>NW_007726195.1:330756-368362 GCF_000696425.1 Galeopterus variegatus | reverse complement strand
ATCCCTTGTTATTATTTGCTTGGTGTGAAAGGCTCCAGTAAAACATATACATATGTGTGTGTGTGTATGTGTGTGTGTGTGTGTGTATATACATATAATATATATATATATGTGTGTATATATATATATATATATATATATATTTTTTTTTTTTTTTCCATTACGAGTCCCACCAATTAGAGACTTATTTTAATGAGTAAGCTCCAGGGAAGGCTAAGTGATGGCACCTTAGTGGGAATTACTTTAATCAGCTAATCAGACTGTTTTCCTCTTGACACATAGTTGAGATCAAGGAGAGAATGGGAATTGTGATGGCAGAATCTAGAGACAAGAAAAGAAAACAGGATGGGGTTGCATTCCAGTGGGGGCCAGAGGACAGCTTGAGGGCTTTGGCTGTTAAGAGCTAAACAGGAGGGGTACTAAAGAAACCTGCCCTGGGTGTACTTTCACCTAGGCACCACAGACCACAGCCAACACTCTCTTTTGCACTGTTTTTTGCAAAAAAATATATAGAAGCATTCAGGAGGGTGTCTCATTAGCTAGAAAGGAGATGATGTAGTCTGTCACACATCCTTGATGTGCACCCAGTTGTCTCCTTTTCCCTGGTGTCAACCCACTTTCATCCCTTTCCCAACAACTACCCCTCCTCACCTGATACTTCCCTATAGTAGGGTGCCTAACAATCTACATTCCAGTGCCCTGTCTGCCCCTACCAGCCCTGTGACCTTTGGCAAGGTGCTAACCTTTAGGTTATTTTTCTGCAATAAACATGGGAATAGTTGCCTCTCTTAGGATTATAATTAGCAAGAGAGGCCACGTATGTAGAGTGCTTTCCAGAACAGCAGGCACTCGGTAAGTGTCCCATAACATTAGCTGTTAGTATGAATAAGAATTATGTCAGAGGGCCGGCCCGGTGGCGCACTCAGTAGAGTGCGGCACTTGGGAGCGCAGTGGCGCTCCCGCCGTGGGTTCGGATCCCATATAGAGACCGGTCCACTCACTGGCTGAGTGCAGTGTGGGCGTGACACCGAGGGTTGCGATCCCGTTGCCAGTCGCAGTACGGGCGCGACACTGAGGGTTGCGATCCCGTTACCAGTCACGAAAAAAAGAGACAAAAAGGAAAAAAAAAAGAATTATGTCAGAGACCATTCATTCTTTCAGGATATAGTTGCATGCCCGGGCCCTAATCTGGGAGCTGGGGACACAGCAGTGAAAAAGTAAATGTCCCTGCTCCTGTCATGTATTATTACTTAATAATCATTTAATCTTCTATCAAATAATGTGTAATTTGTCCTAAATAGCTCTATGAGTGCATACAATAAAAAAGAAATTCATTTTTCAAAATCTGAAGTTTCAAAGTTACAGAAATTCTTGGAATGGGCCGTGTGGGTCAGTGACACATATAGAGTAAATTCTCAGTAAATGTTTGTATTAATGATATAAGGATCTCATGATGATCTCTAGTTATTTTAAGAATGCCTCGCTTCTCCAGTTATCTTGTAAGTTCTTCAAGGAGTGGGTCTGTAGTACACTTTGTAAAACCTCTTAGCACACCTAACGATGTACCCTCCTTCTGTGAACCAAGTATTAAGAGCTTCACAAGTACTTGCTTTATAAATGCCTGAATGAATGAACACCCAGAAAGGTGTTCCCTCACCAGAGTTAGCTGTTGTCCTAACTATCCTCTCTCACCCACACTACACTCCAACAAAAACACAAAAACACACACTCACAATCATGCAAAAAAGTGTTTTCAAGGTGTTCCCTCACCAGAGTTAGCTGTTGTCCTAACTATCCTCTCTCAGCCACACTACACTCCAACAAAAACACAAAAACACACACTCACAATCATGCAAAAAAGTGTTTTTTCCCCAATTTAAAACATAAATTGCATAGTAGACATAATGTTAAAATGAAATTTAATATACAAAACTTAACTTTTGTGAGAAGCTTTTACAGCACGCCACTGTCCTATGTAATGAGCAAAACCATCTTTTATTCTCCCGGCTCCCTTAAATCATTGGGTTATTACGACTCTTTAGATTAGATACCTTACATCTCCCTTTTCAGAATGTTTTTTATGCTCAGAATTCCTATAAATTCATATTAGGTCTTTATTTATAAAGAGCAAAAAAGTCAAACTAAAAGAGAGAAAGGAAATCCACAACCAAATGAACAAAAATGATGACTTCATTACTCATTTTAACTTTTCATGGTTGCTTTTAAACAAAAAAATCTTTGGTTAGGTTTTGTCAAAAATAGAGTCTGGAGATGACCAAAGATAAGGAGAAAGGGGATTCTGAAAATTCAGAAAAGTAATCCAAAGGGAAGTAGTTATTAGAGAAGGGAAATGATAGAGCCTCTCAGGATCTTGCTTTATTGTGATAAAACAGGAATGACCAGTGAAGTGACCTAGTCATATGAGAAGATTCTGGGATGAGAAAAACCGGAGCACCATCTCTATGCACGATCATTTGCACAATATCTGTTTTTTTTTCTTGAGAAGCTACTTCAGAGGCTACTGTACCTAGTTTTTACTCTTCCTTTCTCTTAAATGGCCATTGGGCCTGCTCGGGAGAGATATTACGAACACTCAGCTACAGCCAGGGGTGCAAAAATTTGCAGGTTCCTCCTTGAGAACCATGGTCCCCAGCAAGGGCAGCCCCACAGGCAGAAAGCTGGCAAATGCACAAAGCCTCAGGGCCCATGTGTGGCCCTTTGTGGACATTCCAAAAGTGACAATCCCCTGGACATACCATCCTAGTTTAATTAGGTTATGTAAAGGATTTTAAAATAAAATAGAAATATGCTAGAACACACATTAAATTACCTGAATTTCTGACTTTTATGTAAGTGTTACTCCAAGGAGGTTATGGAGCTTGGAACACATGTAGATGCTTCAGGTCAGAACCATCCTCCCTGATTCTGTGAGTGGCATGGCAGAGGGAAACTGTGCTCCTTTCCAATCCCCTGGACCCTGCCATTTTCCCCACCTCTTGGTGATTGGGACATGGGGGTAGGGGGTTGAAGCAGTCTCATTGGTGCAGATTTATTTTACATAGTTTCTTACACTAGGGCACTTCAAAAAGTTCACAGAAAAGTGGAATTAAAAAATAATATGAATCTTTCCATGAACTTTTTGAAGATGCCTTGTAGATGTTGTTTCAGGATGTTTCCAAACTTTAAAACCTATAACCAAATAGATTTTTACTCTGGAGTTACATTTAAGGAAAAACATGTTCTTAGCTTATTTCCTGGGTACCTGGGGAGCTCTCTGCTGGGTGGAAGGCTTCAGAGAGGCAGTTTTGGCAGAATACACACACCGGGCAGTCACCCAAGCTCCTTTATCACCAGCTGTGCAGCTATGGGCATATCACTTAACCACAAGGAGGAGCGTTAGTTCCCTCCTGAGTTTTCACTAGATCAGTGGTTCTCAAACCTTGGTATGTCTGGGGTGTTTATTTAAAAATGAAGGATCATGGGCCCCAGATCTAGAGATTTTGACTCAGTAGGTCTAGGGAGGGTTCAGAAACCTGCATCTTTAATAAGCACCCCACTGTGCACCACACTTTGAGGAACACTGGACTAACTGATTTGGAAGATCGCTTCCAGAACTAACATTCTAAGATTCTGAGAATTCGTCCTTTTCTTTAGTAACCAATATTAGACAGCCTGGCACTCGCTGGATGTCTGTGTGTCCCATGGTAACGTTGGTACCCACCACAGGGGGCAGGGACTGCGTGTCAGCATCTGCGCTGGGCAGCAGAGGGAAGGCAATGGAGTTGACTGGGCTGTTGTTCCTTCGCTCGTGAGAACACTAACATCCTTTTGTCTCTGATGTCCAGGTGACAGGTGGAGTCTGGAATCTCAGCCGCGTTTGCTGCGATGTTTTTGTCTCCCTGGATGTCATGATGTGTACAGCCAGCATCCTGAACCTCTGTGCCATCAGCATAGACAGGTAGGGCTGGGACTCCCCTTCCAGGCTGAGAGAAAGGTGGCCCGAAAGGGGGAGAAGGCAGGACATAGGCTTGCATTGGAGGGCACTTGAGTCACTTCTAAGTAGAACTTGCCATTGGGACATTTTCTTTCCTCTCTTTTTCTTTTAAAGTATGGTTTGCGGGAGAGAAGAAACCCCTATAACAGGAGAAAAATAACTATCCTGTATGCTTTCCTAACCTTCTTCTCCTCCAGCCCCTGAAGAGGATTCTGATTTTGCTTTTTGGCCATCTTTTGGGGCTTTTGTGATTCCTAATAGGAAGGAAGGGGGGAGGGGAAGAGGCCAAAAGGTGAGCTGACATGGGTTGGTAGGAAATGATGTGGTTTGTTTTTGGTGAAGAGAGGGATGAAGGAGAGGTGTGTGGGAGAAAGAGGGAGAGAGGGATAGGCATGGGTCTATTTTCCAGGAGGGAGAGACGAGAGAAGTGGATGGGGGAAAAGGCAATTTTAGAGAGCATGGCTGTGATACCTCATAGAGTTTCAGAAAAGCAAGTAAAAAATGATATGTTTTTTAAAATTGCTTTTTGGTTGCGGGAATGGATTTCTGTGACTTTAATTCCACTATATGTGTGTTTCACCTGAGAAACATCACTCAGTCCCCAGGAGTACCCGAATTCACTGCCCTCGCTATGTTCTTCGTCTCCGCTCCCTTTTGGTCTTCCTCTCCCTTCCCCCTTCCTCTGCCTTCAATTTGTCAGGGCTCCCACAAGACAGTGAGAGCCCTGGAGAAAGGGGTCACGTTGGAGCCTATGGCCTCTGGTGCTAGCCAGCCTTTCCTTTTCTGAGTCCTCCCTCCACTTTCGCTTCTTCTCTTTCTACACTTTCTTCCAGTACCATCCATCCACTCCATAGGTCCAACAGGTGACCTCAAATATAGGATCTGCTAAGGCTTTGACACACATTAACTCATTTCATCTTCACAATGGCTTCATTTCCAGCTTCTTAGAATAATAAAGGAATTTACCCAAAGTCCCACAGCTAGTATGGGGCCATACCAAGATTTGAATTCATGTCTACTTAACACCATGTTAATATCTTACATTTTGTGCTAACCTCCCCAAATCTCCAGCGACACCCCCACCTTCTCCCCTGAGTTACAGACCACATTACTGTCTAGTTATCCCATTGGTGCCTATAACGCAAAATGTTAAAAATAAACCCATCAAAGCCCCACACCATCTTGACTTGATGATCTTTTACTGACACCATCTTTCTTCTGGAATCCTGGGTTTTGTTTGACTCCTCTCTCTTCCTAATCTCCCACACCCAAGCAGTCAATGTTTATTGACTCTACTTTTGCAATTTTTTTCAAATTTACCTGTATTTTTCCTTTCTTGTTGCTCCCCATTTACTTTAGGCTCCTATGACTTCCTGCCCGAACTTCTGCCACAGCTTTCTAACTGGTCTGTCCCACCACTGTCACTTATACACCAGAAGTAAAGCCCTAATGTCCACTGCCCTGCTCAACACCCTTCAGTGTCTCCTTGGCCTATGGAATAAAAGTTAAAATTACCTTCACAGCCTGGAATTCAAAGTTCCACAATATGGCCATCTCATCTCTTTCTGGCTGCCTTTACCCTTCTCATGCTCAAAGATCTCTCACAATAGCCCCTTTTCCATAAAGCCCTTCCCAGTTCCTACAATTTAATTCCATCACCCCTGAATCCTCACAATGCTTTCTCTGTACTGCCTTTTCTAGAGGTCCTAGTGCAGTCACCTTCACGTGACCCAGTGTTGTGGCATCTAGAGCAACAGCCCTCAATGTCCTTTCATGTGCTGAAATGGGAATTTTGAACAGTAACCAAAGCATGAACATGAAACCCCTGTCTTATGGTGATACTGCAAACCAACTGTATGAGCTTTTTACTTATATTACTTGAGTGGCTATCCAACTGAGAAGGAAAATTGAAGAACATATCCAAAATGCTGGAAATAATACCATTCAAGAATGTGTTTAAAAATAGAGGGTTACGGTTGCACAATTTTGTAAGTTGTACACTCTAAATGGATGAATTGTGGGGGTTGTGAATTATTTCAATAAAGCTCTTAAAAATGGAAGAGCCAGAGATTTTCTAATTTTTTAGCTCTAACATTTAAGTCTTATGTAATTTCTGGACACTTAGTACATAATTTCTGAAATATATTATTTACAGAAGTAGTGGCTGCAGCTGGTTTGCTTTATCCTCAACTCCACCACCCTAAACCCTTACAGGAGACCTAGCTTCTTACCACCTGCAAATCTCCCTGCTGTGCCTATGACAGAGCCTTGAACAAAGAGTATTAAACTGAACGCAGTGGCTGCCTGAGGGTAGCTAATGTTCTTACCACAAATGGTCACCCTCAGGAAGGACATGAGAGGATGGGAGAAGAGATGCATAAAGAGTGTCTAGAGAGGGTCTGGGACAGCCCTCTCCCAGCCCTCCTAGCTCCTGACCCTCCTCTCTACCCTCTTGAGAGTATGCCTATACACCCCACTCACGTGCATTCATACACTGCGGTTGAGGCTGTGCAGGTGTTGAGACGGAATTCAGCCAGTGCTTCATTTGCCACAGCTTGAATCAGCCATGAGAGAGTGCTTTTTCGTAATTTGCCAGCCAGGAGGGCCGACAAACCTACATGAGAGCACCATTTCACTGACCCACACTTCTACTCTCACCACTTAAAACAGAACCAACAAGAATAAACCTTGAGTTGACTTCTATCCCATATAGGAAAACTCCTAGAATGCATAGCACTCACCTACCTGAAACCTGAGGGTCGAGCTACATCTTAGATCCCAATGGAGGAGGCTCACTTCTGGGCTTGAATTTCTGTAGTGGTCACCAGCCCTCAAAACGGAGCCTCCTCCCTATTCTATATATGAAAATAGGCCTTGGAAAAGCTGTGTCCATTTTCCTTCTCAGAAGTTTGCAGTACACAGCATTAAATTCTGTTCATGTGATGGCAAATAGCTGGTCAATTCATTTAAAATGCTGTAATTCACACAGACCTTTGGTCTTTACACAATGCCAGTCACCAGCCTGACAAACTTGACCAAATGGATTGAGTATTTTTTGGTCATGAAGCCCTGGTCTGTAATAACAGGGTGGTAAGAGATAGGGAAGAAAAGGAAATGATAAAAGGCTTTTGAAAGCAAGTAATACTATTGTCATTAGATTCCTAGGCAGAGCTGTGGATGCCTGGATAATGCCGCCTTTTCTTTCTAAAAAGCAGAGTGGGAAGTCTTCTGCACACAAGCACCCACCCCCTTGGCTCCTTGCCTCCCTAGCAGGCCAGCCCCCTCCCATCACATCCTGGGTCAGCACTAACTGTGGGGGAAAGGGCTGAGAATGTGTCAGAAGAGGAGGACACGACCAAGCGGTGAGAATTAGAGTCCTCCGCAAGGAGCCCAGGAATAATGCAACCGAATCCATTCACCAGGGAGTTCTTTAAGTGGCTCTCACATGGCACCCATCACACAGGCAAGCCTCCGCGTCTTTGCAGCGAGCACAATAGGTACCAGATGAGTCACAGGCACCTTGGATTTTTAGTTTGCATCTAAATAAGCACTTTATATTTGCAAAGGGCTTTCCAGTCATTTGCAAAAAGCTTTCTCGTTCAACAAGTCCACGAGGGGAGTCCACAGAACTAAGGATTTATTGAGCCCCCTGTCTGACCAAATAAAAGGTGGTGAAAAGCAGCCTTCACAGAGCCCTGGGGCTCATTAAGCCCAGGCGGGGAGTTAGAGTCAGGCCCTCCCACCCAGGCCAGTGTCTTTCCTCCCGCCCTGCCAGCTTCCTGAAGAGGCACCCTCATCAGTTCCCCGCCCCCCCAACACACATCTCCACCCTGAGACAGGGCTCCAGGGTGGAGGTGGAATTCTGCAAGGGTATTGAGACCTTCTGAACCGTGACAAGCCATGCAGACCCCACTCACAGAATTGGGAGTCAGAAGGCAACACACATCTCCACCCTGAGACAGGGCTCCAGGGTGGAGGTGGAATTCTGCAAGGGTACTGAGACCTTCTGAACCGTGACAAGCCATGCAGACCCCACTCACAGAATTGGGAGTCAGAAGGGGAATCATAGTTAACTCACTTGAACAGAAATGTTCAATATTTGCATAGGGTCCTGTAGCCGTTTTAGCACAAGGTGTGGGATTAGAAACTGAGTCTCCCGTGCTCAGTTTTCTGTCTGTTTCAGTGAGTGTCCCCTTCACGGGTGGAGGTGGGAATGGGACACTAAGGAAGGGCTTCTGGCCAGGCTGGCAGCCCACCTCTATAGCTGCAATTTTCTTGAAGTAAATGGAGACATTTCCTATATCTTCCATGCCCTGGCTATCACTGTGCTAATCTAACTTGCATGAGACTAGAAGCAACAACAACAAAAATAAAAACAGCTACCATTTATTTAGCCTGTACTATGTGACAGGCACTAACAGCTTTTCATTTATTATTGCTAACCTTCACAACAACCTGGCAAGGCAGGTGTATTATCCCCATTTGACAAATAAAGATTCCGAGGCTAGAATGAGCAGGTCGGCTTGCCAGGCTCGCACAGCCAGTAGGTACAGGAGTAAGGGCTCAGTTGGCTTCTTTCTACTACAGCACACTGCCTTACTCAGAGATGCTGAGGTGCCAGCCGCTTTCCCGGCCCCCTAGCTCTGGAGTCGTACAGCCTGGCCAAAACCCCAGGCTGCATGGCTTGATAGCAAATGTGACCTTGGGCAAGTCAATTAACCTCTCAGGTCCTCAGTTCCCTTATCTGTCTAGCAGAGGTAATAGCAACTACCTCAAAGGGTTGTTAGGAGGATGAAATGGGAAGACAACCATAAACTCACCGAGATGAATAATCACTGATCTCTCGGGCTAGCACAATAATAATGACAACAACAATAACAAATAGTCTTTTCAATGTTTAATATGTACCAGGCATTTTGCTAAAGAACTTCACAGAGATAATCTCAGTCAATATTTATAACAGCCCTATGGGGCAGGAATCATTATCCCCATTGTACAGATAAGGAAACTGAGTCTCAGAGAAGTCAAACCACTGGCCACCGCCACACAGGAAAGTGGCAGAGCTGGGATTCTGACGCTAATCAGTGTTTCCAAAGCCCACGGACTTAACCACCACGCACACCGCCGGTGCCCGGGTCCGCAGGGTAAGCAACACCAGAAAAGGCCCAGAGAGCTAGGAGCTCAAACACAGGGGAGGGGGCCCTGGCACAGGGGCGACGGGGCGGCCCTGGGATGTCCCCATGAGCGCGGCGGGCCCACGTTCAGAAGTGGCCCTGGGCCGAGCCCAGCCCTGCCCTCCGGGGACTCTGGTGCCGCCCTCGCCTGCGGGCGGGCGGGCATCCGCAATCGCTGGAGGGGGAACCAGAGGCGAAGCAGTCTGCTCGGGTGGGAACTCGGGGTCCCTGCGGGGCTCAGGAGCCGGGGCCGGGCTGTCCCTCTCTGCCTCCCCGCAGAGCCTGGAGAGCCCCCAGCTGTGCGGCGAACTTCTCACCCCGGCTGAGCTGGCGGAGTTCTCGCTGCATTATGGTGCCCTCCGATGGCTGATTCCGGAACTGCTTCGGTGTCTGTCACCAAATCCTCCTCCATTCTAACAGTTTGAGGGTGTTTTAAAAAGAATGAGGAAAAAATGTAATGTAACAGTGGTACACTGTAGGCTCGTCTCTCATTTCTCACCCCAAGATAACAAGCATCTCTGACAGAGAAATTTTCCCTAACGCAGACTTTCTTAAACTTGTCTATGCTATAAAAATGTACTTGCTTGTTAAAAATACACATTTCTGGGTTCCACTTCAGAAACGATTGACAAAATCTCCAGGGGCATGGCCTGGGAATCCGCATTTTAACAGGACCTACAGGCGACTAACAGAATAAAGCTAATTGGGGAAACTCGATTCTGGGCATCCACTGTGCTTCCACGTACAAACCAGCTTGCCATGCCGAATTTCCTGAAGAAGCCCAGTCCCCCACAAGGCCTCAGAGACTTGTCCACGCCCTTGAGAGGGGGTGGAGCACTGGGGAGAGAAACTGGCCTCAGAGGTGGAGACCTGGCTCTGCTACGACCCACTGCAGGAACTTAGGCTCATCATTAACCTCCAGTGTTTCTGCCTCCTCCTGTATAAAATGGAGCCAGAGTTCACTACATTAGATGGCTCATGAAATTAATGGCATCTCTGAGGAGTTACTGAATATTACAGCATATTTAGGAAAGTATTCAGCTCTCAGTGGTGTGCTGGATGGCTACAGGAGCAGATTGGGAAATTTTAGGAATTTTTTGAGCCAGTTATTAAACCTTTGATGGTAGCTTGAGATGGACAATGGTGGGAGTATTTACACCATGGAAATTGGCAAATGTCACAAATAAGGACTTTTCACCTGGAGATCCAGTTGTTAGCCATTTACCAGCATACCACTGAATACACAAGATGGTCAGACTCTTTTACATCCAAGGACCTTATGTAAATGGGAGGTTTTGGACCAACTGTAGGTCTGGGCCAGAGGAAGAGTGGGTCACAGCTTTCCTTCACCCACCGTGTTCGTGACAGCAGCAGGACTCAAGGTGCAGGCTGTCCTCCAAGATGCCTCAGAGTCACACATTTGATTTGAAGCCTTGAGGAGAGTAAGAGGCCTGGAGGAACGCCACATGCTACTTGCTCTGCTCCTTCATAGCCACGGGAGGGACTCAAAGGAGGACTTGCAAGTGCACCAGAAGAAGGGAACTGGTTTATCAGTGGTTTGGGGTTGGTGGTGGGATCTTAATTTGACCTTTTTAAATAAGGACCTCTATTTCTTCCTCTTGAGAAAGAAGCTACCTTTGTCACACATCATGGTGCTGAGGCCAAGTCCTGCAGAGTTTACCTTTATCTCAGAACTCACTGACTGTAAGCTGCTCTTTTGAGAACACTAATGTTACACTCTAAAACTGGATGTACAAGAGGCAGATTCAGGCAGTGCTGGTACATAGCAGCTGGGCACAGACAGGAGCATCAGGGAGCATTGCCCTACCCCCTCCATCCCAGCAAATATCCTTCCCTTCTCCAGCCCCAAGCCTTAATGTGCATGAGAAAGGTGAAGGAGGCTCCTGCCCTGAATCTGGTTCCAGGTTCCCTGGAAACTGAGAAGACAAACATGTTAAGCCATATGTAGAGCCAGCTATATACCTTAGATCCTTGGAGTTTGGCTGAGATTAGAACTGTCCTCTTATGAGGAAGGAGCCTTCATGACCCTTGAGATGATCAGTCAACCGCTTCTACCTACTTGCCTTGTGCAAAGACCTATGGGGAATACCAAGGCTATAAGATGATTTGAGCCATCAGGTAACAATCATGTGGAGGCTATCTCTCTCCAGCCACCAGACAAGTTCAATAATGAGGCAAGACAACTGCATGCAGGAAGGCAATGTAATTGATTGAGTTAGGAGTGTTATGAGTGCAGAGTTAGAGGTCTCTGTAAGATGGAGAGGACTGGGAAGGTTTCTGGATTAAGGGAGGACAAGGTTGAGCTACCCAGGGAAGAAGAAGGGATAATGGGTTGAACAAAGACTCCAGTCTCTGACAATTAAAGAGCACCCATCACTAGGCCAGTTTGGCTGGCGCTATGAGTATCAGGGATTAAAGGGAGGTCAGGTTGGCAAGGTAAGTTGAGATCATGATGAGGAAGGTTAAGTTTGACCTATGGGTAAAAGATGAGCCATTGAGAGTTGTATTCATTTTCTATTGCTGTGGAAAAAAGTATCACAAATTTAAGGCTTAAACTACACCCATTTTTTAATCTCACATTTTCTGTAAGTCAGATCTCTGTGCACAGTGTAGGTAGGTTCTCTGCTCAGAGTCTCACAAGGCTGAAATCAAAGTGTAGGCTGGGTTGTGTTTTCATCTGGAGCTTGGGGTCCTCTTCCAAACTCATTCAGGTCATTGGTAGAATTCAGTTCCTTGCAGTTGTAGGACTGAAGTTCCCACTTTCTTGCTGGCTCTCAGCCAGGGCTGTTCTCAGCTCCTGTAGGCCTTTTGCCATTTGCTGCCAAGTGATCCTTTCCAAAACATGAAAATTTGCTCCTTCACGGTCAGTGGGATGATTTCTCATGCTTTGAATCTCTCTGAATTCAGACATGGTCCAGGCCCTTATAAAAGCTCACCAATTAGGTCAGGCCCACCCAGGCTGATCTCCCTATTGATTAACTTAAAGTTAACTGATTAGTAATGACAGAAATGATATTATATCATGTACATAGGTTCAGCCAACATGCAACAGGACAGAATTATACAGGGCAGAAATCGTGGGGGCTGTCTTAGAATTCTGCCTATCTCAGACAGTTTTCAGCTGGGGAGGTGGGGGAGGGAGACTTGAGGAAATTACCAGTCAGGAGCTGGTAGCCATCATAGAGAGCAGCTAGTAGGAAAAGGATGGGTGGACAGATGAGGGAGACATCGTAATGGATAAACTTACAGGACCTGTGTTCCTCTGCCTGGAGTGTCCCTCCCACCCTTACTTTGTGGCTGATCCCCCTCTAACAGCCCTCACTTCCCCGCCCACTCTGTTGGTTTGCCCCTTCCTCACCTCCTTGTCTATTCTCTAACACATCACCCAGCTTATATCTTTCATGGCACTCTTCATTTTATATTAACATCTTTTTTTTTTTCTCATTCATCCGCTCTGCTCAACTCTAAGCTAAATGAGGACAGGGACAATGTCCGTTTTGCACATCTCTATATATCCAGAATAGAGCCTGACATATAGTAGGGACTCAAATACTGAATGAAAGGTTAAATGAATGAGTGAGCAAATATATGGAAACGTCAAGGGAGAGTCAAAAGGCCTGAGTATTGGGTCCGGATGTCTTGAAGAAAGGCAGACAGCAGAACTAGAACAAGGGATGCAGGGAGCTGGGGAGATCTGTTTCAGACACCTTGAGTTTGAGATGACTGTGGAACACCTGTCCAGGTAAGTTCAGCAAGCAGCTGGGTATATGTGTGAGGAGTTGCCACAGAAAATAAAACAATTTTCCATGAGAGCAAAGAGCACGTAAAAGCATGAAAACTGGATTTTAAAAAAGCCTCCATTGTATATTACTCATGTCTATTTTCAAAACCTCTGCTACTTGGAATAGTCATCAGTACAAGGGTTAGAATTTATATTAGGATACAAGCAGGGAGTAAACATTCTTTTGGGGCACCGTCCTATCACTGTCTGAAAAACTGTGGGGGATAGTAGAGGTGCCCTGACCAGCACCCAGCGACTTCAGAGTGGAGGTGGGTGACTGCAGGCCGGCTGTGCTGGGCGATCAGTCAGAGCTGGTGCAGAAGTGCCCTGCTGCCCAGCGATGCTGTGTTCACCTTCACAGTCTTCCTCCCTTTCTCTGTTCATCCCCCTCAATGAGTTCTTCATCTCGACCTTTCTGTTATTTTCACTCAAACACCCTTTTCTCCCTAACTTTCTCCAACTAAATTATTTTCCCCTGCCATATGTATCATGGACCGAAATTAAGGCTGTTGAGGCAGAAGTCATTTTATGAAGGTTTATGTACAGCCAATGTGAAGATCAACCTGAGAAACACAGACTAACAAAGTTGAGAAGTGCCCCAAAGTCTGTTATAAGTGAAAGATTTTATGGGAAAGTTTAGAAAAGGAAGAGGGACTCCCCACACTGGCGTTGTCCAGTTTTCATTGGTGGGTAAAGTGCAGAGGTTACAACTATTGGTTACAGATTACAGCACATCAGCAAAACATGTCTACGTGCAGGACAAGCGTCTACGTGTAGATGATGCTTTGGCTAATCTGAAAGATAACTTGGTGGCTTACTCAGAGTTAAGTACATTAATTGGTACATTAACAATTTTAAGAACTTACATGAATTCTTCGGTTAAGAACAGGATGTTTCACCCAAGTCACAAGGCCCCCTTCAAGGCAATTGATGTTTTTGTTAGAGAACTGCTTATGTAGCTGAGTCGGCTACAGGTCATCAGTATCAAACTGATTATTTCTAAAGTAACCTCTTTTGACTTGTCATTTGGACAGTTCCCCGCGCTATCTCTTCATGCCTATCCTTACTCCCCTTCCTTTTTCAGGTACACCGCGGTGGTCATGCCAGTTCACTACCAGCATGGCACAGGACAGAGCTCCTGTCGGCGTGTGGCCCTCATGATTACAGCCGTCTGGGTACTGGCCTTTGCCGTGTCCTGCCCTCTCCTCTTTGGCTTCAACACCACAGGTAACAATGATGGCTTCACTTCCAGCACTCATTTGATTCACAGCACACCCAAGTGGCTGCGAGTGGTACCCAAACCTGAGATTTCTGACCCCTGGTCTGTGTAATTTGAAATCAAATGAGGATGTATAGACTGCAAAGCTCTGGCCTTTGTTGGTTATGAATAAAATATAAAACAAAACCTCATCAATCGTTGGCACAGGGAGAAAGTTCTGCCCCAATTAATGAAAAGTCTGGCTCATTCTTATTTTGAAAGAAATGTCATTGTACTCATTTGTATAAATGTACCAGTTAAAAAACCAAGCCAAGTGTAATTTGAAATCAAATGAGGATGCATAGAATGCAAGGCTCTGGCCTTTGTTGGTTATGAATAAAATATAAAGCAAAACCTCATCAATCGTTGGCACAGGGAGAAAGTTCTGCCCCAATTAATGAAAAGTCTGGCTCATTCCTATTTTGAAAGAAATGTCATTGTACTCATTTGTATAAATGTACCAGTTAAAAAACCAAGCCATATTAATAATTCAGGTGAGTTTTGCTAATGAAAAGATGACAACTTATAACAGACTTACAGTGCAAAATAACATAGCATAAAAGTCCTGGAATAGGATATATATTTCTAACTTTTTACTCAATAAGAATCATCTCTGGCACTTGGGAACTAGTATAGATTCCCAAATTACTAGAGCATGTATTTTTTATTTTTCATATACAGAAATTCTGGCTACAATGGTTGGCACATGCTACATATTCTACTGGAAGGATGGATGGATAGATGGATGAACAATCTGAGATGCTTTGAATTTTAAGCATATGACACCAATCTATAGTTACACCACATATGGATCAGTGCCTTCTGTGTCTGTACCATGTTCATCTTTCAGCCTCAGGAATTTCATGTGTTGAATGAAAGTTATTAACACATATAGTAAAGTTATGGTTATTGACAATATACACTGAGTGTTTGCTAAGAGAGATCTGATTGACTAGTGTTCTAGTGTTCATCTGGATTTCTTATTCTGTCCATTAGGATTCGTTAATTCAATTCCTACTATGTTCCAGGTTCACAAATTTCTGGTATATATGTACTAGTCCCATAGCCATGTGCTTATGTATGCAGATATTACATGTAACATATTACATATAAATACAGACAAATCCTAACTTGTCTTCCACGTGTCATTTTCTGGACAATAATCTAAAAGTCAGAACATATATAGGAAAATAGAGACTTTGGAGTCAGAAAAACCTAGATGCAAATTCTAGCTCTACTACTTACCAGCTGTGTCTCCTTGAACAAGCTACTTAACTATTCTGAGTTTGGTTTCCTTACTGGGAAATTTGGGATAATAATACAGTGGATCATAAACTTAAGCAAAGTCAAATATATAGACTCAGCCTATATATTTAGTTAGGAAGTTTTCAATATTTATTTCTATCTATGGCCCCCTACAAATAAGCCCAGCAACTTCACCTCTAAAATTACATGTTTTATATGAACTCTATAATATATGACACATTACTATATGTATCATACATCTTTATTTATTATGGTTCAGGGTTATAATAAAACTCTGTATATCTTTAAATGTGATTCAGGGGATTTTCAAAGCAATTTTTTTTTTTTTTTTTTTGGTCTTTTTTCGTGTCCGGCAACGGATCACAACCCTCAGTGTCGCGCCCGGACCGGGACCGGCACAGGATCGCAACGCTCGGTGTTGCTCCCGCACCTCGCTCAGCCAGTGAGCGGAAACCAGTCTGTATGTGGGATCCGAACCCTCGGCGGGAGCGCCACCTGGCTCTCAAGCGGCGCACTGTAGCAGTGCGCCACCGGGCCGGCCCTCAAAGCAAGTTTTAAGCCTATGTAATTTTCACTTTATTCATTGACTTCAGAATCTAACCCTACATATGCTATAACTCCACTCTACCTCCTTCACAGAGACTCTGCAATTAAATGAGGATTAAGTTGGGAAAACATATGTGGCACATACCACGTGCTCGAGGTCAGGCTTGTTTCTCTGCCACATTCATAGTTAAGTAGCCAAGTTATCAACAAATATTTGCCTGGTTCACCCAGGGTGTTCCTAAAATATGATGTTGTTATCATCTTTGCATTGCTCTTTACCATTCATTATTTGTTTGTTTGTTTGTTTGTTTGTTTGTTTTGACCGGTAAGGGGATCACAATCCTCAGCTTTGTGTCATCCGCACCACGCTCAGCCAGTGAGCGCACCGGCCATCCCTATATAGGATCCGAACCTGCAGGCTTGGCACTACCAGTGCTGCACTCTCCCGAGTGAGCCATGGGGCCGGCCCATTACTTGATTATTTTAATGGAATAACACTTTATACACATAAACACGCTTGCACATGCGCACATTGCAAAGCAACATCTAACACAGCTGTAGAGGCTGGCTCTGTGGCACTAAAATACCCTTTTTGGTGAGTGTTAAATGCTTCATGGGTCAGTCAGATAACTAAGTCCCCTTCTATAACCGTGTCTCTACATGAAAATGCACTCTAAGTTGGAATTTGTAGTGAGGGGCACTTAACAAGCACCGCTCAGCCCGGGCCTGCTGCACATCCCACTACACTATAACCGTGTCTCTACATGAAAATGCACTCTAAGTTGGAATTTGTAGTGAGGGGCACTTACTTAACAAGCACCGCTCAGCCCGGGCCTGCTGCACATCCCACTACGTTTGCAGGGCTGAGCGTGGTTCCTTTTGCTCATTCTCGGAGGCTGGCGGGGGCGGCCTGGCTCACTCTCACAGACACATACACCCTGGCAACGGTTGAAACAGTCTCAAAATCTGACATTAGACAGACTTGCCAGCTAATGTCAACATCTAAAGTAAAGAAGAATGATGAGCTAATGGCAACGTTGTTGCCACCAGTGAGATCATTATTGTTCCAGAAACAAAACTCAGAAAATCTTTCCAAAAGGATTTTCAAATATAGAATCGAGAAGGCAAAAGAGGCTTGTGACTTAGCATGTGCGCTCTCGCTTCTCTCTCGTCTCTCACAGTCTGTCTTACTTTTAAGTTGATGAATTAATAACACCGCAGTAAGCCCTCCCATTATTCACATACTGTGTCAAAGTGTCAGGTCTGTTTTAAGAGCCCCATAAATATTAGCTGGTGTTATTGTTGTTATTATTTATTAGAAAAGGTTTCTGGGCCTCAGAATTTAACCACGTATCTGCTTCGTGGAAGATCTAAGCAGTAAGTAGTTCTGCTGGTGGCTGTAGAGGAGATGAGTTGCCTCCTTCTAGAACTCAGTTCAGGGAATAGGAGAGCAGAACACAAGACGGGAAAGCCCTGCCATCCTTCTCGGCCTCAATCTGACCTTCATGGTACAGCTTCCTTATTCTGATAGATGTGGGTTTCTCCAGCACTTCTCCCATCTTTAAGGAATTTCCCAAGTGCATTCAAAAGCCTAATACAAATGGATTCTCTCAGCCATTTTTTCTACTCCCCGTGTGGAATGTAGAGGGAAAAGGCAGGATACTGCCACTAACGCCCCACGCTGGAAGCAGCTGGACTTTCACTAAGAAGTGCAATGCGATAAAGAAGTTTCTGGCAGAGCTGTTCTTTTAATGACATGGGCTGACTCATGCGATTATGAATTGTTAGAGAACATAAAATAGAGAAAAGTGGAACTTCAGTCTCTTCCAACTTGGAGTTGCTCCTGTTCTCTGAGGAAAGAGTAACATAAGGTGGGATCTCAGCTCACAGAGAGTTCCAAGGTTGTGGGGCCTGACTGACCAGAGCTGCCCCCGCTCCAAGCAGAGGCCCAGCAGTCTAGCCAAATGTCACATCATCAACAGCCCCTACTGACAGCACAGCATGGTATGTTGATGCTAGAGGAGACCCTAAGGATCCCTGAATGAGTAGCCCAATCCTTTTATTTCATTGATAAGAAAAAGAACTTGTATTTAAATTTCTGCTAAATCAGATAGCTATTGTGTTATAAAAAATAATTCTAGAATAAGCAATAAATGGTGACAGGATTTAAGAAAGCTTCGAGAGAAAAAACTTAAAGTTAAAAAGATTCTATCAGCTAGCTTGATTTTCCTTTGAAAAAAAGAAATGGAGGAGTGCTATTTATTTGATTTTTAGCAATAGAACCCCTCAGCTGGCTTTCAGAACACTGGAGCCAGGGACCTTGGTTGCTAAAAAGTTAAAAGAATAATGAAAGCACAAAGTTAAAAGAATAATAAGCTCATCCTAAAATCAGATTCATCAGCATCTCCTGTCTTTTAAATCAAATTGGGCTCAAATCCTTCAAGGAGTTTGAAGTTCACAAATCTTCCAAGTCAACCTGCTATGACCTTGCTGTTTATGTCACTATGGGGCTTGTTCCCAGGCTGGCCCACAAAGCCTCTTAGACCCCTTAGTAGAGCTCTTTAGTGTTTTTATTATGCAGCACAGTGCTTTGAGCACAGTAGGTGCTCTATAAAGGTTTGTTGAATGAGTAAGTAGATGAGTCTTCATCATCATCCTTTCCTCCTTCGATGCTGAGATTAGTTGGAATAAGCATCTTCAATCTCCGAGAATGAGGAGTAACACCCCACCCCCCAACCCCACCCCAACCTTCCGCGTTGTCCTCCGGCCAGTGAGTGCTGATGTGCTTATATAAAATGCTAGTTTGTACATTTTGCTCATTTATTCATCGTTCATATATTCATTCAATAGCTATTGTGCTGACAGCGCAGTACTGTTTTGGCTAAATCATCAAAGCGAGGCCCTGCACCTGCTAGGAAAGCCTCAGCTTCTCACAGGGTGGGGAGCTCACTGCCCTCACCACCTCTTCAGGACTCAGCAGAGAAGCTTTCTGAATTGCTGCTGTGTGGTGCCTCCCTCTGCCCTGCGGACAGTACAGACCTTCTGGGGACTGGGCCAGGGCCGCACTCATTGGCCACGTGTCCCCAGTGTCACTCTGCTTGCTACGCAGTCACAAGACCTCATAGCATGGGGAAATTCTGGGAGAGGCTGCAAAGCTCGGTCTAAGGATGGGCAGCGGTTTACTTAGGGAAGTGATGACAGTGCAAGTTCAGCAATTACATATGAGGGTCTTCATTGATCAGAGACCCTAAAATAGCTATGTGCCCCCTCTTCACTCTCCTTTCTCATACACATACTTTCAATATTTTATTTTGCACATGACAAAACATCAATAAGGTGTAATGAGATACATACATGGTTATACGTAGGTCTCCTTCCTACTGCAGATTGCTAGTTCCCCCACCTCCCTCCCTAGAAGCAAACACTAGTATTCTTGAAAGATAATGCTTGAAACAAACACACACGTGCACGTGCACACATGCATGTGTATGTGTAGCCATTTTTACACAAATAAAAGCATACCACACCCACTTCTGACTCTGGCTTTTTAAAAGTCGTTCATATATGTAAAATTTAGAGGTCAGCCTCCCAGAACCCAGAAGAGGGTAGAGGAGCATAGAGAGTGTGTGTGGAGGCACAGAGGGGGATGCCAGCACACAAAGGATGGCCACAAGGTGAGCGGTGGGAAGACAGCCCGGCCAGCCCTCTGGCCCCTTCCCACGGCAAAGCATGCTGAGACCCCCTCATTAGAGGAGGCATTTAAGTCATAGTCACACACTGACAACAGGGGAGCTGATGGCAGGGGAGGGATAACAGTCACACACTGATAACAGGGGAGCAGCCAACATGGCTTAAAGATTCAGAAAGAGCACCCGCTGCCACCCCATCCCTCCCCTCAACTCCATCACCCCCAGAATGCCAGAAGATGTCACTTTGGTGACCACTACTCCAACCTTAAAAGCCTTTCCTAAAGGATGTTGATGCAGGCTGTGGTGAGATGACATGAATTTTACCTGAATTTTACCCCTTTACCAAAAGAACCAGAGAATCTGGCAGTAGTTTATAAAGATTCGGAGGCAGCGTCATCATAAAAATGACTCACTCACCACCAAGCACACTCTTTCTTTTCATTTTAGTTCTTAGCTATCACTCCCTTCCCTCTCCCACAAACACTGATCCCTTCAAGGCTCTCTCCAAATTTCCATTCCAAATAATACCTTCCCTCTTCAGTTCAAAAGCTCAGAGCACACTCTTTCTTTTCATTTTAGTTCTTAGCTATCACTCCCTTCCCTCTCCCACAAACACCGATCCCTTCAAGGCTCTCTCCAAATTTCCATTCCAAATAATACCTTCCCTCTTCAGTTCAAAAGCTCAGGGAGGAAAATGATAAATAATTATTAGCAATAATAGTAAATAATAATAATAGTTATTGTTTGTTCTCATTAATCCTCACAACCATTATACAAGACAATATTTTTATCCTTCTTTTTCAGGTAATGAAACCTAGTTTGGGCATAGTAATGTGCCCAAGATCACAGTTAGTAAATGGCAGATCTGGGTCGTGAGATCTTGGGCTCTCTGATCTCTACCTACCTCAGAAGACCAAGAAGCAGAATGAGGGCTGATGTGGCCACTGCCCTCTCCCCACCAGCTTAACACCTGAGACTGTATCTTCTAAGTCCAGATTTTGGGTTGGAGAATCCCCAACCCTTTATGAAGACTGGCCAGCTGTGCCAACAGTTGTTGCTGACAGTGCTGGACGAAATGCAAATGTGCCATGTCACAGTGGCAGGGGGAGGGTGTATTAGTCTGTTTGTGTTGCTATAACAGAATACCTGAGACTGGGCAATTTATAAAGAAGAGAGGTTTATTTGGCTTATGACTCTGAGACAGCTGCATCTGGTGCAGGCCTCAGGCTGCTTCTACTGATGGCAGAAAGCAGCAGGTAACCAGTGGGTACAAGCAGATCACATGGCGAGGGGAAGCAAGAGAGGGAGAGAGAGAGAGAAGGTGCCAGGGTCTCTTCAAACAACCAGCTCTCACTGGAACTAATAGAGCGAGAACTCACTCATTAGGAGGAGTCCCCCCTCCCCTAGGGAGAGCATTAATCCATTAATGAGGGATCCACCCCCATGACTCAATCAGTTTCCAACACTGTCACATGGAGGTCAAATTTCCACATGAGTTTTGGAGGGGACAACACATCCAAACTCCATCAGAGAGGGAGAGTCAAAATTACAGGAAAAACATTGGTTTGGGGGTCAGACTGGCTGGGGAATGTATCCTTCAGACTGCACTGCCTTGGGCTGCTTGCTGAGCCTCCCTGAGCTTTAGTCTGCTCATCTGAGAATAGAGGCAGTAATGGCACCCACCTCACATAGCACTGCCTTAATGATTAGGTAAGATAACGTGTACAAAGCCCTTGGCTCATCACCTGGCAGATATTACCTTACTTCCCTTTTCTCTTTCAAGATGGGACAAGTTTAAGTCCCCATCCTGGGCATTGGAGGAATCTCAACTCCTGCTAGTGAAGAAGGCAAAACTTTAGGGACCTCCTAAGGTGGAGTGGCAGGAGCACGTCAGGTTATAAAGCAGGGACAAGGACCCTTCTGAATTCACATTCTCCACAGTGACAATATCATCACCAGCCCTCTTCCCAATCCACCCATGACCAGTGCTGGGATTCCCTTAAAGAACAAATGCCTGTCTTGTATTCAGCCGCCACCTGCCCCACATCCGAGATTCAGAACCGGAGACCTGGCATTCTCAGCAAAGAAGACTTCTTCCTTTCATTGCACTCCGACAGCCTCTAAGGTTTCCACACCAACAGGCCCTCTTCTGGGGGCTGCATCCCTCCCAGGAGCCTCCGTCCTGTGAAACTCCCTCCCCCTGCTTGCCTCCAGCCTCCCGGGCTGCATTCCCTGTGTGACATGTACCACATCATATGGAAGGGGTCATCTGTCTATCTAGACTGTTTGCTCCTTCAAGGGCAGACGGTGTCTTACTCATCTTTGCAGCCCCAGTGCAGAGCAGTGTCTGGCATATAATCATACCACATCATATGGAAGGGGTCATCTGTCTATCTAGACTGTTTGCTCCTTCAAGGGCAGACAGTGTCTTACTCATCTTTGCAGCCCCAGTGCAGAGCAGTGTCTGGCATATAATCATTGGTAAGTGTTTTTTTAAGTGTACTGTGAGAAACACAAAGATGAATTACCCTTAAGGAGCTGACAACATAGGTGTCTGTGACTGCATCCCCCTCCTCCATATGCATTAGAAGGTAGAGACACCGCACAGGATACAGGGCCATGTTTTGTGCTCCCTACTGAAGTGTAGGACTTGGCAGGCTGCTTTACCTTCTCCCCTTCTTTCACCCACAGGGGACCCCACTGTCTGCTCCATTTCCAACCCTGATTTTGTCATCTACTCTTCATTGGTGTCCTTCTACCTGCCCTTTGGAGTGACTGTCCTCATCTATGCCAGAATCTATGTGGTGTTGAGACAAAGGAGACGGAAACGGATTCTCACTCGACAGAACAGTCAGTGCATCAGTGTCAGGCACAGCTTCCCCCAACAAGTAAGCACTCTGGAGGGACAGAGGGAAGATAATACCCCACCCCCAGACCTCCCAGCCTTGTGTCCAGCAGCACATGATTTTTCCTGTATTGCTGCAGTGGAGACACAGATCCTCCTTCTAATCTGCTGGTATTGTCTGTGCATTGAAGGTAGGAAACC
This sequence comes from Galeopterus variegatus, assembly GCF_000696425.1. Taxonomy (NCBI): domain Eukaryota; kingdom Metazoa; phylum Chordata; class Mammalia; order Dermoptera; family Cynocephalidae; genus Galeopterus; species Galeopterus variegatus. Next base: position 345,587 of record NW_007726195.1, on the reverse strand, counting down.
CAATCTCAAGAGTGCATTGGTAGTCTTCCCTAGAGCCCACTTAACTGGGCAAGATGATAGGATAGTTTCTGGGCTTGTTGTACTTCCCTTCAAAGTCTTTCATTTCCCCCAATGGCCAGCAGTTCAAATGTCCCACAGGTTTGAGGTTTTGGTGTGGCCTTGTTCCATAGTGGGCTCCCAGAATCAACTTTTTGTCCAAACCACTCATTCCAAGAATCATTGGAGTCTGTTGAAACCTTTTTTCCTTACTAGATTTGTCCCTGTGTCAAGGCACTGACCAGCTGGTGGAACAGAATACCGATGATGCATTTTATTGGGTCTTTCTAGGCTCTGAAAAGGAAGACTGTTGTCTTAGCACTGATCTTCCCATTGCTTGGGCTTTAAATTCTGCTTACCCTTGGCACATAGTAATTAACCCATGATATACTTAAAGCATGAATGGATTAATACTGATCACTTGTAATCTACTAGGGAAGGGACAGCAGGAATATTATACAGTGCCTGCCTTCATGGAGCATAGACTCTACACAAGCAAACAAAACACACCTTTGCCCAAAGTTAATGAACAGCCCAGAACTGAATAGGATGTTTGCCAAATGTGAGACAAAGATAATTAAGCATTCAGATATGAAATGCTATGGAGGTTATGAGAAAAGAAAGACCTACACGCTCAGAAAGGGCTTCATAGACAAAGTAAGAACTGAGTTTGATCTCAAAGGCAGACCCAATGCAACTGTCTAGGTCAATCTTTGATGACCTGAGTGAAGGTCAGACTCTCAAAGTTGAAGTCCCAAGTGTTGGGTAGAATAAGAACATTGGTCCCCATGAAATAGGAGGGCAGGACCCAAGGCTTAGGATATGAAAACATTGCATTCAAAGCATTGTCATGTTACATGGTTACGTATGACGTGGCTCAACTACATAGAGCTTAACCCACAACTGACTTTTTCTCCTTCAACTACCCTAGTCTTCTTGTCTACAGCTGCACCCCATTCAGCAGTTTTCAGTAAGGGCCAGATTTCCATCAGATGCCACAGGAAAAATAGTAAGTAGTCCACATCTTTGATTATAGGAAAAGAATAAGAGACCTTTTGTAGAGATGCTGGCTTGTCTCGATTCTGCTCCCACCCCAAAGTGAAATCTAGCCCCAATTCTCACACATATACCTGTAGTATACAACAAGATCTGAGATTCTGCCCAATTTAATCTTCAAAATAGAATTCACCAAATGGTATTCAGAAAGCATCTGACTATTGAATTAGATCCCAATGACTGGAGCCAATGACTCCTGGATGTGATATGAAGATGCCATCCAGAGCCTCCTGCATCAGAGGAAACAGGATAGCAATGAACCATACATGGACAGAGCCCAGAAGAGCAGAGAAAGGAGACTTTCAAGTGCTTGTTTGCCGTTGAATGTGGGTACAACCAGACAATTTCATGGTCACCCTGAAACTTGTCCTTCCAGTTCAAGCCATCTCTGCCTCCTCCAGCTGGCAAAGTGCAGAATGGAGCCTGGAAGTGTTAAATATAAGACCAGCATTCCTCTTCCTGAACTCCACATTAGGAATAAAACTTCAAAACCCCATGAAGAAGGTGTGAGCCTTGTCCAATCCCTCTAGTTAATTAACCACTTTTCACACAGGCCTGATGTAGCAATTAGAGGCTCTTGCTGTAAATGATGAAAGACAGGTAAGCAGCTTAACGCAGCCTGTGGTAGGATCCAAGATCTGATGGGGCTGCAAGGTCAAAAGGCCTGTGGAGGATTGGGTTCTGTTCTGCCATCTGGGAGTGGAGGGCTCTGCCAGCCAGACCCAGAGGAATCCGGTGTTTCCTCATGCTAGTCCTAGAGGTAGTGATAAGGGTTTGCAGAGAGAGCTGAAAGTACACTTGTCAATATATAATTGTGGAAGAATCACTTTCCTCCTATACAACTGAATTTCCACATCTGTAAAATGGAAACAGAATGTACTAGATCAGTGTTCTCAAATCTGAAAGTTCATAGATACTCCGAAGAATTTGTTCCCACTCCCGTAGTTTCAGAAATAATGCATTAGAAGTTAAATATTGTCACTTTTAGAAGATTAATAGGTGCCAGCTTAATCATAAACATAACCTTGGTTATAAATTGTCATTCAGATAAAACAGAATATGCTTATATTAATTATTAGAAAATCCCACCAAAATGAACACCAAAAAATTCCTAAAATATATTCTCCTAGAATCTGTAAGAATATCTCTGTGGAGCACAGTTTCAAAAACACTTAATCATCTTGAAGACCCCTTGCATTTATTCATTCATCCATTCAAGCATGTTTCTGAGTGTGTGCAAAGTGCCAGCACTGTGTGTCTGGAAGACTATGATTCCTGAACCAAGGAGAGGGAAATGAGGGTTTTGTTTGCTGACACTGACTAACTTAGGTAGGAATTTACTGCAAAGCTGTCAGGTAGCTCATGGCCTCAGTGAGAAGGTTGAAGAAGAGTTTCAGAAGATGCTGTTCATGCCTAAGGAACAATCTGGATAGAAGACCTAAGACACGGGGCATTGTATTTCACCTGCTAGATGAATTCTGAAGTCTCACTGCTTCACTAGTTACAATCCAAAGTCTCAGGAGTGAATCTCCTCAATTGGCCAGGCTTGGTTCATGTGCCAGGGCTCTAGCTGTGTGGGGGTGAAGGGGGGTGCGAGGGGGAGGGTGTGGTGTGAATATCTGCCTTTTATGGCTTCAGTAATGGGAGTTGGGGAGTCCTGCCCCCTATTCAAGATTGACATAAGTGTCTGATTTTTCCAGCATGGAAAGAAGTTCAGATGTTGGGCACCATACACATACCCTGCACCCCCCAAAAAAATACCAGAAAAATTTGCATATCTTTAGATTTCTTCTCTCAGAAGCTGTGTGGGGGTGAAGGGGGGTGCGAGGGGGAGGGTGTGGTGTGAATATCTGCCTTTTATGGTTTCAGTAATGGGAGTTGGGGAGTCCTGCCCCCTATTCAAGATTGACATAAGTGTTTGATTTTTCCAGCATGGAAAGAAGTTCAGATGTTGGGCACCATACACATACCCTGCACCCCCAAAAAAATACCAGAAAAATTTGCATATCTTTAGATTTCTTCTCTCAGAAGCCTACTTATCCCAAACCCATTTTTCTCAATTTCTTTTCTGTTTACAAATGAGGCTCAGAGACATTAAATTAACTTGCCCAAGGATATGTCTACTAAGTAGAAAAGTTAAGAAGAAATCCTGGGTTTTCTTTTTCTTTTTCTTTTTTAACTTTCTATTATGAAAAATTTCAAAAATTAAAAAAGCAGAAAGACAAATATAACAAACCCTCTAGTGGCCATCAGATAGCTTCAGCAATTATCATCTCGTGGTCAATCTTATTTCATCTACACTCCCACCTACATACAAACACCCACTGGATTGTTACAAAACAAATCCCAAATATCATATTATGTCAGCCAAAAATATTTCTGTAAGATCCTCTAAAGGGTACAGACTTTTTATAAAGCACATAACCACAAACAACATCACACTAAAAAAATTAATAATAGTTTCCTAATATCAAATAAATGTTCAATTTTCCCCAATTGTCTTGGAAATTTTTTATACTTGGTTTGGTTGAGTCAAAATTAAGATAAAACCCACACTTTACACTGGTAAATACTGTCATTGTTGTTGTTGTTGCAATTTATTTTTTGAAGAAACTGAGTCATTTTTCTTCTAGTTTCCCATGTTCCAGATTTTGCAGCTTACATCCAGTGGTGTCACTTATCGTGTTCCTCTGAATAGCCAGGTCATTCTAACTCAAGGCAGAACCACCATCCTGTGCTACCCTCCTCAAGAGATTGTTGCTATTATCAAATGTTCTCTATGTGGTAGGTGCTTTTTAGGTGTCAATTCAGAAGCAGAATTAATTTCCCTTAACTTCCCATGGTCCCACCGCTCTCTCAGATGTTCCCTCTGTAGGGTTCACACAATGTTGTTTTCCTCTTCCTTCTTTGCATTCTCTTTTCCCTTCAGGAACATTCAGAAGATAAACAATATCCCCAGAAATATCAGGACCCTCTCTTGTCACGCCTGCAGTCCCTGTCTCCTGGACAGGCACACATGGAGCTGAAGCACTACTACAGCATCTGCCAAGACTCCGCCTTGGGGCAACCACGCTTCCAAGAAGAAGGAGAGTTGAAAAAGGAGGAGAGGACTTGGAACTCCTTGAGCCCCACCATGGCACCCAAGCTCAGCTTAGAGGTTCGAAAACTCAGTAATGGGAGGTTATCAACATCCCTGAAACTGGGGCCCCTGCAACCTAGGGGAGTGCCACTTCGGGAGAAGAAGGCAACCCAAATGGTGGCCATTGTGCTTGGTAAGTTTGGGTCTGCTTGAGTTGGATTGGGTTGGGTTAGGTTGTGTTAAGTTAAATTAGGTAGGGCTGGTAGAGGGTGCTAGGGTAGCCACTTTTGACAAAAATTGGAAATCCAATAACAGTTGTACTCATGAAATGCTTATAGGGCAATTGGAAAAGGATTGTGTATAAATATTAACCCTATTGGAAACTCAGAAGATCTAGACTGAAACTTATGAAGCTAAACTAGCCACCTAATTGAGCTGTATTTTGCTGTCTATAATAGGAATTTATAACATATAAATCAAGTACTAAAGATAACGATTCAATAAAAGTGTCTAGCACATATTGAATATGTAATAAATGCTTACTTATTTTAAAATATTAAGTGAAAAACTAGGGATGCAAAGCATTACTGTCGTCTGGTATAATAACATCTAGATCATTTTAAACACAGAGAAAAAAAGACTGAAAAGAAATTCACCAAGATGTCAAAAGTGATTGTCTTTGAGTGGTGGGTAGCTATTTTTCTTCTTTCTACTTTTCTGTATTTACCAAGTTTTTCATAATGTATACAATCAGGGCTAATTTTTATAGTAAAAATATATGAACTTTATTTAAATAAGGAAATCAAAAATTGATAAGTCACAGGTACCGTATAGTTAGTGTAAGCAATTCATCTTGTTCACTGTCACTGAAAAACCTCAACTTTCTCATATATTAGGGACTTTGCTAGAACCCCTAGGTGTAATCTCTTCAACAGCAGGAACTGTGTCCATCACGTTTTTAAAGTCTTCTTCCCTATCAGCACACAGGATCATGTCTTGCATGGGCAGACATTAAATAAATGTCTGATTTGAACTGAGAAGGAGAAAAGACTAATAAACAACTACCTATAGACCAAACTAGAAAATTCATTTAGTAACAAAGGCCTGAGGTGAATAAAAGACGACAGCATGCAGTTTTCTCATCTAAAAAGAAATACGGCTAATTGCACCTACTTCGTAGGGTTGTTGTGAAAGGTAAATAGATACGTAAAACTTCCAGCATAGTGGCTGCATAAAGCAGACAACCATGAGTCACTTTGATGTTATGACAAAGGATTAAGCAAACCCTTTACTCAGTTTTTCTTCACAACCTAGGGACCTTCATTGTCTGCTGGCTGCCCTTCTTCTTGACCCACATTCTCAATACCCACTGCCATGCATGCCACGTGTCCTCAGAGCTCTACAGCGCCGCCACGTGGCTGGGCTACGTGAACAGTGCCCTCAACCCTGTCATCTACACCACCTTCAATGTCGAGTTCCGCAAAGCCTTCCACAAGATCCTGTCTTGCTAAAGGAGGAAAAGAGGAAACATTCCTCCTACCTACGTCTAGCTGCCAGGCCACTGGGCCACTAGCCAGGACCTGCTCAGAAAGACTGTGCCATGTCTTCTGGCATATGGTAGGAAGAAGATTCCTGGAGCCAGGATGGCCCTGCGTGGCATGTACAACCAACTGCTTCCTCCAAAGCAGAATGTTCTAACTCTCCAGCGAAAATCTGACTTCATTCTGACAGTCTTCAAATGGTTGGGAGGCCCCCGATAAGCAATAATCCAGAAAGAAGCTGATAAAACATGACCCTACACACATAAAAAATTGTCATTGGAGGCTCGATTCACTACAGTGAAGGAGAAATGAACAGATCTCATCCATTCCCAACTTGCTGGGGTCCCTGAAATCTCAGCCAGTGAAACACCTTGCAGAACAGCCAGTCTCTCTTCCTTCAAACCTCTAATTAACTGTCAGGCTAACCTTGTACTTTTGTGGGCCTATTTGTACTTTTGTGTAATTTTTTGGTCACTCCTTTCCTTCACTGTGTCCTAAAATATGAATGGCCAGTGCTTCTACTTCTCCATAGAATCTGGTTGGGTACATTTGGTGAGGGGGATTCCTCACCCAAGGGGACACTGTCCCACATTGGGACCTGTGCTTCATTTCAAACCTTGCTAACCTTGTATTTTAGCTCTAGCTGAGAAGGCCCCTTGATTCCATTCCTTACTTTCTTGAGGTAATCTCAGAATCTCAACTTCTAGAGTCATTCAAGATGGGGATGTTAACTGAGGGAGGAATGGCAATTCCCACTGCAGTATCACTATTGAACCTTGTGGTTCATATCATGCCTTAGATATGCTTTTTGTAAGACTATAAGGTTTTCCTACCCAGGGCATCTCCATCTTCTGCTTAACAGAGACCCATTGCCTTCAGACTCTGAGACTCACTAAGTACTAAGTGTCTGCAAAGGGCCATTCACCTCCCCAGATTCTGGATATTTACCAATGAGTGAGACTGCTCCTGCCTTCAAGGAGCTCACCGTCTGCTCCGATGTTTGCCCATGTACTTGTCTAGGGTTGGTAGGGACTCACCTACTGCCAGAGGACCTCAGAACTGAGGGCTCAAGGCAGGGTGGCTGTCCAAAGCCATCACATGAGCAGTCTTTGTAAAGTCCTAGTGCAGATCCTAAACATCACCATTCCAACAACTGAGATTAAAGGTATAACAGAAATACTTGCAAATATCATTCAAAACTGCATTTAGAAGAAAGTTGAATATTCTCACCATTTCCCTTTTTGCCTACAGAAACTATTGATCTCAGAATAAAGATAAAATTTATGGATGACTTATACAACATTATCATCATGAAATTCAATAAATTTACTTTTAAGAGTTTCTAGTGTATAGGCATGACAGATACCTACTACAATGCTATTAAAACTTTAAAGTGCACAAGAGCTTTACAAGGAATCCAGAGCCTCCCTTGCACCACCTTTATTCCTCTAACCTTTAAGTATATAACAAGGAAATATATAGTATTTCCTTAGTATCCTGTTACTCCTGAATGCTGTTAATGCCAGCATTTTTAAATGTTATTGTTTATAATGATGTTTATATTGTAAAATGGTGGGGAAACTGTCTGCCCTCTAGTTCTTGTAACTTGTGCCATCTAATTCAATAGTTTTATGGTGCAAGCAAAGCTGGATCTCGAGACAATTAAAATCTGTGAAAGTAAAAATGCATGATTCTCAGCTTTTTCCATGCAAAATAGACAGAAAACAGGTGAGACAGTGGAGTAAAGTATCACAGAATTCCTTCTCAAAATCAGAGTTCTGAAGGTAGAAACACAAATAATATTAGTATTAGAATATTTGTGAGGAAGAATAATTACAAATATTTTGTATCCTTTATTTACATCAAGCATTCAACCTTTATGATGAACTTAGGGAAGACAAACTCCATTTTATAAATGAGAAAACTGAGGCAGGTGAAGGTTAAGAAATCTGCCCCAGGTCACACACAGTATATGACAGCTAGGGTTCAAATCTACATCTGTCTGATTCTCACACCCATGCATTTGGCCACCTCAGCACACTGCCTCTCGCCAGGGAGGTAGAAGGAAGGGAAGGAAAATGTGGGAAGAAAAAGATGAACAAAAATCCCTGGAGAGCCTTACCCTACCCTGTCCTCCAGCACCTCAAACTTTCCTGAGAATCCAGCCCAAGACATTAACCTCACTCTCCTGCCATGTTTAGTTTCTAAAATAGTAGCATGGGAAATCCATATCTATTTTTACAGAATCATGGAAGATAGCCTTTAGAGAGTATTTAGTTCTACCCTCTCCTTCATTTACAGAAAAGGGAACTGAGGCCCAGAACTGTTGTCCCCCAGTTGATTAATGACAGACAAGCACTCAAATGTCTGAATCCTAGTTCAGTGCTCTTTCTACTTTGCCACACTCCCCGAGAGCTCTATAAAAACTATAAACTCCATACAGATACAAGGTGAAAGTCATATTAAACTGAGAGGCACCTCTTCTCTAGGCAATATCTATTATCCCTTATCTTAGACAATATCTCCTGCCCAGAATTTTCTTCTGACCCAGGAAGAGCTTCCTAGAGCAATCCCAAACACATCTCCCAAACACTCACTTCAGCCCCTTTATCCTGAGACCCTTCACTCTACCTCCCCTACAGTTCCAAGCATGAACCAGCACACTTAACCTCAGGCTCACTTCTTTCAGAGCCAGCATGGCCAAAGATGCCAGGAGAAATGTTGGCCTGAATGAAGAAGAGCAGAGTTCTTGAGGCAAATCTGTTCTGGAGCCCAGAAAAGTCTCGTAGTTGCCCACACTATTTGGGTAAAATTCTAATAGTATGGAAATCTAAACGGATTACAACCAACATTCAACTCTACACCTTAAGTAAATATTTCCTTCTTCCAGGACGCCATCCTCTACCACTCCCTCCATTACTCACTTAACAAATCAAGCGCTTATTCAGTTAATATTGATTTGATCACCCTTTGTGTGCCTTGTGCTTGGTGCTTGGAAACTCCATTGAGGAAGTTATGTCCCTGCCCCTAGAAGCTTGTTGTCCAGTAGGAAGATAAAATTTATGTGTACAGTGATGACCTGCTTGTGTCTATAATAAAGAAAATTCACGGTGTTTGACAGCCCACATTCACCCTTGAGAAGGCTTCCTGGACAAGTACTGTTAGGGTTGAGACATAATAAAAAAGTAGGAAGGATATTCTCGGCAGAGTAGGCCTGTGAAGAACTAAAGACAAGAACAAGCAAGTACTGTAGTGGACTGAATTATGTCCCCGCAAAAGTCACTGAAGCTTGAATTGTGATCCCCAAGTTTTATGTATTAGAAACTTAGCCCCCACTGTGACTGTTAAGGGGGTGGGAGATCCTATTATAGTCATTGAAAGATGGAGCCTTGAAGAGGTGATTGGATTGTAGGATCTTGCAGTAGTGAATGGATTAAAAATGGTGGTCAGGGGAGTGGTTCTGAGGGCTTTATAAGAAGAGGAGAGTCTGTCTCTTTCTCTCTCTGCTTCTACCATCTTATAATGTGAGACCCCTGGGTCACTGTCGCCATCACCAGATGAACTTTGGATTTCCCAGACTTGGAAACTATAAGCAATAAATTTCATTTTCCTTTATAAATCACCCAGTTCCATGTATTCTGTTATAAGTAACAGAAGCGGACTAATACAAGGACCATGCAGGGAATTTCAAATAATTCCATCTGGCTATAGAGAAGAGGCCATAGGGATAGAACAGGAGGGGAAAGAGCCTCAGTTTTGAAGGCCTCTTCCAGCTCTGTTCAGGTGGCAGCTGAACTGAGGGTGACATTTCTTACAGAAGACTTCTTCTATATCTTGCCTCCTTCCCGCTCCATGTGGACAACACACACCACAGAGCATACACCACTACTTTATCTCCTCTGAGCTACACTGTATTTCAACAAATGCAGAATTCAATTTGAATTCTTTGCTCTTTTCTCTAAGAGAAGAGGAATGAGTAGTTGAATGGATGTGGAGTCAGACAGAAGACTTCTTCTATATCTTGCCTCCTTCCCGCTCCATGTGGACAACACACACCACAGAACATACACCACTACTTTATTTATCTCCTCTGAGCTACACTGTATTTCAACAAATGCAGAATTACAATTTGAATTCTTTGCTCTTTTCTCTAAGAGAAGAGGAATGAGTAGTTGAATGGATGTGGAGTCAAAGATGATTAAAATTCAGGCAGTTCAGAGACTTTGGGTCAGAAGCCAAGGGAGATCAGGCAAAGAGATTTTTCTAAATTCTTGAGTCAGAACTGAACAGAGAGATAGAAAGGTTAAGGAATTCACTCAGAACTGGCTGTTTCCTGGAGGTCTCTTCTGACACAAGAAAACTGAAAATGCTTAATTTGAATCAATACACAGAGAGCAGAGCAAGGATGACAGGCAATTAACTTGATTCCTCTTTTCTACCTAATTGTCTCCTCATCAGCTTAGGAAGGGAGTGAGTTTCCATGACTACCTCCTGACACAGAGACTCGGTGCAGGTGATGCCCATGTCAGCTTGGCTCTGCAGCACACACTGGCAGAGGTGGAACCCCACAGTCTATGCCAAGCACAAGACCTGAGACTTCATGCGTCCCCCACCCTCACCTCGATTAATCACCCCGTCTCCAGCATTGTGCATTGAGTCCCTGCTTTGTGGAGTCTGCTGGGTATTGAGAGGAGAGGAGTTGTGGCTGTGGGCCCCAGAGAGGGGGCTGGGCTGAATCCGAGGTAGCTCTGACCACCTTACAGAAATGACAATGGACAGAAGCAAATCAAGGGCTGGAGTTCCAGTGCTAGCACAGACAAGTGGCCTTGAGCAAATGGTTTAACCTCTATGAGGATTAACCTCAGGTTCCCTGTGAGTAAAATGGGTGCCTGAAGCACTGGCCTTCCTTACTAGACTATTTGAAGATTAGCTAAAAGCACATATTAGAAGTTTTCTTAGTCCATTACTGCTGTCATAACAAAATACCACAGACTGGGTAATTTATAAATAATAGAAATTTATTTATTGCTGTCTGGGAAGTCCAAGGTCAAGGCACCAGCCAATTCAGTGTCTGGTGAAGGCCCAGTCTCTGCTTCTGAGATGGCACCTTGTTGCTGCATCCTCTGGAGAGGGAGATTGCTCTGTCCTCATTTGGTCCCCTCTAGCCCTTCTAAAAGGCATTAATGGCATTATGAGGGCAGAGCCTTCACAGCCTAATCACTTCCTAAAGGCCCTACCTCTTAACAGTGTTGCACTGGAGATTAAGTCACAACATGAATTTTGGAGGGGACACAAACATTCAATCATAGCAGAAGTGCTTTGTCAACTATAAAGCCCTAACAAATGTAAGAGATTATTATTATCACTGATATAATAATTATTATTATTATCATTATTATTATTTTCCCCTTAAGCAGCTGTTTCTATCATATCTATCTGGTTCACAGCCCACCCAGAACCTCTTTCTCAAGTTATTTAATGCAGTCTTTTCAACTTCCCACATGAAATCCGATTTTTTTTTTTTTATTCCCCAATCATGCCCAGGATACTTGGCTGACTTTGTAGTCTGATTACTAAATAAGTGGATAGCACTTAACAGGACACCCTTTCTGCTTACACAGCCAAGTACCCAAGTATGTTATGACCTGACTCTCAGGATGAGGATGGCAGATACTTGCTTGCTGAAGGCTACCTTGGGTCCTCTATTTCTCACCTGACCATGGAGTAAGTAGCAGAACACATCTATTCCTCAAGACTTTCTGTCTTTGTCCCTCATGATGCCTGAGCCTGACACCCCTTCCTCTTATTTCATCTCTTCCTGCCTGGGAGAAGTGCCTTGGATATGGCATGTTAGTTTCCTAGGGCTGCCATAACAAAAGCACCACAAACTGGGTGGCTTTAAACAACAGAAACTCATGTTCTCACAGTTCTGGGGGCTAGAAGTTTGAAATTTAGGCGTATGCAGGTCCATGCTTTCTCCAAAGGCTCCAGGGGAGGATCCTTCCTTGTCTCTTCTAGCTTCTGATGGTTGCTCGCAATTCTAGGCATTCCTTAACTTGTGGCAGCATAACTCCAGCCTCTGCCTCCATCTTCACATGACATTTTCCCTTGTGTGTCTGTGTCCAAATTTTCCTCTTCTTGTAAATCATTGGATAAGGGCTCACCCTAATCCAATATGACTTTTCTTGTCTTGACTTGATTACATCTACAAAGACCTTATTTCAATATAGAATCACATTTATAGGTTTAGGACTTTAACATATCTTTTGGGGGGACACAATTCAACCCATAAAATATTGTGAGAGTGATCTGGAAGGCAAGAGGATTTGGAACTTGGATGATCTAGGGAAATGTACAAAAGCTATGTCATTCAGAATATAGTCCCTTGGCATATAGTCCCTTTAGTGGCATGGGTCAAGTCTGTAAACTTCCTGGAGCTCAAGTCTCTTGTAAGTAAAAGTGGCAAGTCTGGATTTCTAAGGCTATGATAAGACAGGCTAAAAATAATTCTAAAAGGTTATAAATTATCTTCTGAGTCCTAAAAACATGTAAAAAAGCTTATTAATAAAAGTCAACACTGTTCAAAGACAATCAGTTACTTTTCTGTGTCTTAAAAAAGGAGTCCAATAGCAAATTCATTGGGGTTGAGCAAAGCTAGGAGAAAATATCATGTATTTAGATCCAATCAAGATGGCAGAATAGATGGTCCCCAGCGTCACTCTATCCCTCAAATCAACCAATTTACAGCTATAAAAATGTAACCTCAGCCAAGACGGGGAAGCTAGGAGAAAATATCATGTATTTAGATCCAATCAAGATGGCAGAATAGATGGTCCCCAGCATCACTCTATCCCTCAAATCAACCAATTTACAGCTATAAAAATGTAACCTCAGCCAAGACGGGGATGCTGGAGCTCAGCGGAAGAGGAGGAGAGACCTACGGAGTTCATAAAGGCAGGAGAAACTACGATGAGAGAAAGAAAAAGCTGCTTTGAGCATTTCGGACCGCAGCTGCTTTAAGGCTTGAGCTGCTGAGCGCATGCAGCAGGAGCCGGCAGAAGCCGCAGCTGTGCCCTTCAGATGGAGTTACCTGGAGGCGGCTGGAGAGAAGAGGGCCTTGGCGGCCCAAGGACAGCAAGACCAGTAATAGGGTTCTCACGGACCCACACATGAGCAAGGAGCCAGAACAACTGAAAAAAGGGAGCCATTCAGAAGCCGGTGAGTCATCACAAGGGACCAGCACATGGGAAGTGGTTGCAGCACTGGCGGTGGGGGAGACAGGCCCACCAGGGGAACACTGGGGCACAGCAAGGACAGCCGATCTGTCCCCCAATCAGCACAGGACCACTCAGAGGAGACTGGTCAAGAATACAGAATTGCATGGGGTACAGTTTGATGAAAAAACTCATGCCCAGATTAGAGATTCTACAGAACACAGATCCACCAGGTCTCTGGAGAGCTGGAAGTACCTATAAGGTCAGCCATTAAACACTGAGCTGCACAAAAAGCCTTCCCTAGGGAAACAGCAGCATAGTAGCAATTTAAACAACCACACAGCTCAAATACTGGTTCCCACAGGAAGTTCCCCCATGTTAGAAGCAAAGGACAAAAAATTAGTTCCAGGCCAGGAACACCACCAGCACCTTGGGGCCTGCCTGGGAACTGGAAGCTTGGCTGGACCCCACTCCCACTTCCAGGCAAACTGTACCAGTGTGTGGGGGCCAGCCTGGGGACCTGAAGCATGGAGAAGAGGACCGGACCCCCCTCCCACTACCAGGCACACTGAGCCAGCACTTCAGGGCCCGCCTGGGGAACTGAGGCATGGAGAAGGGGACTGGACCTCTCTCCCACAACCAGGCAAACCATGCCAGCACCTTGGGGCCCACCCAGGGACCCAGGACATGGAAAAGGGGACCAGACCTCTCTTCCACAATCAGGCACATTGAACCAGCTCCTTGGGGCCCACCCAGGGACCCAGGGTATGGAGTTGGGGACTAGACCTCTCTCCAACAACCAGGCACAACATGCCAGCAACTTGGAGCCCACCCAGGGAACCGGGGCAAGGAGAAGGAGAATGGTCCACTCTCCCACAACCAGGCACTCCACACCAGTGCTTCAGGGCCTGCCCAGGGACCTGAGGCATGGAGAAGGGGACTGGACTCCCCTCCCACAACCAGGCACAGGGCGCCAGCACCTTGGGCCCCGCCCAGGGACCCAGGGCATGGAGAAGGGGACCGGACCACCCTCCCTCCACTGAGCCAGCACCTTGGGGCACACCCAGGGGCCCAGGGTATAGAGTTGGGGACCAGACCACCCTCCCACAACCAGGCACAACATGCCAGCACCTTGGAGCCCACCTGGGGACCCAAGGCATGGAGAAGGGGATTGGACCTCTCTCCCACAACCAGGCACACTGAGCCAACACCTCAGGGCCCACCCAGAGACCTGGGGTATGGAGGTGGGGACTGGAATTCTCTCCCACAACCAGGCACACTGCATCCATGCCTCAGGGCTTGCCCAGGGACCTGAGGCATGGAGAAGGGGACTGGACCTCTGTCTCACAACCAGGCACCCCAAGCCAGCACCTCAGGGCCCACCCACAGTCCCGGGGCATGGAGTTGGGGACTGGACCTCTCTCCAACAACCAGGCACAACATGCCAGCAACTCAGAGCCCATCCAGGGAACCAGGGCAAGGAGAAGGGGACTGGACCTCTGTTCTCACAACCAGGCACACTGAGCCAGCACCTTGGGGCCCACCCAGAGACCCAAGGTATGGAGTTGGGGACTGGACCTCTCTTCAACAACCAGGCACAACATGCCAGCAACTCAGAGCCCACCCAGGGAATCGGGCCAAGGAGAAGGGGGCTGGACCTCTCTCTCACAACCAGGCACACCACGCCAGCACCTTGGGCCCTGCCCAGGGACCAGAGGCTTAGAGAAGGGGACCAAACACACCCCACAACCAGGCATACCGCCAGTGCCAAGGAGCATGCCAAAAACAGCACCCCCACATGGGTGGCCCACCACAGCCAGCACAATAACCACGGCTGTGCAAAAGTGGCTAGACACCACAGCCACCACGCAGATGGTCCGCCAACCACTGGAGTGCATTCACACA
>NW_007726195.1:320214-328499 GCF_000696425.1 Galeopterus variegatus | reverse complement strand
GATGGGACACAATAACTAACTACATTGTATATTGACAAAATAAAAAAAAAAAAAAAAAGAAGCTTCCTCTTGGCCTACCCAACTACACTAATACTCCCTCCACAAGTCAAGCAAACAGTCGATGGTTCTGCCAGCCCCCTACTGTGAGTGATACTTAGGCCAGTATTACATTTATTACCCGGTTCCCACATGACCCCACTTTAACAGGAGAACCATGATGACACTTTGGGTCTCTAACAAATACAGACTCTGACTTGGAGATTCATATGTAGAAAGCTTATTGGAACTTTAGGATCAACAGAATCAGTACCTGTGTGGGATATAGGAAGATTGAGCAGAGGAGAAATAGAACTCTGATACAGTCACAACAAGGGCTTCAGCAGATCCCACAGGGCTCTCTGGATCTGGAATGGCCTTTTGCACTTGTCCTGACTTTAGGCATATGGACCAGGCTCTTATATGCCCATATGGATCAATTATAAAAAGCAAGGCGGAGACACAACCTTGGAGTCATGGCTTTCTTCATTGAGGACCCAGTCTAGGGAGGGACTCAGCTGAGAGCCATCAGCCATCAGCCACAATACGCTCCACAGCAGTGGGAATTATAGCCTTCATTCGGAAGGGGGACTCTAGACAGTGGACCATAGCATCTACTGCATGTGCTCAACTAAAATTCTCAGATGTTTTCTGCTCAAGTTCTATTAAATCAAGTCTCACTCATCTTGAATTTTTGGAAAATTTTTCGAGCCAATGCTGGATCTTGTATTTGTTGTCTATTCAACTTGTTGGTTTTATCCTAGCATTCTAGCCTGCTAAGTTACTTTGAATTTTAATTCTGGTATCTACTGTCTTAGACTTACCTTGAGGTGTGAATTATCTTCAAATGGAAGAAGGCATTAAGGGGAATATTGTCGTGTTAATGATAAAAATTGAGGCCTGAAATCTGAGTCAGATTTGTAGAACTTGCACAGGCTCTCACCACTATTTCAGCAATCCACAACTACACATAAGGCCCACAGTTAATTTCATATCAAAGACATTATGAAAAGATCTGTGAAATGTTTTGTCAAATTCAAAATTTATCAATGTATCAGAATTTCTTTACCTCAAGTATCAGAAAACCCTGACTGAAATTGCCTTAAACAATGAGCAAGTTTATTATTGTCACTTATGAAGTCCATAGGTAGCATGAGCTTCAGGCTGGCAGACTCAGTGGTTTAGCAATGTCAACATGAATTCAAGCTCTTTCCATATCCCCTATATGCTAACCTCAGAAGGTTGCTTTGCTCTCAAGCTGGCCTCTCACCTCCCACCTCCATGGGTACAAGATAATGATGGAGCAGTTCCAGGAGTCGTATCTGACACAACAAGGTCCAGCAGCAGAAGAAGCACTTTTCTTCTCATGTCATTTCTTTGCCACCAGCAGACTTCTTCTTGTGTCTTACTAACCAGGATTAAATCATAGTAGCAGTCCATCCTGGCTAGGTGACTGGAACACCGTGATTGGTATAGCCTTAAATTAATCATGTGCAGTAGAATGGATGTCAGGGTTTGCTTACTGATCTCTAGTTGGTAGAGTCTAATCTGTTTTTGTGAAAAGCCTCCAGCCTTCAGACACCTCTCCCATTTGCTGTAATTCCCAACAGATTAGTGATAGAGGCTCTGAGAACACCTCTACACTGCACATTATTTCAATTTCCTCACATTTAATACCTCTAGCTATGTAACTGGTGGCTTTTCAGTTAAAATTTATTCCTTGTTTAAACTGCTTTTGCTTTTAGTAATTTTTGTTTTCTTTTTTTTTTTTTTTGTGGGTGGCTGGTGGTACAGGATCCAACCCTGGACCTTGGTGTTATCAGCATTACACTCTAACCAACTGAACTATCTGGCCAGTTCTCAGTAAATTTCCATAATTAACTTCTCACTCTGTTTCTTCCTACCTGTCTTTTAAGATAATGCCTGTGGTGCAGATGTCACAAGTTGTTTGCCTAAGATGTTTTGCAGTACGACTGGACTTAGCTGGCCCAGCACAACCCAACCTAAATTGGTTGAGTCTGCAGATCTCTCTATTGAGCCAATGGGTGACCTTTTGACATCAGAGAGCCAAAAACTCTACCTCCAGATCATGCTAATGCTGCCTTTTTTTAAACATGTGACCCATGAAAAGGCATGCAGATGGCTTGTACCTGTACAGATTGCTGAAGAACTTCTTCAAACCTTTTAACCAATCATTACCTCTGATGCCTGGCATCACTTCTAACCATTTCCCCATAAATATCTCTTCTGTTCCACTGTGGGCAAGGCGAATTTGAGATTTTTTTCTCCCATCTTCTCATTTGGCTTCCTTGTGTTTACACCTTTTTCTCTACTGCAAAGACCAGTGTCAGTATTTGGCTTGCTGTGCATGGGGCAATGGGCCCTATTTGACTACAACTCTAGAAACTTAAACCCACTCACAGAGGTTCCATGTTTTCTTACTTTCTCACCTATGTGGAACTTCAATTCTCACTGCAACTCCCTGCGAAATTGAAGGTGCTATGTCCTTGTGTTGCTTTCCTTTGGCTACTGCATCTGAAGGTTCGCTTTCATTTTCCCCACATCCCCTAGGGAGCCAAGCTGAGTTCCATCTTCTGTTTCTATAAGAAATCTGCTCTCACCAAGTTATTAACAAGTTTTAGTAGAATTATCCAAGATTTGAGCAGAAGGGGGAAGGAGGGAGTGATGATTTGCAGATCACGATCTTCCTGGTTTTGTCTCTCTCCTAAATCTGCTCCTCACCACCTTTCTTCCAAATTTGGTCTGGGAGCTCCTAGGTCTTCTCTTATCTTTGATGCCCAGCTTCTGGGGATCTCCATTCTTTTCCCAAGTGGTCTAATACCAATGTACTCCTTCCATAGAAATACACTTTCTTGCGCTAAGAAAAACATCATTTTCTCCATCTTGTTATAACTACTTTTTGCACCTTGGAGAAGATAGAAGCAAAATAAACAATAGCAAAAACTAAGAACTACTTAACTTCCGTTAACATTATAGTACCTAACTTACTCAAACAGCAAGTTGCTCCATGTTTGTGCTTCTCCTTACTCTTAAGTAAAGCAGCCTTTAGCACTTTCTGTGAAGCTCAGCTCATTCCTGACTTCAGCCTCCTTTATTCTGTTCTTGAAGGTTAATCTATAATCCCCTCCCTCTGCCTTTTGTTCACATCCTTTTAAAAGCCTGAGCTCTGCAGAAAACTTCCTATACAAACTTCTTTATCTGTCTCCCCCTTTATCACTGGAATTATTTCCTAATATATTACAATCAGGATTTTATTGTTTAAATCTCCCACCGCTCCGAAAACACATTCTTTTCTAAAGTCTCACATCACGGAATCACACCTGTGGTAAATACTCTTCTGAAGTGAAGAGTTAATTTGTAATGCAAATAATTACTTCTTTATTTAACTCACTTTCAAGTAGGTATTTTTATATATCAAATTGTCATCAAGATAAATTAGGGGCAAATTATATCACATCTTTTTCTTCTCTGTCACTTACTCTCCTTCCCCCTCCCACTTTCTTTCTGTTCTTTTCCCCTCTGGTTGTTTTCTGCCTCCTTCCAGGACTGATGAAACTCACTGGGCTTCTCTCCCAGACTCTGCTTTTATTGAACTGAAATACATATTTTCTAATATATTAAAGCGAACCTGTGTCTTACCAGGCAAACTCATGTACCACTTGCATCCAAAGAAACCTATGAGAGAAGCCAAGTGAAGAAAGCACTACTGTAAAGTACCAGCTATGTCTGTAGCCCCTGACAGCTGGAGATTTCCAGTTACTAACTGTCCTGCCTCTATCAACTTTGATTAAAGTCCACCTTGTTCAGTTGACAAACTCTAAGGAGTAAATCTCTCTATGCTTTGGCTTCCTCAGGAGTAAAATGCAGGCAATCATCACTGTCCTGTCTACTTAAAAAATGTGTAAGAAGATATAAATGGGAAAGCAGGATTCTATACAAAAGAATATCCTCTACTTGTGCTTAATCATAGGTATGTTGCCTAAAAATATCAAGGACAGGATTTTTGAGCACGAAACTGGGCAGAAATAAATTGTCTTTAGAAAGAAATTTGAGTCAGGAACACTGAGTTTTTCAAATCAAGAATTGCCCTATTCCCACCCACATGAGGAGAAAGGAAAGGCCAAGGAAGTGGGAGTGCTTCGTGAGATAAAAATATTACTGTCCTCTTCACTGATTTATTTCACTTTTGAAAATATTATAAAGATAAAGCCATCTAGAAGACTGAGGTGGAGGAGAATGAAGATAAGGGCAGGTCTTGCTCAGGATTTGCAAGGGAGCTTAAGTGAGGAAGCAAAGGTTCCAGAGATAGGTGAAGTTGTTCTGTGTAGAGCAGAAATAGAAAGGAAGAAGGAAAATGCTTTACTGAGTGAAAAGAGATTAAATTATGCTTTAGAAAAAAGAGAGAGAGGGCCGGCCTGTGGCTCACTCGGTAGAGTGCGGTGCTGATAACACCAAGGCCACGGGTTCGGATCCCATGTAGGGATGGCCGGTTTGCTCACTGCCTGAGCGTGGTGCTGACAACACCAAGTCAAGGGTTGAGATCCCCTTACCGGTCATCTTTTAAAAAATAAAAATAAAAATAAAAATAAAAAAAAGAAAAAAGAGAGAGAAGCTGTGAGATACCTGTTAGTGAGAAAGAAAGAATTCAGTGAGAAGCTAGAAGTAGAAGTGAATCCTTTCAATCACGAAGAAAACAAAAACTTGCCTGGTAACTGCATCCCACCCATCTTTCCACTCACACCCACCACCACCACTTTTAAATCTTTAGCAGGCTTCACTCTGAGGAAATGTAGGGGAAATTTCAAAGTTCTTGAATTATTCCTTTAATAATGTCAATTAATGAGTAACATCATGGGGGTGGAAATTAGAACATGAGTTTTAATTCCTGTCAGGAAAAAAGCATAGGTAGAACAAATAAATAGTTGGTTTTTGTTTGGCTTCCTTGGTGATTACACAGATATGACCTCATACTCCCTCCCAAAGAGAAGACAGGGAACTAAGAGAGGAGAGTTGGAGCATGCAACTGGCAGAAACACTAAATTCTGCAAACCTGGGTGTGGTCCATAAGATAAAAAATGTCATCTTATTAGATGATTTATTTCACTTGTTAAAATATTACAAAATACACCAAATACTCAGAATACTTTAAAAAATAATACCTGTACCTAATAACTTTATCAGACATTAACATTTTGTCATATTTGTTTCAGATCTTTTAAAAGAAAGGATACAGTATAAACACACTTAAAGTAATCCTCCTTATATCGTCCCCCCCTTTCATGCCCAGAAGGAATCACTATCCACTATCTAGCATTAAATGTTTACCATTTCCATCATATTTTATGCTTCGTTACATATGCATGTATCCATATGGTATTGAATTTTATGTTTCAAACAGTATATTAAGCACTATTCTGTGAAACATCCTTTTTTTAAACATAAATTGATGCATGTAGGCTTAATTCATTCATTAATTTTAATCGATATATAATCATGTCATTCACCTATTGATAATTATTGTTTTTAAAGGCACCAATGAATATTTTTGTACATATATCCAAGTATGTGTGCTGGATTTTTTCTAGGATGTAAACCTATAAGAGAAATTACGGGTAGAAATAATTGCACATTTTCTGTGTTAGTAGATATTATCAAATTGTTCTCCAAAGCAGTTGTATTACTTTACTTTAGTATGTGAAAGTTCCTATTTATCTACATTCTTTCCAGTCTTTTAAGTTATTAACTATTTAATTTGCTAATCTAATGGGTAAAATTTGTTCCTAGACACTTTATAGTTTTATCGCTATTGTTGATGAAATATCATTATCTATTGCAATTGTAATATGGTAATTACTGGTCCATAGACATAGAAATATTTTTTTTTTCTTTGTGGCAGGTGTTATAAGGCTGCTCTCTAACCAATTGAGCTAACTAGCCAGCCCCCAACTTTTTTTATATTGATTTTATACCCAATAACCTTCAATGACTCTCTGATTAACTCTCGTAGTTTGGTGAACCTCTTAGATTTCCTACATAGTCAAATATGTCGACTATAAATAAGATCTGTTTTGGAACTGCTTTGCAATTTTTGTAACTTCTATTCTTTTTCTTTTCTTATTGCATTGTCTAGGATGTCCAGTAGAATGTAAAATGGAAGTGGCAATAAAGCTTAATAAAGTTTTATCATTAGTAAGATTTTAATAGATCCTTTTTGTGAAGTTGAGTGTTCCCTTCTATCCATACATGCTAGTTGTTTGCTTCTTTATGAATTTAAAAGCACAACATGTGCTTCCATCTCAAAGTCTATATCCCCAACCATCTTACCCCAGATATCAGCATAGCTGGTGCTCTCAATTTCTTCACTTCCTCTACTCAAATTTCACCTGTAAAAGGCATACTTTCTATAAAATAGCAACTCTCTACTCCCAACACTTATTCTGCTAATTTTGTCTCCTTATGTAAACGAATATGAGCATGCATGAATGTTTATCAAATATGCCTTCTTTTTTCTGTGTCTACTAAGTTGATCATATTTTTTCCTTTTGATTGGTTGTGTGGAATAATTACATTAGTAGTTTTTCTGATGTGAAATTGTTTTGAATCCTAGAATCAATTTGTCTTGGCCAGGAATACATATATACTTGTATTTTATTTAGGATGTTTAAATCTGTGTTCATAAGTGAAACTAATTTATTTTTTTTCTTAAATGACTTTGTTATCAAAGGTATAATAACCTCATAAAATGAGTTGAGTAGTTTTTCCTCACTATTTTTTAAAAGGTAAGGATTGTCAGTTTGTTGAAGGTTTGTTAAATTACTCTGTAAAAATCAACTGGGACTTCTGTCTTAAGGTAAGGGGTAGTGGGATGAGTGCTACGGGTTGAAGCACTTTCTCCTAATGTGGCTTTGACTTTGTATTAAGGTCTGTAAAAATCAACTGGGACTTCTGTCTTAAGGTAAGGGGTAGTGGGATGAGTGCTACGGGGTGAAGCACTTTCTCCTAATGTGGCTTTGACTTTGTATTAAGGAGGGGACTACCTAGGGACTTCTGCTGAGATCTCACCGTCCAGAACTGGTCACATTGACTACCTTGGTTGAAAGGGAGGCTGGGAAGTCAAGTATTTTTAGCAAGGCACATTGCCTCCCTGAAAAATCAAGGTTCTGCTATTAAGGATGGAGAAAAACCAAAGATGATTGAGTAGGCAGCTAACAATGCTTTCCACAATAAAACAATTCGATATGCTGGAATGTTGGAAACTTTCAATGTATCCTTCATGTATCTTAACAAATAAATAAACAAATAAACAAATACACATACATATATTCTGAATAAGAACATGCAAACACACACATATATCTTTGTCTCTCTGGGGTATTTTGGGTGAATTTCTCAGTACAATCTTTAATAATTCAGTCTTCAATTTTATATAGATTAGGGTTTGTTTCATTGTTATCAGTTGAACTGTAAGCCCCCCAAAAGATATGTTGAAGCCGTAAGTCCCAATACCTTAAAAGGTGACCTTATTTGGAGGTAGGGTCTTTACAGCAGTAATAAAGTTAAAATGAGGTTGTTGGAGTAGGCACTAATCTGACTAGTGTCCTTATAAACAGGAGAAGTTAGGAGACAGACATGCATAGGGAGAACACCAAATGCCATGTGACGATGAAGGTGGAGATCAGGGTGCCACATCTACAAGCCAGGGAATGCTCAGGATTATCACCAATCTAGCAGAAGCTGAGAGAGAGGCATGGAACAGATTCTTCCTCATAGCCCTCAGAAGAAACCAACCCTGCTGATACCTTGATCTCGGACTTCCAGCCTCTAGAACTGAGACAATCGATTTCTATTGTTTAAGACACCCAGTTTGTGGTACTTGTTATAGCAGCCCTAGAAAACTAATATAATCATTCGTTATGTTTTTTACTTCAATGATAATGTATTTCCAAGATTTCTCATTGGCTTTTTTCCATACCTATATGTCCTTGTTTCATCTCTACTGATTTTGTTTCATAATTTCTTGATTTTTTAAATAAAATTCTTCATCTTCTCTTTGAGCAGTCTAAATGTACTTATTTTAAAGGCTTTAAAGAATGTTCCATAAAATTAATTTCATTTAGAATTAACTCATGTTCTAATAGTGACTTTTACTGACTGTTTTTCTTAGCACTTTATTTGTGTGATTTAAAACTTTGGTTTTCAGGCACCTTTTAGGGAGCATTTTTTTTTTT
>NW_007726195.1:318539-319000 GCF_000696425.1 Galeopterus variegatus | reverse complement strand
CCTGTATAGTATGAATTTTGCCTAGGAGACTGTCAATGCCATTTTTCCCAACCTCTTTTAACAAGTCAGGGAGCTTCCCCCTAGTCCTGGGCTCTGACAGGACACATTCGTCTTCTTGAACTCGCAGATGCCATTGTCTGCTCCCAGACCCAGAGCCCAGGAGGTCTGTAGCTTCAGCTCCACTCACTGCTTTGCCTTTATTGGAGTTTAAATATGTGCCGGGCATTGGGCTCAGCCCCAGAAACATAATGATGAATGATGCATGTATGACCCCTGTTCTCATGGAGCTTACGTATAGTTTGGTGAGAGAGATAGATGTTAAATAAATATGCACACACATAAATGTATAATTACAAATTGGGGTAAGTATTTTGAAAGAAATAAGGAAGACTGTATGAGCAAAAATAATAGGGGACACTAACCTACTATAGATTGAGGGCCAGGTAAGACCACTCAGAAAA
>NW_007726195.1:315637-317128 GCF_000696425.1 Galeopterus variegatus | reverse complement strand
GGTGGCGCTCCCGCCGAGGGTTCAGATCCCACATACAGACCGGCAGCTCACTGGCTGAGCGGGGTGCGGGCACAACACCTAGGGTTACGATCCCATTGCCGGTCCCGGTCCGGTACGGGTGCGACACTGAGGGTTGCGATCCGTTGCCGGACACGAAAAAAGACAAAAAGGAAAAAAAAAAATTAATGTGTGGGAACTTATGATTTTAGCTCCAACACATAAAGAGAGCTTTGAGGACTTTACTCTCATACTTACAACCAGAAAAAAATCTGAGCAGACTGAAGACCAGCAACTTTTCTTGGATCCATCAGATAATTGAGTTCTCTGGACAAACCACTACCCAGGAATCTGGCACTACAGGAAAATGCAAAGAATCACAGCTGCTATCAGCTTACCTGCAGCAGAAGCTGCTGGAACCATAAATTGGCAGAACTTTTTTTTTTAAGTATTTATTTATTTTATTTTTATTTATATTTTTTGGCCACAAAACGAGTCTTAATACATTTAAAAGATTAAGATCATAGAAAATATGTCCTCTGACTAAAATAACAGAAGGAAATTTAGAAAATTCACAAATGTGTGGAAATTAAACACTCTCCTAAATAAGCAATGGGTAAAAAGAAAACTCAGGGAAATTAGAGAGTACTTTGAGATAAAATCAAAGTGCAACATACCTAAATTTATAGGATGCAGGATTCATGCAGTACTTACAGGAAAATTTATACTCAAAACACCTATATTAAAAATAAGGAAAATCTAAAATCAGGAATGTAAACTCTGGAGGGAATTTTTTCTGGCTTTTCACCATGGGAAGTGGGTGTGGGAGCCCGTCTAACACTGTGGCTCCTAAGAGTCTCTCATTCTCATACTAGTCGATACTCAGCCTTCAGCAATTTGTTAAAATTAGCGTTAGAGAGTTTTTACCAAATTCTACCACGGATTATAGCTGAAACAGCTGCAAGAGGCAGACTCTATTTAAGAAGGGACTCTTAAGAAAACCCAAAATAATAGTGGGAAAAAAACAAGGACACTGGAAGAATTTGAAGCCTTCAACAGCTACAATAATAACAAACATTAAACACAACCCAACTCCTAGCCAGATTAGTATAAAACCTCACACTAAAGGCCTATTACCCCAAGTTCTTATTACCTGATAGGTCATGTCCAGCTTTCAACATAAAGTTACAAAGCATGCTAAAATGCAAGAAAAAACAGTCTAAAGAGACAAAGCAAGCACCAGAACCAGACTCAGATATGACACAGAATTTGGAATTACCCGATATGGAATTTAAAATAACTATGATTAATATGCTCAGGGTTCTAATGGAAAACGTAGACAATAGCAAGGAAAGATAGGTAATGTAAACAGAGAGAAGGAAATTCTAAAAGAAAGTAAGTGCTAGAAATCAAAAACAATGTAACAGAAGTAAATAATGCCTGTGATGAGCTCCTCAGTAGACTGGACAAGGCTGAGGAAAGAATCGGTGAGTG
>NW_007726195.1:261326-315271 GCF_000696425.1 Galeopterus variegatus | reverse complement strand
AGGGTTCTAATGGAAAACGTAGACAATAGCAAGGAAAGATAGGTAATGTAAACAGAGAGAAGGAAATTCTAAAAGAAAGTAAGTGCTAGAAATCAAAAACAATGTAACAGAAGTAAATAATGCCTGTGATGAGCTCCTCAGTAGACTGGACAAGGCTGAGGAAAGAATCGGTGAGTGTGAACACATTTCAACAGAAACTCCCCAAGCTGAAATGCAAAGAGAAAAAGGAAATTTTTTTAAAAAGAGAACAGAATAGCCAAGAATTATGGAACAATTTCAAAAAGTGTAACATATTAGTCATTGGAATAGCAGAAGGAAAAAAAAGCAAATAGAGCAGCAGAAATATTTAAAGTAGTAACGACCAAGAATTTTCCAAAATTAATGACGGAAACCAAACAGATTCAAAAAGCTCAGAGAACACCAAGAAATATAAATATCAATATATGCGTCAAATATAACTATTTATTTATTTATACGGAAACCAAACAGATTCAAAAAGCTCAGAGAACACCAAGAAATATAAATATCAATATATGAGTCAAATATAACTATTTATTTATTTATTTATTATTATTATTTTTTTTTTTTTTTAAAGATGACCGGTAAGGGGATCTTAACCCTTGACTTGGTGTTGTCAGCACCACGCTCACCCAGTGAGCAAACCGGCCATCCCTATGTGGGATCCGAACCCATGGCCTTGGTGTTATCAGCACCGTACTCTCCCGAGTGAGCCACAGGCCGGCCCAAATATAACTATTTAAAAAATTATGCCTAAGAATATCATATTCAAATTTCAGAAAACCAAAGACCGAAAGGAAAAAAAATCCTGAAAAAAGCTCGGGTGGGGGTAGGTAGAACCCACCTTACAAGAATAAGAATTACCAAAAAATTCCCTTCAGAAACCATGCAAATAAGAAAAGAATAGAAAGAAAATTTTTAAATATTCAAAGGAAAAAAAAACCCTTATCTGAATTAAATATTCATGATAATAAACAACTCCTAAAAATCAAAAGCAAAATGAAATAAATGAATCTGTGCATAGAGTTGATGGCTTAGCCACACAGAAATCATTTCAAGTGATACTAAAAACACAGTTATTTGACTGAACATCTCTAAGATGTGTATGTACATCTCTAAGAACATGAAGAATTATAAAGAATCTCTAAACTGTTATAAGACATTGTGTTGTTACTAATAATATTGGCATTGTTATTCTGACACCATTACATATGTCTGTGTGTATGGATGAAGAAAAATAAGTAGTTTTGTTAATGTCAATAGAACTAAGATTTTCAGTTTAAAAAGAGATAAAATATGAAATCCAAAAAGTTATGTAAATACTGCTTGATCTAAATTCGAATCTGAATTCAGTGTATTTTCTGTTTTTAAAAATTTGTATTTTTCGTACCATTAAATATACTAATTATCTTGATCTGAGCATCATACAATAATGCACACAGGTATTGATATTCAATGCTGTACTCCACAAATATGTACTATCTATTATGTTTCAATTTTAAAAATATGTACGTATTTCTTTGCACTGTCCACTGAAAAATTTTAGAAGCAAAGCCCATAAGTGTAGAAATAAATACTTCTAGAACCCAGATTATGGTCTCTAAAAGGCACTTTCCAGTAAAAGGAATCAGAATTTCTTGGGAAAACGGTTAATTCCAGGTTTGGGACAAGAAATTTAAAATATGATCCTGAAATATCTTATTATTCCAGAAAGAAAAAAACAAAAAAATTCCATTGGGGTTATATCAAAAGGACTCAGAAGTCAACAGGCTGATCCCTTCCCTGGACAAAGTTGAGACAATTTGAGGATCAAAAAGGACAACTGGAATGGTTTTAAAAACACCAAACAGGTTAAAATGTATGAGTTTGTTATGATACTTAAAATATAAATTTTTATTAAAAACTGTGTTTACTTTTGGAGGATACCAAGGAATCAACTCATTATTTTGAAAACTGGTAAATACAAGGAAAGAATCAAGCATTCATCCTACACAATCTGAATCTCAGCATAACCAAATCATTGATGAAGGAAAGTTTATCTTTATAAAAATTATTCTACTAATAAATGCAGAAGAAATGATATACTAGGAAACCCACTGTCTTACTCATTTTGGGCTGCTGTAACATAATACCATAGACTGAATAGCTTAACAACAAACATTTGTTTCTCACAGTTCTGGAGTCTGATAAGTCCAAGATCAAGCGGCCCGTAGATTCAGTGTCTGGTGAGGGCCCTCTTCCTGGTTTGCAGACAGCTGTCTTCTTGCTGTATCCTCACATGGCAGAAAGCAGAGAGCAGAGAGCAACCACTCTGGTGTCTTCTTTTAAGAGCACTAAACCCATCATAACCCTACCGTCATGAGTTCATCTAAACCTAATTATTTTCTAAAGGCCCCACCAGCTAATACCATCATATTGAGTTATTTCAACATAGGAATTTGGGGGGGAAACATTTAGTCCATAGCACCCCCTAATTAAATAGTGGATCTGGGAAATGATCATTAATGGCTGTTGAAACCACTAGGTGAAAAGCTGATTGAATGCTGATATGGATGGATCAGGCTGTAATAGCTGGACCACTGATCAATCTTAATGCAAAAAGAGGGCCAACTATTGCGTGCCTCCAAATGGAAGAAAACACCACCACCTATGAAATAGTCTTGCCAAATATCAAACCTAAACCTATTCAATCCTCTAGATCAGCACTATTTAACAGAAATATAACGCAAACCACATATGTAATTTTAAATCGGCTGCTAGCCACATTTAAAGAGTAAAAGTTAAATAGGTGAAAATTTAATTTTAATAATATATTTTATTTAACCCAATACATCAATCCTCTAGATCAGCACTATTTAACAGAAATATAACGCAAACCACATATGTAATTTTAAATTGGCTGCTAGCCACATTTAAAGAGTGAAAGTTAAATAGGTGAAAATTTAATTTTAATAATATATTTTATTTAACCCAATACATCAAAAAATCATTGAAATTATCATTGAAACATATAATAACAAAAATAATTAATGTTTACATCTATTTTGCACTAAGTTTTTGAAATCTGTTGTATATTTTACATTTTCAGCATATCACAATTCAGACTAGCCATATTTCAAGTGCTCAGTAGCCACACAGATGCTATTTCAAACAAACCAATGAGAAAAAAATTATGAGATGATGAAACAAATGTGAGTACTGTCTAGGTGTCTGGTTATAGAGAGGGCTTGATATTTATTTTTAGGTGTTTAAGTTTTTAAGAGAGCCTTTATCTTTTAGAGATACAAATTAAAATATTTACAAATGAAATTGTAACATGTCTGGGATTTTCTTCAGAATAATCCAGTGGTGACTATAAGAGGAGTGGATAAGAATGTTGAAGACAAAAGACTGGCCATGAGCTGATTGGCTGACACTAAGAAAATGGCACCAGCTTGCTGTTTAAAGTTACTGTCAGGGCCAGCCCGTGGCTCCCATGGGAGAGTGTGGTGCTGATAACACCAAGGCCACAGGTTTGGATCCCTATATAGGGGATGGCCGGTTAGCTCACTTTGGAGTGCTGATTGGCTGGAACAAATTCTATAGACCATCATGGACCCATGACAAAAAGGATCACCTGATGTGGCTCTGGAAAATGAACACCAATGCTCACTCCTTCCCCTCTCCTGATAAAAACCAGCAACCCTTAAAAGTTATAAAGGTATAATTATGGGGTGGGAGTGGGGCATAGGCCAGGGCTTGGTCTATATGATCTTTCTGAACTGGGCTTGAGATATCTTTTGCCAAATCCCATGGTGTACATAGTCATAATAATAAGGTCAACAAAGCCTCCTAAAATGTTATCTACAAACAGAATGGTCTCCATATTTAATGACCACGATTATTCCAACAGCCAGAGATGCTAATGTCTATAAAGCACCTGGCGTGTGACGTAGGAGCTACTTTAGAGTATCGAAGCTACATCAAGGCAGAACAAAAGATAGGGATGTGGAGAAGGGCTGACAAAGCAAACCTAGATTCTCTTTGCAGCCTTGCCTCTCATTTCCTGTTGGACCATTGGTTGGTCACACTGTCTGGACCTGTGTTCTGCCTCTGTAATTGAGGTAGTTGAAGAGATGATCTGTAACATTCCTCCTAGCTCTAAATTCATATTCTGTGTGTCACTGAGAAGCCTCTTTCTGACAAGGAGAAAGACTAAACTATTTTTTCCCCTTTTTACAATTTGTCCTTTTGCTTTTCACCTATATGTAAATGTATGAGCCTTTGACCAAAACAAAATGACCATCTCTCCTCAGCCCTCTCACCATTAAAATGCAGTGCAGATTTCTGGGGCCAAAAAGGGAAAAAGGAAGTTACTAAGTCACCCTAACTTATTGTTCCTATAGTATCAGGGAGTAATTATGGGTGTAGCCCAGAGGACAACCAGGAGTGGTGATTGCACAGAGAGTGTGGCCTAGACCTCCACCTACCTCTGGCCTTTGTTCTTAAAGGGCAGCAGACACTCTGTATAAGAAAACACAGTTTAGGGAGGTCAGGGAGTGAAATAGGAAAATCCTGGGCTTCTGAGTCATAGTACTGAATTCAAATTCTACATCCCCTGTTTTTTATCCTTGAGCAAGTCACTTAACCTCTCTGGGCCTCAGTTTCTCCTCTGTAAACGGAAGAAGATAATGTCAACCTCAGAGGGTTGCCATGAGCAATAAAGAAGGTAATGTGCTTAAGTAGAGAAAGTACTGTACAAATTATAATGAAAAGAGAAATGGGACAGGCAATGTGTTAAAGATGGAAGAGCAGAGGACATAATATAGGCATGTAGTGAGAAGAAAATTTGCCACACAGTCCTTCTTTAATTATTTCAGTGGATAAATATGTTGCAAGATGGGGCAGGGGTTGGGGTGCAGACAGGAAGAACAGTGAGGAACTATCTTTTCCTCACAGAGTCTATTCCTTGATAATGAATAGACAGATAATGAATAATAACAGACACTAACATTTTGATTTTCTTTATATGCAGATATGTTCATCATCTGATGATTTTCCACTTTCTCTCATCTCTTACGATAGTTCTTTGGTGGTTGGGCGAAATTTGATAGACTGAATGAGCAAAGTGAAGCTTTCTGTCCCTGCAGAATATATGTAATTTTGGAGTTTTCTCCGAGTCTGTAAATTCCAAGAACGCAGGTGATGTCTGTGGGGGTGTTGGTTATTCCATCCCAAGTATCTAGAGAGTGACTGATACTTAGTTGAAAGTGGATAATTTTTTTTTTTCACTGTATAAATGAATGACTTCTAGGTATTAGAAAGAATTAGGATGGGAAAAATATGTAGGATTAAGCAGTATCCCTGGTGCCAGGATATTGGGAAGGCCCTGATCGAGATGTTGGTTTTTATGTGCTGATTGGCTGGAACAAATTCTATAGACCATCATGGACCCATGACAAAAAGGATCACCTGATGTGGCTCTGGAAAATGAACACCAATGCTCACTCCTTCCCCTCTCCTGATAAAAACCAGCAACCCTTAAAAGTTATAAAGGTATAATTATGGGGTGGGAGTGGGGCATAGGCCAGGGCTTGGTCTATATGATCTTTCTGAACTGGGCTTGAGATATCTTTTGCCAAATCCCATGGTGTACATAGTCATAATAATAAGGTCAACAAAGCCTCCTAAAATGTTATCTACAAACAGAATGGTCTCCATATTTAATGACCACGATTATTCCAACAGCCAGAGATGCTAATGTCTATAAAGCACCTGGCGTGTGACGTAGGAGCTACTTTAGAGTATCGAAGCTACATCAAGGCAGAACAAAAGATAGGGATGTGGAGAAGGGCTGACAAAGCAAACCTAGTTCTCTTTGCAGCCTTGCCTCTCATTTCCTGTTGGACCATTGGTTGGTCACACTGTCTGGACCTGTGTTCTGCCTCTGTAATTGAGGTAGTTGAAGAGATGATCTGTAACATTCCTCCTAGCTCTAAATTCATATTCTGTGTGTCACTGAGAAGCCTCTTTCTGACAAGGAGAAAAACTAAACTATTTTTTCCCCTTTTTACAATTTGTCCTTTTGCTTTTCACCTATATGTAAATGTATGAGCCTTTGACCAAAACAAAATGACCATCTCTCCTCAGCCCTCTCACCATTAAAATGCAGTGCAGATTTCTGGGGCCAAAAAGGGAAAAAGGAAGTTACTAAGTCACCCTAACTTATTGTTCCTATAGTATCAGGGAGTAATTATGGGTGTAGCCCAGAGGACAACCAGGAGTGGTGATTGCACAGAGAGTGTGGCCTAGACCTCCACCTACCTCTGGCCTTTGTTCTTAAAGGGCAGCAGACACTCTGTATAAGAAAACACAGTTTAGGGAGGTCAGGGAGTGAAATAGGAAAATCCTGGGCTTCTGAGTCATAGTACTGAATTCAAATTCTACATCCCCTGTTTTTTATCCTTGAGCAAGTCACTTAACCTCTCTGGGCCTCAGTTTCTCCTCTGTAAACGGAAGAAGATAATGTCAACCTCAGAGGGTTGCCATGAGCAATAAAGAAGGTAATGTGCTTAAGTAGAGAAAGTACTGTACAAATTATAATGAAAAGAGAAATGGGACAGGCAATGTGTTAAAGATGGAAGAGCAGAGGACATAATATAGGCATGTAGTGAGAAGAAAATTTGCCACACAGTCCTTCTTTAATTATTTCAGTGGATAAATATGTTGCAAGATGGGGCAGGGGTTGGGGTGCAGACAGGAAGAACAGTGAGGAACTATCTTTTCCTCACAGAGCTGAGTCTGGCTGGAAGGTGAGGCTCACAGAATTGGAACTGTAACCAAACCAAATGCCTAGAGCACTGGTTGTTGATGCTTTTATGAATAAGGGAAGCCAGAGTAGAAGCTCCTCCTTTTCCAATACTGAGAGCCTAGGATTCTAGTAGAGCAAGTTTTTATGGAAGATTCGATTTTTGAGCTAAACCTTGGAGAATGAGTAGGATTAGAATATGACCATTGGGAAAAAGTGAGAAAGCCCAAAGCAATTGGATAGGGTTAGATTATGGCAGGCCTAAAAATTCAGGCTGCCAGTTTGCCCCTTTGTGGTATTGGGGAGCCATTGAAGGTTTTTAGTAAGGGAGTACCCTAATGAAGATAATATTTATGAAAGCTTAGCATACTCACAGAGAATGGCATAAGTACAGGAAGAAGAGAGCAGAGCTGGAGAGGACAAGCAGGGGATGAGGGCAGGATGGGTGATAATCTTCCTTGCATCATGTCTTTACTGCATCCTCTGAGCCAGTCACCAAGTCTTGTTGATCTCTCCTTAAAATATCTTGTACCTATCCCTTCTATGTATTACATCATTCATCCTAGGAGTATATTTACCAGCTGGATTTGACAGGAAGACAGGTGCCACTGATTAAAGCAAGAAGCTGAAGTAGAGAACTAGTTTGAAGGAAGATTGTATTATTCCATTTATAACAAAATACACTAAACTGGGTATTTTATAAAGAAAACAAAACTTATTCCTTACAGTTCCTGAGGCTGGGAAGTCCAAAGTCCAGGGAACACATCTGTTGAGAGCCTTGGTGGTGGCAACAGTGACGGCAGAGTATCACATTGCGAAAACAGTGGAGCAGAGAGAGACTAACCTCCCACGTGCTCTCCTTTTAAAGCCCTTAGAACCACACCCCTGATCACCATTGCTAATCCATTCACTACTGCATGGTCCTACAATCCAATCACCTCTCCAAGGCCCCACCTTTCAATTACCATAGTAGCATTTCCCACCCTCAACCTTTAGAGTGGGGATTAAGCTTCAATGAGGTTGGGGGGGTTGGCAGGGGGATCCAATCTACAGCAAAGATAAATGGTAAATTTGATTTCTGACAGGTGGGGTTTGTGGTAAGCTGAATGTTCAAGTGGAAAAGTAAGTAGAACTGACTTTTCCAACATGACTGGACAAGACTTTCTGCAAGAACAACATGAATTTGGAGAGTCTAACCAAAATCAGATAAAGAGTAAAAAAGAAAAAAATTGAACATACTCTGTCACTCTCTTCTTTTCTCTTTTTATGTGTAATTACTAATGTGGGAACAGAGTATATTTGCATAGTTTGTATTTTCTTTAGCTGGCACTGTGGGGAACAATAACTGGAATTGTAATGGAAATGTTATTTAAGTTTGTTAAACTAAAATAAAAATAGATAAGTAAGAAATGGAAAATGTGGGTAAATATTTTAGCTTTGGGGGGATGTGATTTGGACAACTTACGTCTACTATGTAATTGGATTCTGTGAAAGGATTTATGACCAACATAAATGATGCTGGGAGAGTTCTAAGACAACATTTTACTATTTGAAAGGAAAACAGATCTTCAGAGGGGAGACCACCTTCCCATGCATTCATAAAAATTAGAGGAAAACTTCACCAGCCCACCAAGCTTGCAATGTTCAGTCTCGAGGGCTAATCTTGCCTAAGTTTCTTTACAAAAGGAGAGTCCTGAAGATGCTGGCCCTGTTTCTCAATTATCGGAGTAGCCCTCACTCCCTTACCTTTTGGTTTCTCTCCCCTTACTTTTATTTCCTCCCTCTTGTGCCTTTTTGATAGCAACTATAAAGCAGTGGTTTTGAAATGGTTATAAAACTTTTATTTGAAGCAGAGATGATTATGTACTTAGGGACAAAAGGGAAAAAGAACTAAATAAAAGGAAGTGACTCTAAGCTCTTAAGAAAGAGAAGACCATTAATAGCAACATCTTGATTTTGTTAAGAGACAAGCTGAAGCCATCCAAAGTAGGCAGGGAGCGAGGTGATAATAAGAGAAAATGTGTTTCACAGACAAAGGAGCAGACAGCAGGGGAGAGCAGTTCAGGGAAAGAGGCGAACATTAGGGAGAGAGCAGAAAGGACCCGATAATCCCTCTGGATCATACTGTTGGAAGCAAGGGCCCTTTGAACTCCTTGGCAACTTCGGCCTGTTCTCAAAGTAGATTGTGAGGAATGAGAACAAAAGAAAAATTCACTCTGAGTTCATCTTGTCAGAGCAGGGGAAATTGCTTTGCGG
Organism: Galeopterus variegatus; assembly: GCF_000696425.1. Classification (NCBI taxonomy): domain Eukaryota; kingdom Metazoa; phylum Chordata; class Mammalia; order Dermoptera; family Cynocephalidae; genus Galeopterus; species Galeopterus variegatus. Next base: position 306,210 of record NW_007726195.1, on the reverse strand, counting down.
CCAGCACTAAAAGATGGTAAAGGTAGAAAGTGGAACTGAGTAACAGAAAAAAAAGTGTCAGGTCACTGGGAGCTTGCCTAGCGTAAAGTGAGATAAAACCATGACTGACAAGACATTCAGGTCCTACCACTATACTTGTACTGCTATACAAGTCACATCTAACCAGTGCTCAGCTGGCTAAAACCTGAAGATAATGCCTCAACTACTCTAGAATGTTTGTTCACTTGACAAACAGTAATTGAAATACTGTGTCAGCCAGGACTATTGCTGTTAATGTTATAAGGTGCAATAGGAGCCGTTATATCCTTGTACCAGTTGGTTCTGTGAGGCCAGAAAGGATCACTGGAAAGCGAGTATTGGGAAATTGATGTTGACCCTGAAAGGGCACAGGCCTAGCAGAAAATAGGGGTGAGATATATGAGAACCAAGTGGAACTAGAAAGAAATGTGTGTATGTTTGAATTCCTTGTTATCGACTGATTGTTTGTGTCTCCCCACCCCCCACCACCCCAATCCATATGTGGAAGTCCAAATCCCCAATGTAATAAATAGTATTTGGAAGGTAGTCATGAAGGTAGAGCCTCATGAATAGTAGTGCCCTTATAAAAGTGACCCCAGAAAGCTCTCTAGTCCTCTCTCTGCCATGTGAGGATATAACAAGAAGATAGCAGTCCACAACCCAGAAGAGAGACCTCACCAGAACCCAACCATTGGCACCCTGATCTCAGAGTTCCGGCTTCCAGAACTGTGAAAAATAAATTTCTGTTGTTTATAAGCCACCCAGTCTGTGCTATTTTGTTATATAGCAGCCTGAACTAAGACAATCCTTAAGAGGAAAGAAACAACCAACTCACAAAAATCCTGATGTATGCCTGTGGTCCACGCATAATTACTAATGGCACCCTCCCTTTTACATGCAAAAGTGCCCTAGTTTCAACAAATTATGTGGTCAGCCTAACGTGAGTGGTAGAGATGACCTCCAACCTTGAAATTTCCCATCCGTAAAACAGAAGGGTGAATAAGATGATGCATACCTTCCCTTTTGGCAGATTTAGAATGGTTCTGGGACTTATCTGGGGGTCATGCAATTGAGATGGGACAACACGGGAATCTGTTAATGTGGGAATCTCTAAACAGCTGCAGGAACCAGATCCGGTGGGTACAGTTTCTGTATATTTTGATCAGTTGAGAAATTTTTAAGTGCTAAAGATTCCAAAGCCCTCCCTCCAGATTCTAAGCCAGAGGTTGCAAAGTAGACACCCCAAGGCTTGTTTGGCTGGCAAAATATTTTTTAAAATTGATACAGCATTTAAAAATTTTGAGATTTCATCTGGAAACCCAGATTTGGGGCTTCTCTTGAAAGGCTGGAATAATTGACAGCACAGGACCCACAGCAGCAATTAGTAAGTGGTGGGCAGCGGCTGTCCCATCTAAATGGGGTAGTTGCTCTCTAGTTTGATTGTCTCTACCACTCACATTAGGCTGACCATACAGTTTGTTCAAACCAGGGCACTTTTGAGAGTATAAGGGAGGGTGCTGTTAGTAATTATGCCTGGACCACAGGCATAAACTAGGATTTTTGTTAGCAATGAGCATGTATGATTACCCTAATTCACACTGCTTTCACTGGGCTTGCTTCATTTCTCTTTGCCCTGTTATTTGACTTTTGTAGTCACAAATCAGGGAATCTCATAAGGAAGATGGGAGAGAAAAGGTGTAAAATGAGTAAGACACATGAAGATTGTAAAGAAAGCAAAGACATTAAAAAGAATATTAAAATGAACGTCAATACCACCAAATCTTTAGGTAAAGGAACAGCCTTGCTGGTGGTTGGCTCAGTGTTTTTTTTTTTTTTTTTTTTTTAAAAGATGACCGGTAAGGGGATCTCAACCCTTGGCTTGGTGTTGTCAGCACCACGCTCAGCCCCAGAGCAAACCGGCCATCCTTATATAGGATCTGAACCCGTGGCCTTGGTGTTATCAGCACCGCACCCTACCGAGTGAGCCACGGGCCGGCCTAGTGGTTGGCTCAGTGTTTAAGTTTGACCTTCCAGGCTCCCTGCCCTACACAGCACTGTCAGCTTTAATAAGCTGTAATCCCACAGCTACAAGCAAGACTAATCATACTGCAGAGAGCAGCCTGTTCCTATTCAGGAAGGCACAGGATAATCATTTAACTCTGGTTTCTCAGCGAGCTCCAAGCTGCCTCTACAGAAAAAATATCCTGTATTAGATAGTTGCTTCACACTCTAGCCTTGACCCTTTGATGATCTTTACTTGAAATTTTTATAAAAACATTTTAATTGCACAAGTATTTGCTTTAAAAAAATGTTTAAAAAGATTTTTGCTTTACTTTATTCCAGGAAATAACAAAATATCCCTCCCCAAGATATATAAAAAAACCTGACTCCTATTGATTACCCAAGTCTACTTGAACTAATCACAGCCCCCAAACCCGCTCAACACCATTCAGGGTATGGTTACAGCCTCAACCTGGTGTGTGGAAGAGTGGGTGGGAGGTGGATTTGGGGACCTGGAGTGGCAACCCAGGTTGAGCACCTACAGGTACCAGTGTGGTACCGTGGGTTACATATGCGAGTGCCAGCTATTCCCATTGGAGAGTGGGATCCAGAGCTGAGCTGCAGTAAAGTTCCTAAAGCACCCAATACCTCATGGTCAGGAGGCCCCTCTATTCAGTCCTTGATTCTCTTAGCCCTTTCAATCCAGGAACAAGTCAAAATAAGAATGTATTTAGTGCAATGGTTAACTGTTGAGTTTTAGTCAGATGGAGCTAGAGTCTAACATGGGAGCTGAGTAGTGATAGGCCCTTATGCAAACTACTGAACCTTCCTGACATTTCTGGTAGGTCCTCAGATAGGCTACTCAAACCTTCCTGAAATTCAGTTATTTACAGGAACAGGTAATACCAACACCTCACAGCCATGCTCTAAGGGTCAATGAGATATATATGGAAAGCATTTACTAAAGTACATGGCACATTTAAAATGCTCCATAGATTGTGGTTATTATTATTTTTATTATGTGCTGGCACTGCCTTAAGGATCCTAATTATATAATTTAAAGAGATAGGTAAGGGAACCTTTTAATGTGTATTTGAATATCTCCTTTCTAGAGTCTTCATTTAGCACAAATGCTCTTAAAACAATGAATACAGATGGTATAAATATAGAAAAACAGTTTTTTACAATGAGAAATCTCTAGAACATTTCTGGTTCAGTGGAAATTTATTATTTTGTTTAAAAGACACACTACCATTTACAGAAAGCAATACACAGTAAAATTTTTTAATTAAAAATGTTTACTGGCTATTGCCATTAATAGATTTACTACATTAAAGGAAAGAAACATTTTTTCAAATGTGCTAATAAGAAAAAGACCCAGGAAACTGAACAACGTGGGACAGAATTTTCAGTGTTTTACACATAAATAAAACTCATAAATTTTATATGGATTCTGGGATATTTACAGATATTTATTCCCTCAACAATAGGTTTGGCATTGAACAGAAATACGAACATATGAACAAGCCCAATCCATTTCAAAACAATCAGATCCTTGAGAACAGAAACTCTGCCTTCCATAAGTACTCCTTGCCTTTAATGAATTTTTTAATTTTTAAAATTCCTGGACATTCCAATTCCAATACAACTAAAAAGAAAACCTAGTAGATAGGCTCCTGACACATAAAAATATAAAAACCACATAATAATTATAGTGTTCAGTAATGCCCACTAAATTTTGAACAAACAGTACAATCCAGTATGCATATAAACAAACGTATTTCTTATCCCTACAAAAAGAAGAGGTATCTTTTTGGTTTTGTTATTGTTTTTACAAAAACTGTGTGTGTGCACGTGCATGTATGTATATTCCTTATAGAAAACTTGACAAATATAGTAAAGCACAAAGAAAACAAAAATTATGTTACACCATCAACAAAAATGTCACTCCTTTGGCATGAGCAGAAAAAAATCATAGAATAAGACATGGCCTAGGAAGGACCCCCCAGCCTCAGGATCTGCTGATGCCAATTCACCAACCACTTCAAAATCCACAGACTAAACCTCTTTTTAAGCTCTCAGATATCTCTACTGTTGCCAGTCTCCTGGCACCACTTTGTTTTTCATCTGGCCATTAGTGATTAATACACAAGAATAACAAGTAAGGCTATGGCTCTAATCTAAAACTTTTTGTTCCTCAAATTTTAGAGCTAGACAGAATCTTAGAAATTCATTCAGTCCTATCCATTATGGCCATCCCCATTTATTCAGGAGGAAATGGGCAGGGAAAGGTTAAGTGACTTGCCCAGGTGTCACAATGAGTAGGACTGAAACCAATCCTGTAATTGCCAGCTCAGGGCTCCGTCCAAGTGCACATACTGTGAACAAATCTCCACAAGACTATATATGTGGTTAGACTATAGTTGAGGTTGGGGGACAGATCAGAGTGGATCTGTATGACGAGATGAAAGCAGCTCAGCAACCTTTTGGCGCCTAAAAGACAATTGCACTGGCTCTAGGAAGACAAGTTATAAATAGATCATGTGGCCAAATGAAGGAGTGTGACGTGGGCCAACTGATCATAGGAGTGTCTGAGCCCCACATTCCAGGGATGTGACAGCCTGGTTAAGACACAAGAGACACTGTGACTGATTACATTGCCAGGACAGTGTGGAAGGTAAAAAGAATCCAAAAGAGCCCCCTGAGAGTATGAAGATCAAAATACAGAAAACCCTCAACTCGGCCAGATTCCTTCTCCAGTCAACAGGCCTGTGTCCACAGAGGTCATGCTACTCATGAACAGTCATCTGCTATCAAGCCCCAATCCAACCCAGTGGTCCCTCAGAAGCTCATCACTCCCACTTCATCACCCACATCTAAAGCTTTCGTCTTTGACTAAATGAATCTCTATTGCCTAGTTAACCTAGTAATTTTAAAGGTCATGGTTCATTTCTTTCTGCTCTATCCATGTCATTTAAGTCCTTAAAAGAAATCTCTTCACCCTTATGTGGGCAGTTTAGTACAGATGTTCTCTATTTCAGCAGACCTTATTTCCAAACTAATTAAATGATTAAAACTAAGATCATTTCTTCTTTGCTTCTTCCCATGTTATAACAGTGGTACAAGCTCAATGTGAACAGTCAGACTTGTATTTTCCAGGTCTCAAGATGCTTGCCTGCAGATGAGCTCTTTCAACTTTGCCAGTCTGTCACTTTTTAGTGCTTCCCGGATGGAGTGGAAAAACCCAAAGTAGTGTTCAAAGTTGTGCATCATAAGGAGGACTCCGGCCAGCAGCTCATTAGTGACCAGCAGATGGTGGATGTATGCACGAGTGTGATTCTTACAGCAGTAACAGGAACACCCTCTCACCAATGGGTGAAAGTCTTCCTGGTACCTGAAAAAGGAATTCACAGTGACATTCTAGAAAGTAAGGAATACAAGAAACCCACATGGAGCCTATCCTGCTGGTGAGATTACAAATGGCTAATAACATCACTGCAAATGTTCAGTGCTGGGCACCTACTTAAGATGGCAATGTGGTTAAAAGTTAACAAAGAACACAATGAATCAGGGAGACCCAGGAGTTTTCCTCTGACAGATGCAACCTCCAAGTCTGAGGGTTACAAAGGAGCATCAAAAGAAATTCATGTGGGGGCTGGCCCGGTGGCGCACTGCGCTAGTGCGCCGCTTGGGAAGCGCGGCAGCGCTCCCATCGAGGGTTCGGATCCCACATACAGACCAGTTGCCGCTCACTGGCTGAGCGAGGCGTCTGACAGATGCAACCTCCAAGTCTGAGGGTTACAAAGGAGCATCAAAAGAAATTCATGTGGTCACTCATTCATATTGAGCATTATTAGTCACGTTGTAAAGGAACATAGTGTTAGAAAACACTGCTCTGGTGAATACTTCTCCCTCGGCCACCACTACTAGTATCAGAAGACATGGCATTTTGCAGTTTACAAAGCACTTTCTACTTCTACTTGCACAGCCTTTTGCAGTTTATAAAGCACTTTCACATAAACTCCAAATCTAGTGCTAATAATAAGGATGTTACAATTTCCAGCTAAATCCATAACGTAAAAGAAATTTTAACCATTTATATTACCCTAACATTTTAAAAACAGAAATGTTTTTAAATGATTTTAAATGTCTCCCCAGCTATTTTTCAAAAAGTTAAATCTGGTAGATATCACCATTTCAGACCTACAATTAAGAAGCCTTGTCAGAATACAGACAAGAACTAGAATTTCTGCCTTCTTTCATAAATTCTCAAGTCTGTACCATTACTAGATAGACATAAATAATTCAGAGCCCCCAGAATGTCCCTTCACACAAGTCAAAAAACACCCCAGAACTAAAGTGAGTGCACAAAACTCAAAGAAAAACCACTCAGAGGTTCACTGATGACTATCACCTTTGGCCAAATACAAAAATACAATACATCTTAGTTTATTCTTTATATAGGAAAATATTTTATTTAAGATTTATAACCTGTATATAACCAAGTTCCTTACAATTTAAAAACTTTGTTGTGTTTTATCTTGAAATCCTTATTATGCTCTGTCACTATATAAGGTATCAGAAGGAGTAAACACAAAACAATAGATTTGTTCTAATCTTTCTGACAGCTTTTATAAAGCAATAGTTATCTAGCCTTAGTTTTCTGACAAGACAAAGTATAAAAATTCATATGCAGAGAAAGAGTTTTTCTGGAACTGAATTTGAGAAGGCCTAAATAATATCCAACTATAAATATTTTACAAAGTCATAAACCAAAAAGGGAATAGTTACATAAAGTTTTAAAAAGACCAAAAACAAAAAGTTAGAAATCAAAACCCAAACTTTAGGAATTTCTTACTTTTTTTCCTTCAGATTAATTTCAAATGATGTCATTTCTTCATTGCATCCAGTTGTTTTAATTTTTTTTATTTGATCCACATATTTTATTTCTTCTTGTATCCCATTTTGTTGTAATACTGAAGGACAAATCAATAAAGAGTCTTAAATGAAGATCTGATAAGGAGTGGCCATTGGAAGAATTTTATTTCAGTTATTATTTCATGCCTTTGACCCTGTAATTCCACTCCTAAGAATTTATCCTAAGGAAATCACACAAGAAAGGAAAATAGCAATATGCTCCAGAATGGTCACTGACCTATTATCTCCAGCATCAAAGCAATTTAGAGATTGAACAACATCTAAGCAAATTATGGTTACAAGTATATAACATATAATCTTACCATCAAGGAATAATTAAAAAAACAATTAGGATGGGGGTATATGTGGGTGGGGGGGTTACATGTACATGTACATGAAAATAAATCGGGCTTTGTAACTGCCTATATTCCAAATAAGATTAAAGTAGAATATGGTTTTAATTTATGTATTCTGTATGGAGATTCTGGCCTTTCAGGGAACACAGACTATTCAGAATTAGATGGGAATTTGAGTTGTTCCCTTGAACTCTTTGCTTTAAGAAGGAACATTCCTAGAACTGCAAAACACCAGCTTCTCTACAAAAAGCTGCCTTGAACAGGGGCAGGTAGAGAAGAGGTGTTTTGGGAACGAATGATAACAATCTCAGTGTTGGTCCAAGGAGAATTGACAGATGGTCCTAAGAAGGTAATTTTGTCAAGGCCAAAGGAAGAAGAGAAGTGACCTGAGCACTGAGCTATTATAATTTTGCAGGTAGAGAAGAGGTGTTTTGGGAACGAATGATAACAATCTCAGTGTTGGTCCAAGGAGAATGGACAGATGGTCCTAAGAAGGTAATTTTGTCAAGGCCAAAGGAAGAAGAGAAGTGACCTGAGCACTGAGCTATTATAATTTTGCCCATGAATTTGCATGCTGATGTAGAAAATCATAATAAAGGCTTCACACTTTGGAAAACTCTTGTCATATGAGGGAACTGCTGACAACTTACTTGTTTGGAATTTTCACTAAGTAATTGGCAAAGGAATTTAATTTACTGTACACACACACACAAATGTGATTAATAATACTTGTATAAAAATGTTCAAACTATTTCAGTTTTCCTCATCATGAAGAAACCTGGCTTTCTCAGGCCAAAAAAGGAACTTGTTCATTCCAGAGAACTCAGTATCAGGTTCTGTTTATAGCTTTGCATATTCATGGTACTGAATGACTAGCAGTTACCTCTGTCTTGGTGTAAATAAAGTCATAAAAATTCATGAAATGTTAATGGTACACCCATTGACGTACATTATGTTCTGTTCTGTCTAAAAGGACAGTAAAATTGACCTCCTATATGTAAGAATTTGATCAACTTGATTTATTTTGTTTCGAGAAGTAATCTAACTTAGATTAATGGTTAAATTGCTTTATAAAAACGTAACATCTTCTAAATGAAATCTGAATCACCTGTAGGGGAATAAAATGAACCTTTATAGAAGCCTCTGGCCCTACTGGAATTTAAGGTTGGTGGTGGTCAAGCAAGAGTTCAAAGGACAGTGGAAAGCCCATGTCTGAAGGCCAGAGGGGAAGACTAGGCACACAACACTCTCCTGAAGAACTGCTTTGAGGGACCCCAGCCCAAAGTGTGTACCCCAGTTCCCTTTCTACTGCCAGTTAAATGTTAGAATCTGAAACTGATTTTCTTGACTTCTGAATAACTAAACAATAAAAGAAAATGGCAGTGCTTCAAAGCAACATTAGCAAAGGAAAACAGCTTTCACATCTCAGTATGTAAAAAAACCAAAAAAGCAAAGAGTAACACTAGGATCAGAAGATGGTGAGGTCTGCCTGTATTTTAATAGCATGGAGTTTGCAAAAACCACACAAGAACTCTTTTATGAAAAAACAAAATTAACTTTTACTAAGCAGTTCAAAGGTTTTCTTTCCTTAGATTTTCATCACAATTCACTTTGCGTGTTGTTTTTTCAGGTTGTTAACAGAAGAGGTTTTGTTTTTCTTGGTTCTACTCACTACAAAATAACATCTTAATATTGATGAGCTACATGTATAGTATTAAGTATCAGGTTTTGTGTGTCAACATGCCAGAGCATACAGATAAGAAATAAAGCTGTAGTTTTATAAAAGACTGGTCTTACAGGTATACATTTCTGTCTTGTGACTCAAGCTAAAAATTAATAGGAAATAGAAGAAACTTAAGGATAAGATAGAGATTAGCTTCAAAAGACCTACATGTCTCTTCAGGATTTGGCTGGTAATCGAAGCTGAAAGTTAGGGCACATCCCCGCTCTGTCACTTGATAAGGGAAAAAACTCTCAAATAAGTCCACTCCTCTTTCAATACACTCAAGCACCTCATCTGGTCGGCTAACACCACAGATGAGCCTGTAAAAATAATAAGAACAGTGACATGAGGACAATACCAGGAACGAAATCAGAGTCTTTCCAATAAACAGGGTACTAAAAGTAATAAAATGAAAAACACCAATTATGGTTAGAGTGGCAGGCAATGGATAACAAGGTGTGGTAGAAAGAACATAGGGCTTTGGAGGCAGAGAGACCTGGGCTTGAATCCTAGCTCTGCCATTTATTTACTTGCTGTGTTACTTTGGGAAGGTTTCTTAACCTGAGTTTTAGTTTTCCTACGTTAAAAACAAGAGGAATAACACCCTGAGAATCACTGTAAGGATTAACGAGATATTGGAAAAAGCACACAGCATAGTTTCCGACTCTGAAAAGAAGCTTAATAAAACTGTGTTTTCTTTCTACTCTGATCCCTTCTGAACATGCCTTCCTGGTCTTAGACTAAATTTTATAGCCTACATATACACTATGTAGATTTTTTTAAGAGTGCAAAGCTCTGTGCTTTACTTCCTCCTCAAATACTTTCAATTTAACTGTATTTTGCCTATAACTATTTTTCTCAATTGGTTCAATAAAGACATTTTTATCTACTATATTCCTCATAGGTTCATTTACAAAGCAATTCTTGTTCTCAGAATTTCAACTACAGCCATAGGATCTAAGAATCTAGTTGGCTTTTTTTTACACTTTCTCTATTAACAAGAAGTCTGCACGGTAGAATGAGATGGTGTTTTCTGAGGCAATGGATAAGGTATTCTGAAAGTGTTAATACATAATACTCAACCAAATTTTGCCACTAAAACAAGATGTAGAAATGCAGTACAGTAGATCAGGGCTGGCTGGCTGCTGCTATTTTTTATGTTTGTTTTTCTACCCATAGCTCCTTTTCATGAACTGGCAGAGAAAAGCTTACAGACTCCCTGATTTCTAAAAGAAATTTTTTTAAAAAGGCTTATGTAATATTAAACAAGCAGAGCCCTTAAATATATGCCAGTTTTCCTGACTAGTTTCCTTCAAGTAATGTAATGTTTTAGAACTCCTCTCCAACTGAAGCTGGCACTTCTATACACTTATAGAAAGAAAAACAATCCCAGCTTTCAAATTCAGTAACAGACATCTGTGAGCACTTTAACGCAAAGAAGTCCAGAAAATGACTAGAAATACTAGTGCTGAATTGTCATCCGCATCAGAATGAAAAGGCTTAGGAAGGAGAGCAATGAGAACAAGAGAACTAGCTTAAAATTGAGGGGCAAAGGCTGGGTGAGGTGATGGAAATATCCTGTTCTGGGTGGTATTTACACAAGTGTCTATATGAGTAAATATTCATTTGAGCTGTACATAAGATTCATGCACTTTAAGTTATACCTGGATTTTTTTTTAAAAGCGCAATTACATATAGTACTATGTACAATCCAACATCCATACAGGAATATAAAGTAGCACCCCATAATCAAACCTCTTAATATATCTGCAGGAAGAAAGCATGAATATTCACACCAAGTGGGATAAAAGACTATAAAGTCTTTTTTTAAAAAAAGAAAAAGAAAAATTTGGAAAGCCTGATATGAGTACAATATCAGCTTCATTCAGAAACTTGGAAATTGTAGGTTTGACTCTTGCAGATCATCTCTTCTCACCAGTACATAGTGAACCCTGTGATTTATGGAAACATAGGAACCAACTGTACTAGTGCTGCCAATCCCCTCAATTTAGAACCATGACACCACTCACTACTTGCCTCAAATCTAAGAACTTCTTAAAGGTTCTTATTAGAAGAGCCCATCTTCATTCCACTAGGCATCCCAGATCTGTCCTCAACTTTCCTCAATTTAAAAGAGTTCCACACAGCTTCGTATTTGCCCGCAAGTATAATGTTATAATGAACAAACAACATTTTAATGTGGCACAAGAATGAAAGGAAACAGTATAACACATACCCTCACTTATGAAGATCAAATAAAAATAATTCACATGGCAATTATCCTCTGCTCTATATTCTGTAATTAACGGCAGGAAAGCCTTGATGGAAACTCCCCTCACAATCTGCCTTAGCATACTCAGCCCAGAAAGGACATAATCAAAACATCAAAACACACGTTCATGCACAGACTGCATAACACACACTTGATCAGCACTCCTGCCCTGCATCATGTGAGACTGGCCTTCACCCTAACTGAATACTAGCCTTGGTTTGTCCTCCGGCAGCGCTGCAGTCACTGATGACAGCAAGTGCAGTCTAGTCACCAGGGTCGTTGGATTCCCTTGAAAGCCATCCAGAAGGAAGCCACCTACAGGCCGCTTGGCTGTCTCTCGTGCTGATCTCAGCCTCTCCTCCATCACGTCTCCACCTTCAATCACTCCAATGATCACACTTTTCTGAAGCACCTGAATTAAGAAAGGATTGAATGTTTTAAACCATTTTCAGTAACAGAGACCTTTGTTTAAATGAATCTTACATGGAAGACCAATGGATAGAAGAGATCTCAGTGAAGCTGGTACAGTTGAAGCACATAGGGGGATGGTTCTCCATTCTCCCCAAAAATCTTTAGGGCTCCAAGGAACACACTTTGAAAAACAACACATAGGTATCATATCAAAACAACAGCATAAAGGAAACAGAGAGGGACCCCAGCATTTGACCAATATACAGAAGTAATGTGAAATGACAGAGCTAATTGCAACAACATAAATGGGGAACTTGAGGTTCATCTGGCCTTTCTAATAATCATCGTTGTCACACTCCTGTCCTGCTTTCTACTTACATGATCATCACTCGTCCTAAAAGGATAATTACTGGCCCAAAACAATTGCTAGCAGGCCAACACTAACTACTCAGGCCCACGGCAATGTCCTTACACTGAACTCCTACTGTGGATACTGTGAGTTCTATTCAGAATGACAGTTGTTTCCTTTAATTATTTCATGTATATTAAATTTATTAGCCAAATTATATTTTTATTGCTAAGCTCAAAATACCAAGGTTCCTCAAACTCAGTGTGCTTTGCCATAGTGGGACCTGATCATTCCTCAGAATTCCTCCATATAAATGACTTCAGACAATGAAATTCTCCCCTCTGATCACTATCTTCCATTCCCCCACCTTCTCTGCTCTCCCCTAGTAATTGCATCCTTTGCCAACTTAACTATATCTGCTATCAGGATCCCTTATTTACTACTTTAGCTTCATCTTCCTCACCCCACCATAACCATTCACCACCAGCAAACATTTATTGAGGACTTACATGTCAGGCAATCTGCTACATGATGAAGATATGGTAATAACACACAAATTAAGCTTAAGAAGGCCACAGTTTTTTAATATAGAAAAATGCATAAGGAAGTCACTGCAATACAATATGACTGGGGCCATAATATAGCTACGTACAAATCAAAGGGGTAGCAAAAGATGAATAGAATGATAAATGGGATGAAATGAGCCCTATCTGGAAGCAACAGAAGGAATATGGCTAGAGATACAAAAGGAAGAAACAGTCCAGAAGGAAGTCTGTGTACAGACACAAAAGAATGAGAATGAAACAGGTTAACATCTAAAGGAATGGCAAGTTATTCCAAAAGGCAAGCGAATATGGCTAGAGATACAAAAGGAAGAAACAGTCCAGAAGGAAGTCTGTGTACAGACACAACAGAATGAGAATGAAACAGGTTAACATCTAAAGGAATGGCAAGTTATTCCAAAAGGCAAGCGTGCAAGCCTCAGGAGAAAGTAGCCCACAATGAGCAGGAGGAGTAGGTGGAGGCCAGGTCACAGCAGTCATGTAAGAGCTCAAGTGGAGAATCATTAAATTCTTTCAGGGAAGTGGGCAACGGGATCATATTTGTGCTCTACAAAGATCTCTCAGATAGCAGGGCTTTTGTTACACTTTCCTCGTCCAGTCTTCCATTCTCCCCTATCCCACCTGCCCTATCTCCACACCACCCTTGCTGTTCCTGCACACACCACAGACTTTGATTCCTGTCTGACTTTGATCACAATGTTCCTTTTGATTGAAATGCTCCTCTCCTACTTCTTTGCCTGGCAAAATACTATGTATCCTTTAAGACAATGAATTCAAATATCTTCTACTCTAATGTGTTCTCCAAACTTTCCTGGGCATAATCAATCGCTCACTCCTCTGAGGTCTTACAGCAATTTGTACTTGTTTCTTTTATAGAAAAGACAGCACTTATGACACCACTGTATATTTATCTGACTAGAGTATCCCAATTCATGTTTATAAACCAAAAGCACAGTCTAGGACCCCACACATTAACATTCAATAAGTGTTTACTGCATTAAGTTAGATAGAGAATTATGTGCAAAGACATAAATATTATAGTTCACAAGAATCTCTCTATATTTTTCCGTCTTTGGTTACTCCTTCCCCTGTAACACCCCTCTGCTTAGAAGAGATCAACAAGGACATAGATTGAGAGGCCACACTTTTTATTCTGTACTAACTCAAGAATACTGTTTAAACAAATCCTCTCTCCCTTACAAATAGGGTAGATAACTGAGATCAACATGTTTTCTTTTTAATTCAAATTACAAAATAAAAAGGAGCTTAAAACAGAAATACAATTGAAAACAGTGTTCTTAGGTATGATTAATAGATATTGCTGATGTCAATAAAGTAAGTGCAGGAAAAGTGATTGTGTTTATAAAACAATAGTACACACTGAAGCTTTTCCAGAACACTGTCCTCAGGGTTAATACCAATGAGGCCACCTCTCAGGAGAAAACTTTTAATTAAGTCCTTTTGATACTGTTTGTCACCAGCTAAAAGCTCTGGCTATAGACCAAGCTTTTTCAAATTCTGTTCTACTGGCAAGCAGTATTATACTGAAGTTCTACTCTTTATAGTTGTACATGTGGTAACACTCATCAGCAACTTTCCCCACTCGTCCTGAAGTTGTTAAAACTGCAAAGAAAGCATGGTATCATAGCAATTTCTTTTTTGGGCATGTAGCTGACTCTCCTCCACCTCCAAATTTTTTACAACAGCAAAAATGGTGAGGATACCTTGCCTTAACCTCATATTCAGGCAAACATACTCTTCAAACAAACAGAATCATCAAAATAAAGAAAAGGCATAAAGGGATCATCCTAGACAGTGGGATTCTAGCATCTGAGGGATGCAATAGGCTGACTTCCTGGGACAAAGCTATAGTCTTGGAGGCCCTTCTGAGAACACACCTTGTTTGTTATATAACCAGCTGGGCAGGGGCTGACTGGATCGTGCAGGGAGCAGTACAAGAGCGATTCTGGCATGCCTGTGTAAACGCAAAAAAGAACCCTTGAAAGTGCTTACATCAACAATTACACTGTGTTGTAACAGGGAACAGCTGGATAAAGCAACTCTAAACACATTAAACAGTTGGTATCAGATCTTGGAATTATAGGAGACGTATCAACATGAATGAAAAGATTATTTTGAAACCTACTAATCTAAAAGAAGAATTAAATGTAAAGGTTCATGTCTAATGACACAGTGAGTTGCTACAAAGGAAAGGTATATCAAAGTATGAGATACAACTGAAGTATTGAGTAACATGTTGATCCCACTGGATTTGATTTGAAGAATTTAGTATCAAGTATGCTCATTCTAGGTACCATCCAAGGGGAACTAGCTGCTGTAAAGAAGAAATGATATAGTCAAAAAGTAATCTCATTAATAATAATATCATGGGTTCCTGGGGCAGAACTATAGGGAAGCTGTAGGACACTACAGATGGATCTCATTTTTCAGTGTTTCATTGACTCAAGATCAGTTTCTTAGGTCCTTTAGTCAAAAAGACAATCATTTAAAAAAAAAAAAAATCCCCCTAGGGCCAGCCCGTGGCTCACTTGGGAGAGTGTGGTGCTGATAACAAGGCCACAGGTTCGGATCACTATATAGGGATGGCCAATTAGCTCACTTCGGAGAGCGTGGTGCTGACAACACCAAGTCAAGGGTTGAGATCCCCTTACTGGTCATCCTTTGAAAAAAAAAAAATGCCCCTAAAATGTTAGTAAACTATATGTGCTTAAATTTCATATGCTACACCACATTGTCCATAAGAAAATAAGATAGGATTCCACTGAAAAAAGACAAAAATAAATAAAGCAAGTTAAAAACCTCTGTAGTTCTCTACCTTACTTTCCACAATTTTAATTATTACAATTCTCTAGAAAGCTTATATCAGCTGTTTTCACTTAATTATATGCTTGTATACTTAAAGGTGATTATTAAAATTGGTCTGAGATCAAGGAGAATATTACTTAAATTCCTCTACTGAAATACAGGGCCTTGTGACAACCAACAAGCCATCATGCAGTTTCATTCAGAAGCAGAGGACTAAGTAAGCAACGGAAACAAGATATTCGCTCGCTTGAGTCCTAGATATTGGGGAAATGTTTCAGGAGAAAGGGATCTACAGCAGAACTGGTTCTTTAACTATCTCTGCTAAGCGTTTCCTATAAATAAATGGACACATACATATTATATACAATCTTGTTTCTTGAACAAAATAGTAACATATCAGAATATAGCTGTATATAAACTCTTCATCCTCTGCTTTATCCTCAAGCCTAAGACTGTGTTGGATCTGTGTATGCCCCATTCAAGCCCTCACCTCTGGGTCTTTGCTCAGTGCTTGGAGTGTGTGCCCCACACCTGTCTTCCAATGCTGCTGCTCCCACTCCTGACTTGGCTAACACCTGCTCCTCCCTGACTCAGCTAAGATGCCCCATTCATCCTCTCTCTCAAGAATCCTCTCTTTATTCTGAACACCTTCCACATGTACCCAGAACAGGTTATGTGCTCCTCCCTCTGGGCTGTCATAATACACTTACATATCCCTCATCCTGCAAAGCAGTAACTACATTCTTACTAGAATTATCGTTTATCTTTACCCCAGTGAGGCTCCAAGTTCCATGAGAACAGCAACTGTTTCCTATTCAACTTTGAATCCCCAATGCTTGGTTCTTAGATGTTCAAAAAAATGCTTATTTAAACAGTGAATAAATAAATGTACAAATAAAAGATCAAAGCATCAACAGCACCTCTAAACTACAAATTAACACATCACCTGGCACATACAAATAACTTAATGTTTACCTATAAATTTTCCAACTCCTTCCTTATATTCTGCCAAGACTTCATAATATTCTGCCCTGTAAGCAAAACAGAAAAA
Source organism: Galeopterus variegatus (assembly GCF_000696425.1). NCBI lineage: Eukaryota > Metazoa > Chordata > Mammalia > Dermoptera > Cynocephalidae > Galeopterus > Galeopterus variegatus. Next base: position 289,723 of record NW_007726195.1, on the reverse strand, counting down.
TATATAACATAATAATGAATCATTCTGTGGATAGTCTATACAATAACTGAAACCCTCTTATCCTCACCCAAACAAGCTATGTGACAGTAAACATAGTCTTGAACAATAAAGTACACCATTAGTCAAGAGTTCCAACTAACTAGGCTAGGTTCATTAGCCAGAATAAAGGTCTTCAATTTGCAAGCGGTTCTGAAAGAGAAACTGGTAAACATCAACTGCTTCAGAATACTTGGATTTTCTTCCTCCTCTTACTCCACTAAAATCACTGTTAATAACACAATACAGCATAGTTATTTGATCATATTGCAGGCTCTTCAATTAAGTGTAAAGTTAGTACGTATATTACACAAAATGATCTAACTCTATTAGTTCTGTTTCTAAAAAGTAGTACTAGCAAGTACATGTGCGAAGACAGAAAAAATTTTAAGCACATGACAATATCCCCTGAACTTCAAATTTAGCTCTCATAGAGCATTCCCTGCCATGTCACCTCTGGGAGCAGTGGCGATGAAGGCAGTATGGGACTGTATGTTTAGAGGAAAAGTGAAGCAGTTCTAACACACAGGCTTCCAGATTAGGGCCAGGTGATGTATAATATATGATACCTCTCTTCTGATATCATTCTGAAAATCTACAAATTATACACACGAGCAAAAAGAAACCTTTCTCTGTATTATACCTAATTAAGGTAACTAAGCTGCTGCCAGAGTCAATACTTAGATGACTGGGTCTTAACACTTACAGGGATGACAGTGTAAGCTGAGCCATGGCAGGAACCCCGTGGATATTATGCAGTGTGTGATGGGTCAGATGTGGGGCAGAGCCAGTCTTGGTGTACAGAAGGCAGCCTGGGATGTCCATGGTGCGGTCCCCTGTTTTGCCCAGGTTTTTTATTTTTCCTAGGCGACAGCCATTAACTACCTTGGTAAGACTCAGCTTCATCTTAAGGGATTCCTCTAGGTCCTAACAAGAAAAGATCATTAAAATTAGAAGGAGCTTCACAATATCTAAAGGCTAAGCATTTTGCAAAGAAAGCAACCTATAGAAAAATGAATGACAGCATGTCTTATTACTACTTCCAGCCTACAATTATTAGATATCAGAATAGGGGAATGGGAAAAGACACAGGGAGAATAAGATACCTTCGCAAGGTCCCAGAGCAATATGATAACATCACCTACTTTCAAATTTAGTCAGGGAACTTTTGTCTGAGCTGATGAAAAGTAAATGAATGGAAAGATGGAAACAGAAAGACTAATCATGAAAGAATGTCATGGAGCTGAATTCACCCTCAGCCTTGAAAATGTGTATGGAGAAAGGTCACGCTGCTTAGGCCATACCGATTGCTGATTTGATCCATTTTTTCCTTCTCCAATTTGAGAGAATACTAAGCAATATGATTTATTCCTAATAATGTTGTTAACTGAAGAAAACAGGTTCCAAAGCAGCATTCTGGTGTTTATTAAAATATATGGAAGAGGGGCTGGCTGGTTAGCTCAGTTGGTTAGAGCATGGTGCTGATAACACCAAGGTCCAGGGTTTGATTCCTGTACTGGTCAGACACCAAAAAATAAATAAGTCAAAGATAAACAGAGATTATCTCTGAAGTTGGATTATTTTCCAGTTTCTTCTTATATGTTATTCAAACAGAGATGAGAAACTGTGTGAAGCATATGTTCAATCCGTAAGTAATCTATCAATACTTTTTATAATTGGGAAAGACAGATATTTGTTTAAAGAAAAAATAAAGATAAACTTTCTAACTTCCATAGATACATCAGGGAAAAAAATCAGAAAACACTACCAATTACTTGTTGGAGGCTGCAAAATAATTAGTATTCAGTGAAGCAAAATCATAGGTTCCATTTTTAAAAAGCACTACAAAATTTGATAAGCGTGCATGGCAGATCACTGTCAAAATGTCACTGGAGATACCAACATTTTACAAATACTTCATTATATCTCTATAGCAAGTACCATACCACCTGGAATGCTTGCCAAATGGGCCAGGCTCAGTGTTTTAGTAGATAAATTATTATAGCCATCTGAGAGGCTCAAACCTCAGATCCCATCCTTGTAAGCATAATGCTATACCATACTCTGAAAGTCAACTATTGTTTAAGATGCTGCTGAACAAATAAGCATTATCTGTCATTAGTTTAAAAATATTCAGGAATGCAAATATTACTTTTTTGAAGACACAAATTCTTATATTTAAATAAAATGGCCATTACTGTCATTAGAATCTTAGACATAATAATAATTACTTTCTGTATGGTCCAATAAGAGATTTCATGTTAAACATAAATTATAAAAATTAGTATAAGTGTATGAGGAAAGCTTGGTCTATCTTCTATGACTATATCATTGTTTCAAGTTACCAAAAAAGATGAAAACAAAAAAAAAAAGTGTCACTGGAATCCACAGAAATGGAGACTGTTATGGGAAAAAAACTTATGTTTTAACAAAGAATAATATAACACCTATTTTTATTTTTATTTTTATTTTTTTTATTTTTTATTTATTATTTTTTTTTAATTTTTATTTTGTCAATATACAATGTATATGATTATTATGGCCCATCACCGACACCTCCCGCCCTCCTCCCTCTCTCCCCTCCCCCCCAAGAATGTCCTTTCCGTTTGCTTGTTGTAACAACTTCAAAAAAAGTATAGTTGTATAACACCTATTTTTAAAACCCCCTCATTACATATTAAAACTGTTAAAAGAAGAAAGTTTATCCCCCAAAATTACAGAAATATAATTACAAGCTAAGAAGAATGTGCTCTAGAAAATATAATACAAGGGAAGAATCATATTTCTCACTCTTTTATCAGACAATACTGATTTCAAATGATAAAAAAATATTTTATATTTTAAACCAACAGAGCTCTGAAGCCATTTTGTAGCAAAATTAAAGACAGCATTTTGCAATCTAAGTAAGCTCCACAGATTGAAGCGGGAGGAGCACAAAGACGAGAAATGCACTTTAAAGCTAATGCGTCAACACCTATTATTCTGACTAAATATTGAAATCAATCAATATGGAACACTACGTTTTTGAAATGTAAATAAGAACTAATGAAAATTTAACAGACCAGGAGTATTAAAAACTGCAATAACTTAAGCACTCCCTAACCTCACACACATCTGAGAATGGGAGAAACTGTATTGTCTGGAGCTATTTCAGAAAGGGCTGGAGACAACAACTTGCTGGCCCCTCCCCTTACTCCAGAAATTCTGTCTCGTCTGAGCTGTTTAAGGTATGTAAAGACTTTAAATGTACACACACAATTTGTATTTTTTTTTAAGTTAAATTCACTTAAAGGTAGGAAGAACCTTCACAGGGTAAATTAATATGTTTGAAAACTGAAGTTTATTAGGATTCTAGAATAATATCAATTATTATTATTATCTCTCCCCATCAAACCCATGCTTTCATTTCTCCAGTTTATTAATAAGTGACATAAATGACTGAAAATCAAAGCTTCTGATGAGAATGAGAAAATCTGCTTTTTCAGACTGAGTTAATTCAATTCCAGGTAAAAACAAACCCCAATGCTTTAGTAAACCTGTGTTTAATATCCCAGGTAATGTATGATTGCCATTAGACTTTAGACTGCTGAAAATAGTTTATAGATTTTCACCATTACTACCAGAGACCCCAACCTGGAAACTCCTCATCACCATCATCACCCACTTTGTCATTTTACAGTAACTTAGGCTCAGCAAGATTAATCATAGGCTTGGTCTAGAACCTAAGACTCCTGCAGAGAGGCCTGTGCTCTTTTTATTGTGCTTTTTAAGTGAGAGTAAATCTACCATGCTACAAGATGTATTCTCAGACTTTTTTTTAGAACATCCTGCAGCACATCATGGCCACTCAAAGAAAAAGATGATTTTTTCAAAGTTGTATATGAAATCTTTGACACACTTTCTTTTCCCCCTAAAACTCGCTGTGGAAATTAATTTTAAAAAGAAGTTTTCAAGCCCTTCGACTTGAAATATCACATATGCTCAAAGAATGACTTCCTGCTGTGCTGTCCAAGGCCACAGAGGATTGAACTCTTGGTGGGCTGGCCACCGGTCAAGGATCTGGCCTTCAACCTGGCAAGCTCTGAGCCTGATCTTGTGCATACATCCAACACAGATCCATCACTTAGGGTCAGGCTCAAACAAACTAATCTCAGAGACTAAATGACAAAATCAAATTGCACAATTATTTACTCAGAACCAAAAAAAGGAAAGTGGACATGTCCATTCTTGCCATAAAGAATGCCATTCAGGAAGCCAAATGTAATGCTGTGTAAGCATAGAATTAGCATAGGAATAGTTAGTATCAATTATACACACAAAGGCAACCCATCAGTTCTTTTCATATCACCAAACTGAGATTCTCCAAAGTTGGATACAGGGACTCTCCAAGAGTATAGAGGCAGCTATCCCTAGGAGCTCAGACTCTTGGCTTCCTATACTCAACTTTCTCTCAGGGAACTCTCAGTTCAATCCTTGTGTGAGGAAAGAATAAACATGCTCTAGGAGTCTCCATCTTTTAACAGAAGAGCCTCAAGTGTGATTAATCATCCACTCAATACTGAAGGTATTTTCTCCCATCTCCTCTTTCCACTCTTAACCTCAACTGAAGAAATAGCTTTCCTCATTCTTAACCCAAGGTCTACCATTACAGGTATTTGTAGTCTAGAGGACATCGGCTACCATGTTCTTAGATGCAGAGATGGGCTTCCCTGTGATACAGTGCTTTAATCCCAAAAGTTTAATACCCATAACTTTAAAGATGAAATTCAAAATCTTCAGCTTAGCATACTGAACCCACCAGGTCAGCTGGAGAGAAATACTCAATTGGCTCTCTCACAGTGCAAGACTTTGTACTCACATTCTGCTGTTTGGGCCTTCTTAAAAGTTCCACCCTAATCACAGTAATTCGACATGTTACTGAAGGAAAAAATAAGCACAGAAAAGCAGATGATCAAGCTTAAGAAAAAGCATTGTAGTAGATAAATTGCTATCGTCAGTGATTCTGTTTGGTAAGGATGAAATGCAAATACTAGGAAATCTGAAGAAAGTATCAGAGAATGCTGGAAATCAACGCTTAAAAAAATAAAATAGACTTCTGTCCAGAGCTAGAAGAACCAAGCCTTCTTTCTTCACTCACTAATCAGATTATGGTAAATGTTTGCATAACTGCACTTCTTTTCTAGGTCCTCAAATACAAGTTTTTATTATGAAGTCATGTACATAATATACACACACATACATATTCGTGTACATATTTTTTAAAGCATGCTTTGGGAGTGATACAACCCACTAATCCAAGCAAAGTTCAAGAAACAGACCAACAGTCTCCAAAATATCAACTGGCTTTTATTTGCCTCCATCATCTTTCATTCCCTTTTAAGGGTCTCTTCTAATATATCTGGTGTTATGCTTTTCTAAATATACAGAAAATTCACACTTCACTTCCACAGATGAGAAAGTCTATGGGAAAACCATTAATTAGTATGTAAGGACAAATGACGGTCTGTCAGTGGATCTGTACCTTTACAAAGGCTGACAGACTCCCTGAACCTCTGGCAACAGTGTACCTGTCCTAACATCTCTAGTGCCAACCCACAAAGTAGCTGTGTCCAAAGCTCCCGCTCTAAATTTCTACTCTGCCTTATAATAAAGCCCATATATCCCTGAATGGGCTGTCCCCGGAAAAGTCCAGGTTTAGGCAGTAAGATTGGATTTATCTTCACTCCATGGGCCATCTCCGGAGCTCCAGACCTCCTAGGCGCCTAGCTCAGGGATTCGAGACGGTCTCACCCTCCCTAGTATCCTGGGCAGTTCAGGAAAATCTTCCAACTGAGGACCCGGCCCTTCAGCAAAGGCTGGTTGAAAGGAGGCTCTTTTCTCTCAACAGATGTCGGCGTGGCTCACACGATTTGGCAGAATCTGACTTTACGGAAGCCAAGTTCCACCAGGAGACCCAGAAAAGTGAAGGAGAGACACGGCGGAAGTACAATCACAGTTTACTGCAACACACCAGGAAGCGTCTGGGCCCGACAAGACTCATCCATCCCTAGCAGTCCCCACGCCAACAGGGAAAAGGTGCACTTACCCGCAAACCTCCCAACTCTAAAACCCTCAAGGTTTTAGACCCCTAAAACTCCTCACGGTTCGCTACCACGTGTCCGGCTTGCAGAATTCTCGGCCCCCTAAACCACCGCCTCCGAGGCAGAGCCAATCAGGGAGCAGTGCGTCATCACCGGGCGCCAGAAAGAGGTGAAGGCGATTTCAAAGCGAGCCCTGGTGAACTGGAGGAACCCGTTGCCATGGTAACTGAGCTCACGCGAGCCGCCTGCGCAAAGCCTCCTGGGAGTGGTGGTTTGGCGGCGTCCCACACCTGCTTTCCTTAAGGGCGGAGGAACTACGACTCCCAGTGCGACCCGAAACAGCCTGGGAAAGGGGCGGTTGTTCAGCTTGGGCCGGGATCTGGGCCTGAACCTGGAAAATGCTGCTGGGGCCCCAGGAAAGGTCCTCCTCAAAGAAGAGGATGGGGCTGAATCGCTGGAAACGGTTCACAAAGAAGCCGAGTCCCAAGGTGATCCCAATCTGGAGCTTTGGGGGGCGGGACCGGCCCAAGGCGCTGCACAGTCCCGAAGCCAGCCGCAGACACTCCGATGCTTCCCTCCTCTTCCTCCCAGGGCCGTCCTTACCTGACACGCCCCTGCCTTGACAGCCCCGTAGCCAGCATTACCTTGAGTGAAGTGCTTCTAGGACCTTTGGGGTCTGGGTACCTTATGGCTTTGGTGGGCAGCATTGTGCAAGAACTGTTTCTCAAATTAGAGAGGTCTGCCAGCGCCCATCAGGATGAAAGGAATTAGAGAACTCGGCCCTCTCTTTAGGAATGTCGCAGATTTATTTTTTCTTTTTTTTATATTTTGCAAATCTAGTGGAACTGATCTTTATTGAACGAGGGAGACCTTCACGTTAAATGCTCTGCCTAGGTCGCTCCCCTTCCCGTTTTACATAAAGTATATAAAATGAACTCAGGAGTGCAAGTAAATATTAAATATTTGATTCACTTGGGAATTTCTAAATTCAACCAATTCAAAAATAAATCTTCTCCTGTTTTTTTTTTAATATTTGATTCACTTGGGAATTTCTAAATTCAACCAATTCAAAAATAAATCTTCTCCTGTTCCCTCTTTTCATGCGTTAGCACCTGAAAATAAGATAAAAACCTGATAATCCCATTTTATCTAATTCCGTTGGCGGGGTCGGGGGGTTAGGGGCTGGCCGGTACAAGGATCCGACCTTTTGATCCTGGTGTTATCAGCACCACGCTCTACCTAGTGAGGTAAAAGGCTTGCCCCGCGGTAACCCCAGTTTAAATTTGAAAAATATGTAAGTGACATGTGCGAAGTCACACGGTGTGTGCTTTCTACAGATCACCTTTTTAACAGTTACAAAAATAAGTGGCTTCAAATGTAAATGAGAGTGCTAAAATGGAGAGGCTTCCCAGCTTTCAGTTCCAGAGTAGTTTCATCAGCTGTTTTCAACCTTAAGTTACACTTTCCCAAAAAGTATTCTGTAGATGTGTGACCTTTGTGAGGGCCCAGAAAATTGTTCTTGTGGTTTATTCTATACCAACTAAATGCACTGGACATATTCCACTTGGTGAATATCTTGCTCCAGATACTGGAGGGTGCAGCCTAAAGCATTAGAGACACCTGGAAACTGAGGCTGCTCCTACTGCAATGTATTAGCTGTATAATGGATTAGATCCAGAATAGGTTATGGAGATTGTGTGTGTGTGTGTGTGTGTGTGTGTGTGTCTGTGTGTGCATATATATATTTGATGATGAAAGGTCAACATTTGGGACAATTTCTTAAGACTTGAAAAAGGAAAGATTTTTTGCTGCCAGTGCTCATTGTTACTGCCTTGAGGATTAAAAGGTAAAAACCCAAGAGCTCCTTGAAGTTCAGTTGTGTTTTAATAGGATCAGCTCTTTCTTTGTTGCAGTGACAAAATTATTCAGCTGTAACAGCTCCATTAATTAGTTATCTGTAAGGTGCTTTGAAGGTGAAGTGTTAGGTAAGTGAAAGAGTATTATACCTTTCCCACCTCCATGTGTCAGTATGCTAGTTAGATAAACCCTTTATTTTAAAAACCCATCTGAATTTTTAGCAAAGAAAATACCTCTTTTTCTTAACTATTAGAGGGAATTCTGCAAAGCTTCTGGGGGTTATAGAGAGTGAAGAGAGGAGGTGTCCTGATAGCCTGATTTCTAGTTTCAGATTGATATCTGACTGATCTAGGTGAAAATTTATTTGACTTCTACCTCATTTTCTGCTTTGTAAAACAGTAGAGGTTGGATCGATTAACCCTCACCACACCCCCCAATACTTATTGAACCAAAAAATATCCCTGATCTAGGTAAGGTAGGAAAGTCTCTTGCTACAGGCTACTTCTGAAAAGAGTAAGGAAAGGAACACACCCTTCTCCAAGCAGGAGATTACTTGGATAATCTGGCTAATTAATCAATGTTTGTTTGGGTTTTTATGAGTATTATATCCAGTATTTTTATATCTTGGCTGTTAACACTGGAGAGCTTTAAAAAAATACTGATGCCTAAGTCCTACCCCAGACCAATTAAATCAGCATCTCAAGGTGGGCTTAGAGAAGAAATAAAAACAATCAGTGTCCCAGAGAAGGCTTCATGTTTTTTCCTCATATTGTTATTCTATGTTCTTTTATTGCTAATCACTACTAAGTTTTCTAATGAAATGCTTTGAAGAATAAAGTACATTTTTCTGTATGCTTTAGTCAAAAGGATAGATTAAAATGGCAAAGTTGGTCAAGATATTGTTGTGTATTAATGTTCTGTATATATTACCTACAGCCTGCTTTTGACCCTGACAATGTGGAACACTGGATTAAGGTAAGGCTATTTCAAAATTAGGATAGAAAGAGAATTGAGAGTCGGGCATAATCATATGGAAAATAAATACTAATGGGTCTCCACTTTGCACATACCTTGGTATTTTTATTACCATGTGACTATGCATCTTGCTTTAATTTTATTCTTTTTAGTATATTTTTCATTATTCCATTTGTTCTCATGAAAGTGTTTAAGTGTGAATGAAAAATAAACAGGTGTGTAGACATGCTCTTTCAAATGTCATGCATCTCACATGAAAAGAATTAAAGGAGCAGGGGAAGAGAAACCTTAGGAGAGGATGTGGTGGCCTTCCTCACATTTTGGGAGGACTGTAGTTACATTGACATAGGGGATTATGGGGTAAAAGCTATGTGTGCATCACAAGCAAGAATTGTTTAATAATTAGAGCAATCCAAAAACAGAGTGCGAATTCTCTTAAAATGAGATGTGTTTTCTATCAGTGGAGGTATTCAAGTGGAATCTAAATAGTCACAATGTTAGACTAATGAATATGTTTGAGCATTCAGTAGGTTAGATAACCTCTGAGATCTCTTCTAGGCCTGAGATGTATATTTTTGAGTCTAAGTAACATTTAAGTTGAAAGTGCCATTAAACCACCTCAGGTGCATGCCTCTAAGTGTCAATTTGGCAACTTGCCATACTTGGTTCATTTGTGTACCACATATTTCAAAATTATGCAGTATTTTCCTGGGAAAATATCTTTCTGCCTGACAGTATTTTGAAGAGTTAACACTTACCTAAATTGACATGCACTATGAGCAGCAGGGCAGATATAATCATTTTTAACCATTTGTTTATTCAGCTGGTATTTGTTAAGTGCCTACTAAGTGCTAGCCCACTATGTTGGGCACTGGAACTAAAACAGGACACAGGGGAGGTACAATCTCTGCCCTTCCATAGTTTATGGTCCAGTGGGAGATAAAAAACTTACTTAAAGCTCATGGAAGAATTAAAGATGTAATAGAAGCACGTGGTGGGAGGCACTAATTTAGATAGGGCCAGGGAAGGCTTCCTGGATACTAGAGGTCTGACTTAGAAGGCCACTAAAATGGATCCACCATCATGGAGGCTAGCCTTTGAGATGCCCACTCCTCAATGTCTAGTAAGCCTAGCTTGCATATCACTGTTGACAGTCCCAGTGCCAAGTACCTGTAGGCCTAAGTAGTACAGTTACCATCTCTTCCAGAGGGGAAGACTGAACAAAAACAGGAGGATAACATTCTTCTTTGGATTGTCTGTACCATTTTCCTTTTTCATCCAGTTGTCAGCTAGCCTGACTCAGATTTTTATCATTCCCTTTATCATTCATCTAAAACTTTTGCAGTGCGTCTTTCTCCATTATGCCCTCAAATCTCTTGTCTTGAAAAAATCAATAAGTCCTTATTTGACCTTGCACTCCATTCTGATTGCTGAACAATTTCTTTCTCTTATCCATTGTCTTTGGATGTATAGCCTAACTCCTTGCCTTTGGATTTTTATTATCCTCTCAATGTCCACAATTATTTTCCTGCAGTTTCTATTTCTTACCATTCTATGGAAACCGTTGTCATAAATTACTTCCTGACCAGATCCAGTGGTCTCTTGATAATCCTCAAACTTTTTAGGTTACCTTTGATATAGTTTTCACTTTTTTATTTTAGAAATCCTCTCCTCCATTATCTTTTTGTAACACTGTTTTCTCCTGCCTCTCCTACTACCTTTTTGTTCACTTCTCTACCTCGTTTCTGATTTTAGTGCCTAATATATCCCAATTCTAGGTGTACCCTAAACAGTTATAACTTCTGGACCTAAGACTTCCAAACCCATTTGAGTTGTCCACCCTCTCAGAATCAGCTGTGACCTTGTTACCTGGAAGGAAGGGGGAGTATGCAGAAAGGTGTAGAATGTAATGAAATTTGAGGAAGCTCTCTCTTCAGAACAGAAAAAGGAAGATTGCCCAGCAACACTGAAGGCATGAATGAAGCAGAAAACCATAATTTTTCATGGTGCCAAAATTTGATAGATCAGATTGATGCAGACTTGGAGTTTTTCATTTGAAAGGCAAAGGAACAAGAGATTTGGGAATGATGTAAGATAGTAGCTGAATATCAACACTGAATAGGAAAGAAAGGGGACCCTTTAAAAGTCTCATAGATTGAAGAAGGGGGAGGCATAAAATGACTGGAAGATTTGGTTGGGTCCAACATCAATGTCATGGGAGTAGGGGAAGTGAAACAGATGGATAGGAAGTTGATGTTGGAAAAGGAATTATAAGTTTGGTTTGAGCAATAGAAAATTCTGTGTGACATGATTTAGGGTGACATTGTCAGTGTGTTGTTGAAGTGGATTTGAGAGGGAAGGTTTTGGAATGTGGAAGATCAAACAAACCTTAAGATGTTGGTGAGTATCCTCAGGGATGTTAAAATCACTTAGAATCAGGTAGATGCTTAGGTAGAACCTAAATGCTCTCCCAAAATGCAGCAGTCCACCATGATTTACGATTTATCCTCATCCTGATTTGATAGACTGACTCATCATACTCTGGTGCATTCTTGATTGAGATTTCTAAACATTTTCATCAAGTCAATTCTCTACTCTTGAACCTTCAGTGATTCTGTGTGCCATCAGGTGAAACTCTGTAAATTCCATATGGGCATTTAAAACCTTCAGCCAATCAGCCTGTAATATCAATTTACCTGTAATAGCTCCTATACTGATACTCTGTGTGAATCTTGTTAGGCCAGTCTCCTTCTCCTCCATGAGATAGGTGTTCTCTTTGCTTTGACTGATGCTGATCCCTCAGCCTGGAATATGCATCCCTCCTGAGAGGCCAGTCCAGATCTTTCCCTTAAGCTCAGCGTGAGATGCACCTCTCAGTGAACAAATTTCTCTTACCCACCTCCACTACCTAATCCCATCATCTAATACTCTTTTCCTTGGAAGATGCTGATCCCTCAGCCTGGAATATGCATCCCTCCTGAGAGGCCAGTCCAGATCTTTCCCTTACAGCTCAGCGTGAGATGCACCTCTCAGTGAACAAATTTCTCTTACCCACCTCCACTACCTAATCCCATCATCTAATACTCTTTTCCTTGGAATTATTTTGTCATTTATAAACACAGATACATCATCAAGCATTTTCTTTTTTTTTTTTTTTTTAAATGACTGGTAGGGGGATCTTAACTCTTGACTTGGTTTTGTCAGCACCACGCTCTCCCTAGTGAGCCAACCGGCCATCCCTATATAGGGATCCGAACCCGTGGCCTTGGTGTTATCAGTACCACACTCTCCCAAGTGAGCCACAGGCTGGCCCTAAGCATTTGCTTTAATACACAGTTATTACAAAAGAATTGGGCACTTTCAAAAATATATTACTCACAAAACTATTATACTTATATGAACATGCAGTATGCATGTGAGGGTATGTCAAGAAACTCATGGTCTTATCTCCTGGTCTTGAGGAAATGAAAGATTACATTGTAGTTTCTGTTTTTGCCATCCATGGTGATAGGGTCTGGAGTGACTATGGGATTAATGTGTGGAATGGACACAAGGAGCATGTATTGAGCATTTATAAGATCATAGGAATAACTGAGATAGTTCCTTTCCAAACAACATGCTTATGTATAATGTCATTACTGAATAATGAACTTTTGAAGGATTTAAGTTATTTTTAAATCACTTTTATTGCTTTAGAACTGTTTTTGAGTTTTCTATTGTACACATGGCATATGGAAACAAAAACAAAAACGTGAACTTTTTAAGAACAGAAACTTTTACTTCTGTTTTTCTCTAATGTCCACTACAGTGCTAGGAACACAGCTAGCTTTCAATGAGGACTTGCTGAAAGAATAAGTTGTTAAATTGATACCATGTTTTGCTGAAATATAGGATAGACCTTTCCTGTCTGTTACATATTTATTTTGGAAAAAAAAAAGTAAGGATGTAATATTTTAAGACGAAGAGATACAGAGATTATTTCTAATCCTTAGTATCATCTAGCAGTTTTTTCCCTCCCAAATCTTCATTTTAAGTGATATCCCAAATACTTTGTTAGAGCCAAGCAAACCTTTCTCTTTACTCCCTTATTTGTCAGTACCAGGCTCTATTCTTTTTTAGTACCAAGATCAGTCTTCCTCCTTTTATCTCCCAAGCTCTCTACTCTGCTCAGTTAAGAATGGGTACAAATTTCCTTTCAGGTGGGATGACACATATACATTGTTATTTCTTTAACTCATAGCCTGAGAACTAAGTCAAGTCTACAAATCTGTTTTTATTGTTTATTTTTTTGTTTGTGGATATTAGTTTAAAACACTGAAGTCATTCAATTTATTTGTACATTATATATATGTGTATATACAAACACATACAGTGTATGTGAAATTCATCTTGCTGTTTTAGAATTGAAGATTGTAAAGGGAAGGAGTATGTGCCAACCTTAAATCCAACATATGACATATGCTACTAACATAAATTTGGACACATCAGAGGCTGTGTGAAATAATATAGGAAAAGGTCTCTGCAGAGTGACCTTGTAAGGAATGAGTGATATTTTCTTGACCGTAACTCTGATGAGATCATGTTTTCTTCTGGTTGATATCTTTTCCTGTATGTTCTGTTTTCTACATCTTTTTCAAATTACGCTTGAGTTTTTGCCTTTATTCCTCTGCTTGTCTAACTTTAACATATGGTAGCCCATGGTACTACCAGTCTTTCCACAAAGGGCAAGAAGAAAAGTCATTTTCAGAATAGGTCAGGTGACAGTATAAAAATGGGAAAGTACAGCTTTTTTGAATAAATCTTTCATTTATTCATTCATTTAACAAGTATTTATTGGGCATTTGTGAAGTGCCAAGCACTGTTCTAGGTTCTAGGAGCTCACCTGTGTAGAGGACAGCAATCCCTGCTAATGTTCTACTTGGGAGAGACAATAAATGATAAAATATGTTATAAAGTGATAAGTGCCATAGAGAAAGTCAGAGCAGAGAAGGGGAGAAGGAGAGCCAGGAGAAGGGTGATTACAGTTCATACAGGGTGATCAGAGAAGGCCTAACTGAGAAGGTGACATATGAGCAAAGTCTTGAGGAGGTGAGGGAAAGAGTCATATGGATATCTGTGGGACAGCAGTCTGGGGCAGAAGAGAAGTAAGTACAAAGGCCCTGAGGTAGGAACACACTGGGCATATTTGAGGAGAAACAAGCAAGGTCAGTGTAGCTGAGGTAGAGTGAGCAAAGGGAAGAGTAGCAGGCCAGGAGGTTGGAGAGCTCACGACGGGCCTGGTGGCTCAGGACTGAGCACATCGGAAGGACTTTGACTTTTATTCTGGTTGAGATAGGGAGTTATTGAAGGTTTTTGAGTGGAGTTATGGCATGATATGGCTTTCAGTTTAAAGGGGTCATTCACTGTTGTGGTGAGAGGCTATTCCAGAAAACCTGTGAGGAAATTGTTGTGCCTTGGGCTGGGGTGATAGCAGTGGAGGTGATGGGTAGGGGTCAGATTCTGGATATATTTTGAAGACACAGTCAACAGATTTCCTGACAGATTGTGTGTAGGGGTGGGAGATTGATTCATTCATTCATTGGTTGATATCAGATTAAGGAGGACTTCAAAATTTTCATCCTGAGGAACTAAAAGAATGGAGTTGTCATTACCTTAGTTGGAAGACTGGAAACACAGCAAGCCTGGGGGAAAGCAGGTTTGTGGGGAGGGGGAAAGAAAGGGGCCTAGTTATAAAATAAGTTCTTTTATATTGTGCATGTAAATCAAAATGTCAAGGCAGTTTGTCCACCTTTACTGTTCCCTTCCCCAGTCCTGAGAATTTGATCATGTTTTTACTAGAATCTCACTGTTGAGTTAACATTCTGGATGACTACAGTTCAGTAACTCTGTTTATCCCAATTGTATTGAACCTATAGTTTGCCTAATATATGAAGTGAAGTTCCTTTCAGGAGTTGTAATTTGAGGAAGTTGTAGTTACTCTGCCTTTGGTTCATATTCATATGTAAGTCTTAGTGGCATGGAAACTAATAAAATACTGTATTTCTTTATTTAAGATAAAATATCCAGGTTTCAGGATCCCATTACTAATGCCTCAAAAAAAAGTTATCTAAACCTTAAATAACATTTGTTCAAATATAAACATTGTGAACACTTGTTAGAACTCGATAAAATACTGCAATTAATTTAACATTATATATGAAAACGAAAAATTATTTGGGTTAGATGTCTAAACCTCCAAGTTCCTTCAAAAATGGAAAAATGGAAGAATCTTATAGTTGATAGAAAATCAGATACTTAAATAGGAGAGAAATTCTCTAACTCTGAACAAAGTTGTCATCTTAATGGATTTTTTTCTGTCATATTGAAGAGAGTGGAGAAAGCCTCAGAATTTGCAGTTTCGAATGTATTTTCTGGCAAAAAATCAGATTTACCCAGAAGGCTTTGGGGCCAAATCATAGATTTGGAAAAATCTGAGCAAATAGAGGATCACGATGAAGTCTATGCAGAAGGTAAGAGAATATTTTTCCTGTGGTATTGACAATTCTTAAAGCATAACTGATAGTACATTTCAAAGTACAAGATGGAAGCTTTTCTTACTCGTGTTCTTAATTTTTGTTTCTACTGACTTAAAGCTAAATTTACTCTGGAGTTAACCCCAATATTACAAATAAGGGCATATTTAAGGCCCATTTTATTTCCTGAAATAGAACCACATCCAGAGATTAATGTAACAGTTAACTGGTGAGTGTTCTAAGGTACTAATCCTATGGCACAGATAATAGCATGGTTTTGGGCGTGGTTTTTTTTGCCTTTTTTTAATTTTATTTATGAAATAGAACCACATCCAGAGATTAATGTAACAGTTAACTGGTGAGTGTTCTAAGGTACTAGTCCTATGGCACAGATAATAGCATGGTTTTGGGCGTGGGTTTTTTTGCCTTTTTTTAATTTTATTTTAAAAATTTTTAATTGACATAATTGTACATATTTATGGGGTACTATGTGATATTTGATACATGTATATAATGTGTAATGATCAAATCACATTAACATAACAGCTCAAACATTTATTTCTTTGCATTGAGATTCAAAATCCTCTCTTCTAGCTAATTGAAAGTATACAATAAATTGTTGTTAATTGTAGTCACCCTACAGTGCTATAGAACACTAAATCATATTCCTCCTCTCTAGCTGTACTTTTGTATCCATTAGCCAACCTCTCCCTATCCTCCCTCCTCACTACCCTTCCCATCCTCTGGTAACAACAGTTCTATTCTCTTGCTCTCTAGTTCTATGGAGTCAACTTTCTTAGTTTCCACATATGAGTAAGAACATGCGGTATTTTTCTTTCTGTTCCTTGTTTCTTTCACTTAATGTAATGTCCTCCAAGCTTATCCATGTTGCTGTGAATAACAGGATTTCATTCTTTTTGATGGCTGAATAGTATTCCATTGTTTATGTATACCACATTTTCTTTATCCATTCATTTATTGATGGACACTTAGGTTGATTCCATATCTTGGCTATTGTGAATAGTGCTGCAATAAACATCAGACTGCAGATATCTCTGATGTACTTATTTCCTTTCCTTTAGATATATATCCAGTATTGGGGTTGCTGGATCATATGGTAGTTCTATTTGTAGTTTTTTAAGGAACCTCAATACTGTTTTCCATAATAGTTCTATTAGTTTACATTCCCACCAACAGTGTAGAGGGAGTTTCCCTTTCTCCACATCCTTGCCCAGTATTTGTTATTTTCTGTGTTTTTGATAAAAGCCGTTCTAACTGGAGTGAGATATCTCATTGTGGTTTTGATTTGCATTTCCTTGATGATTACTGATGTTGAGCATTTTTTTCATATACTTATTGGCCATTTGTATATCTTCTTTTGAGAAATATTTATTCAGCTCATTTGCCCATTTTTTAATCAGAGCATTTGTGTTTTTTTTTTTTTTTGCTATTGAGTTTTTTGAGTTCCTTGTATTTTCTGGATATTAATCCCTTGTCAGATATATAGTTTTCAAATATTTTCTCCCATTCTGCAGGTAGTCTCTTCGCTTGGTTGATTGTTTCCTTTGCTGTGCAGAAGCTTTTTAGTTTGACATAATTCCATTTGTCTATTTTTACTTTTGTTGCCTGTGCTTTTGAGGTCTTTTCCATAAACTCTTTAGCAAGACCAATGTCCTGAAGCATTTCCCCTATGTTTTCTTCTAGTAGTTTCATAGTTTTGAGTCTTATATTTAAATCTTTAATTCATTTTGAGTTTCATTCCTCTGTGTATGGATATCTAGTTTTCTCAGCACCATTTATTGAAGAGACTGTCCTTTCCCAAATGAATATTCTTGGTGCCTTTGTTGAAAATCAGCTGGCTGTAAATATGTGGCTTTATGTCTGGGTTTTAATTCCGTTTCACTGTTCTATGTATCTGTTTTTATGCCAGTATTATGCTGTTTTTGTTACTATAGCTTCGTAGTACATTTTGAGGTCAGGTAGTATGATGCCTCCAGTGTTGTTCCTTTTGCTCAAAATTGCTTTGGCTATTCAGGGTCTTTTGTGGTTCCATATGAATGTTAGAATTGTTTTTTTTCCATTTCTGTGAAGAATGTCATTGGTATTTTGATAGGGTTTTCATTGAATCTGTAGATTACTTTTGGTAATATGGTCATTTTCATAATGTTAATTCTTTTAATCCATGTACATGGGGTGTCTCCATTTTTTGTGTCCTCTTCAATTTCCTTTATCAGTGTTTTGTAGTTTTCTTCGTAGAGGTTTTTCACCTCCTTGATTAAATTTATTCCTAGGTATGTTTTTTTTATAGTTATTGTAAACGGGATTGCTTTCTTGATTTCTTTTTCAGCTAGTTCATTATTGGCATATAGAAACATGACTGATATTTGTATGTTGATGTTTTATCCTGCAACTTTATTGAATTCATTGATCAATTCTAGGACTTCTGGTGGAGCTTTTAGGGTTTTCTATATATATGATCACATGGTCTTCAAACAGGCACAATTTGACTTCCTCCTTTCCAATTTGGATGCCCTTTATTTCTTTCTCTTGCCTAATTGCTCTGGCTAGGATGGTAGCATGTTAATTTGATCTGGTATTATACAGATAAACACTAGTTTATAAATCAATTTTGTTCCTTGTGAAGAGACTCTACAACCAGTCTGACCTCACTATCTCCCAAAAGCATTTATTCTTCTGGAATTCAGTATTTTTGTTACTGATACCTTGAGGAACTCCACCATTTAGGGATTGGGAGATCAGGAGGGACAAGCAAAGGAGACTGTAAAGGAGAGGCCACTGAAGAACGAGGAAAGTCAAAGGATGATGTCCTGTAAGACAGCTTTCATTCATATTATTTATGTCTCCAGTTATTCAGTTTTTTCTTCATTTATTCAACACATATATACTTAATTCTTACTCTGTGGGAGCTACTATTTTAGGCACTGGAAGTACTGGTTATAAACAAAGGAGGCAAAGCCATTGCTTTCAGGGAGTATACATTCTATTGTGGGAATAAAGAAAATTAAAAACAATTTATCAGGTAGTGATTAGTCATTCAAGTTTGGGCCTGAATAACAAGGAGACAGATGAGCAGCGATTGGGGAGAGCATCCCAGGTAGAGGGAAAGGAAGCATCAAGAGCTAAAGTATGCTTGGTGTGCTTGAGGAACTGAAGGAAGACCCATGTGGCTGCTAACTTCCCAGTAGATAGAGATGAGCTTGCAGGAGTGAGCAGAAGACACGTCACATAGGGCCTTATAGGAAAAGAATTTAGATATTATTCTGAATATGATAGGACAGCATTATAGGGTTTAAGCAGAGGTATAATAGGACAATTTTTGACATATATGAAGAATAGATTATAGGGGAGAAAAAGAGGTAAAAGGGTAACCAGTGGGAGGCTATTGCAGTGGTCTGGATGAGCAGTGATGGCCTTGGTTGGTTGGTAGTACTGGAGGTAGAGAAAGAAGAATGATTCTGTAATTGGCAGGGCTGTTTCGTGCCCACCCCACCTCCCACCCTGCCAATAGAGGTACATAATATACTTTAGCTTATTAGAGGTAGAGAAAGAAGAATGATTCTGTAATTGGCAGGGCTGTTTCGTGCCCACCCCACCTCCTACCCTGCCAATAGAGGTACATAATATACTTTAGCTTATTAAGGGTTCTGAGAAGTCCTGCAGTTAAAAAGAAATATTTACTTATCCCATATCCCAAACTTTCTAGACCATGAACCTCTCTTTATCCTAAAATACCTATTAATATTGTGAGAAACTAGTGATCCACATTAGGATGTACTAGTGTATGGATACAGCATGGTTTTCAAAGGTTTATATCATTTTTTTCTCCTCTCATCAACTATATTAATATTCTATAAGAACCAAGGATCATACTTTGAGAAACTCTGCTTTAAGGTAGCCTGTATACCTCTCTTCTGATTCATACCTCTCCTCTGATCCAACATGAGGTGTTTCTACAGGTTATACCTCCAAGGGAAGTTTACTTTCTTTGCTCTTTTGGGAAACTTCATGGTAAGCCCTCATTTACCAATGAATGGCATTTAGTATATGTTAATTATTTTACATATATATTATATTACACATAAATGTCTAAAGTATTATATACAAGAGTTACTCAATAAATATCTGCTCCCTTTTTACAGTTAGTTTCTACTACTCTGATTCATTTTTTCCTATTTTTATCTATATTAAATGCCTCAGCATCATTTATGTTTTCGAATTTAAAGAAATGTATTTATTTTTTAATGGAAATGTATTCGTTATACATTTTTAAGGGGTACAGTACAGGTTTACAATGTGTGATGATTAAATCAGGGTAATTAGGATGTTCATCATCACAAAACTTTATCATTTCTTTGTGATGAGAACATTTGATCTCCTCTCTTCTAGCCATTTGAGAATATACAATAAATTATTGTCAATTATAGATGCCTAGCACTACTGTACACCACCAGAACTTAGAAACACCCCATTCCCTAAGAGCTATGTGATAATGATAATAACAATGATGAAAGTAAGGCTAAAATAGCTGTTTTTCTTCTTTGAAATCCCCATGCCCTACACACAAGAGCTGTTTGATAATGATAATAATGATGAAGGTGATGCTACAGCAGACATTTCCCCCCATACCTATGTATATTAAGAAGTTTTTCTCCATATCATTAAGAAAGAAATCCAAATGGAAGTTGGCTTTTATGATATCACACTCTTTGATTTTTCTTTTGTTTTAGTGGCCTCTCCTTCCTAGTCAGCTTTCCTGGTTCCACCTTATCTCATCAACCCCTAAATATTGGAGTTTCTTAGGGAACAGTCCTTGAGCCTCTTCTCTATCCACCTTCCTCCTGTGGTAATCACATCCACTTTTGTGGCTTTAAATACCATCTGTATGTTTACAATTCCCACATTTATTTTTCAGTTTGTACCTCTCTCCTGAAATCCATAGTATTATAGCCAATACCTATTTGACATCCCCATTTGGATCTCTCAAACTGAACATGTAGAAGACTGAACTCCTGATCTTTCCCCCACACCTGTTTCTCCCTTGGCCTTCCCCATCTTAGTAAATGGCATTTCCATCCTTGCTGTTGCTTGAGCCAAAAACCTTGTAGATTTCCTTCTCTCACATCCTATATCCAGTCCATCAGCAAATCATGTCAACTCCACCTCCAAACATTACTTGCTAGAATTTGACCATTTTTAATACCTCCACTCCAGTTCCAGGCCATCATCCCCTGGATTATTGCATTTGTCTCCCAGTTGGTGTCTCCTGCCTACATGCTTGTTCCCTATTGTCTATTTTAACATAGTAATCAAAGTAAATGATGCTCTTAAAATATGTCACCTCTTTGTTCACAACCCTCACGTGGCATCCTATTGCACTCAAGAGTAAAAGCCAAAGTAGCTAGAATGGTGTCAAGGCTCTAAACAAGGGAATTTCAACCTCGAGAATCTGTATGTTTACAATTCCCACATTTATTTTTCAGTTTGTACCTCTCTCCTGAAATCCATAGTATTATAGCCAATACCTATTTGACATCCCCATTTGGATCTCTCAAACTGAACATGTAGAAGACTGAACTCCTGATCTTTCCCCCACACCTGTTTCTCCCTTGGCCTTCCCCATCTTAGTAAATGGCATTTCCATCCTTGCTGTTGCTTGAGCCAAAAACCTTGTAGATTTCCTTCTCTCACATCCTATATCCAGTCCATCAGCAAATCATGTCAACTCCACCTCCAAACATTACTTGCTAGAATTTGACCATTTTTAATACCTCCACTCCAGTTCCAGGCCATCATCCCCTGGATTATTGCATTTGTCTCCCAGTTGGTGTCTCCTGCCTACATGCTTGTTCCCTATTGTCTATTTTAACATAGTAATCAAAGTAAATGATGCTCTTAAAATATGTCACCTCTTTGTTCACAACCCTCACGTGGCATCCTATTGCACTCAAGAGTAAAAGCCAAAGTAGCTAGAATGGTGTCAAGGCTCTAAACAAGGGAATTTCAACCTCGAGACTATTGACAGAGAATTTTTGTTGTAGGGGCTGTCCTGTGAATTGTAGGATGTTTAGCAGCATACCTGGCCTCTACCCACTTGATGCCAGTATCATATCTCTCAGTTGTGACAACCAAAAATGACTCAGATATTGCTATATGTCTGTCGGGTGGCAAGATTGCCTCCAGTTCATAACCGCTGCTCTAAACCTGATCTACATATTACCTCTTTCACCTCATCTACTATTCTTTCTTTCACTCACTCCTTTCTAGCCACCCTTTAAGAGTAAAAGCCAAAGTAGCTAGAATGGTGTCAAGGCTCTAAACAAGGGAATTTCAACCTCAAGACTATTGACAGAGAATTTTTGTTGTAGGGGCTGTCCTGTGAATTGTAGGATGTTTAGCAGCATACCTGGCCTCTACCCACTTGATGCCAGTATCATCTCTCAGTTGTGACAACCAAAAATGACTCAGATATTGCTATATGTCTGTCGGGTGGCAAGATTGCCTCCAGTTCATAACTGCTGCTCTAAACCTGATCTACATATTACCTCTTTCACCTCATCTACTATTCTTTCTTTCACTCACTCCTTTCTAGCCACCCTTTGCCTCCTTGCTATTTCACCAACACTCTAGACACTTCTGCCTTAGGGACTTTGGATTAGCTTTCCCTCTGCGTGGAATAATATATCCTTATATATCCAAATGGCTCACTCTCTCACTGCCCTTCTTTGCTTAAATATCTTCTCAGTGAGGCCTTTTTTGACCACAGCTAGAACACCCATTTCCATTTCCTGCACTCCATTTCTCCTTTCCCTGCTTTGTTTTTCTCATTTACTTATTGTCTCTTCTCCCCAATAATAATGTAAGCCTCATGATGGTAGGATTTATTTTTCCAGTTTTGTTCTCTGCTGTATTCCCAGCATCTAGAACAGTACTTGACACATGATAGGTGCTCAATTAATATTTGGTGAATGAATGAAAACAGTGAATGAAGAAAGCCTCTGAAGTAATTGAAATATTTGAAAGATGTTTTTGTTTTATTGATAGCTCAGGAGTTGGTGAATGACTGGTTAGACGCAAAACTTAGGCAGGAATTAGCAAGTGATGGAGAAGGTGATGCTGAAAAGACTATGTCAAGTATCACTCATATGCCAGAAGCCAGTGGCCATTTGAAATACGACAAGTTTGATGGTAAGAACTTATCTGATTGTTCTAAGCTTTAACATTGAATAAATGTGTCTAAGTCTTTTTAATTGTTTTGAATAATAAATGATATATTGTTTGATTTTCTGTGTTTTGCTTAGTTTTATTATTGGCTTTAATTTTTTTTTATTGAATGTAAATTACATATGGTATATCTTCAGTAAATTCCTGGTGTTTCTTAAAATTAAAATATTCTATTATTTGTAATTCTTCTTATCATTGTAATAGTAATGAATGCCATTTAAGCATGCCGTTCCCCATGTATCATTGGATGACTACTTGCTTTGATGAAGATTACATTTATGCATTTGTTTATCATTTTATATTTACAAAATGCTTCTTTTATTTTATTAGCTATAACTTATAAGGGAGGTTATTACTTTTCTATTTTTTCCCCTGGGGTGGTGTGGGGGTACACTGTTGTGTGCAGAACTAGGGTCAGACAACTTAAATAGCTAACTTGTGTGGGTTCCTCAGATGCACTCAAGGGTCTGAGATTTTTCTCTCTGAGCATAGGGGTAGGTGTGGTGATAGTGGGGGCAGCTTCCTATGCATGACTCAAACAATTTTAGTGAATCCACCTGGAAGCATTCCCCTTGCTTAGAGCTCTACAAAATCCCCATCTAGGGGATCACAAGGTCATGAGTTCTTAAAGTTAGAAGAATCCGTCAAGATCATCTGGTCTAATCTACCCTCCTCACCTACCCGGGGATAGATCCTTCTACAGTGTCCCTAACATGGGATAATATAATCTCTACCTGAACACCTTCCCAGGACAGGGAGCCTGCACTTTGGAAGGAGTCCATTCAGCCATCATGAGGCTCTAATCCTCACAGAATTCTCCCTTAATTAGGAGAATTAGGATTTTGTCCTTAATAACTGTTTGTCCTTTGGTGCAACAGAAAATAATATGTTCCCTCTCTCAAGAACAATCTTTTTATTTTTTTGTAGAAGTTGTAATCATATCTGACCACTCATATACTTCAGTGTTGCCACATTAAATAGCACCAGCGCTCTCAACTGCTCTTTGTACCGCATGGTTTCTAGATCTTATCATACTGGCTGCTGACTTCTGGATATCTTCTGGTTTATTAATGTCATTATTAAAGTGGAATGTTTTAGGACTTTACATTTGTTTTTGAGCAAATATATGGAATATAGTGAAACTTACTTCCTTTGATATGGTGCTAATAAATCTAGTTATATCTCTTTACTTATATTGGCTATTATCATCTAGTATCATACTAGTCCTCAGTCATCTTATGCTGGTAGAATTTTTTCCAATTTTTGATTGAAATATTGAACAAAAATATTATGTAACCATTAAAAAGGATGTTTATAAAAATGTTAATTAACATGTGATTATCTCAGTAACCACAAAAGAAAGCATTTGACATTCATTCTGGATAAAAACTGTAAGCAAACTAGTAATAGAAGGGAAATTTCTCTATTTGGTAAAGGGCACTTACATAAGACATATAGAAAACAAATACCAAAATGACAAATGTAAACCCTTCTTTGTCAGGAATTACATTAAATGTAAATGAATTTAAGCACTCCAGTCCAAAGGCAGAAATTGGCAGAATGTATTAAAAATGTGTGATCTAACTATATGTTAAATGCAAGAGACACACTTTAAATTCAAGACACAAATAAGTTGAAAGTAAAGGGATGGAAAAAGATCTATTATATAAATAGTAACCAAAAGAGAGCTAGAGTGACTATACTAATATCAGGAAAAAAAGATATTAAGACAAAAAAAATGTTACTAGAGACAAAACGTACATTTTTAATGATAAAAGCACCAATCCATGAAGAAAACTTAAGAGTTGTAAACATATATACACCTGATTAAAGAGTCCCAAAGTGGATGTAGCAAAAACTGACAAAAGTGAAGGGAGAAATAGACGATTCAACAATAATAGTTGGAAACTTCAAACCCCATTTTTAATAATGTATAGAACAACTAAAAAACATCAATAAGGTAGATGTTTAGTGTCATTAAATGTTAGGGAAATGCAAATTTAAACCACAATGAAAATTACCATTACATATCTATTAAAATGGCTTAAATTTAAGACTGACCATACCAAGTATTGGTAAGGATGTGGAAAAACTAGACTACTTCCACATTGCTGGTGGAAATGTAAAATTTCCATTTTGGACAATAGTTTTGACAGTTTCTTAAAAAATTAAGCATGTACTTATATGATTCTACTCCTAGGCATTTTTCCAACAGGAGAGAAAGCCTATGTTTCTACAAAGATTTGTACACAACTGTTCATAACAGCTTTATTGGCAATGGCTAAAATCTGGAAATAACCTGAATGTCCATTAATAGATGAATGAACAAATTGTGGTATATCCATACAGTGGTATACTACTCAACAATGAAAAGCAATAAACTACTGATACACACAGCTTGGATGAATCTGAAAATAATTATGCTGAGCAAAGAAGCCAGATGAAAAAAAGAATACAAAGTATATGATTTGATTTCTATAAAATTCTAGAAAATGCGAGCTAATCTATAGTGACAGAAAGTGGGTCCAGGCTTACCTGGAGCAGGGTAGAGGGCATAAGAAGGAGTGAGAGGAAGAGATTATAAATCAGCCTGAGGACATTTTTGGGACTGATAGACATATTCATTATCTTGATTGTGGTGATGTTTTTACTGGCATATGCACATGTCAAAATTTATCGTAGACTATAAATATTTGCAGTTTGTTTTATGTCAATTATACCACAATAAAGATTTTTTTTAAAGTAAAAAGTTCTCGGGCCGGCCCAGTGGCGCACTGGAGAGTGCGCCGCTTGGGAGCGCGGAGGCGCTCCCGCCAAGGGTTCAGATCCCATGTGGAGACCGGTTCCCGCTCACTGGTTGAGCGCGGTGCGGGCGCAACACCGAGGGTTGCGATCCCGTTACCGGTCAGTAAAAAAGACAAAAAAGGAAAAAAAAAAAGTTCTCAAGGTTGTTTAGATTGAAGTAATACCTTTTAGATTTGGCAGTGAAGTGTCTTCAGTGACATGGGTGAAGGCAATTCCTGATGAGTGGAGCTTTTTTCCTCTTAGTTGAAGGTAATTTCTGAGGGCTATACTAGTCCAATTGGCATTATCAGTTACTATTTATTGAATACTTACAGCTTTGTATTTTTATTGTACCAGAATTCTTTGTATAAGTATGAATATTATACTAAAATTAAAAAATTTTTAATTGCCCTCTTTTCTGCTGTTCTGTTTCTCCCAGACTTATGTGGCTATTTGGAAGAAGAAGAGGAAAGTACCACCATTCAAAAATTTATAGACCATCTGCTTCATAAAGATGTGGTGGATTCTGGGATGTTGGAAGATCTTGGAATGAAGGGAAACCAAGACAAGAAGCAGCAGAAGGATCCTCGTCTTACCATGGAGATGAGACATAAGCAGGTGGGAGGGAAAAACAAAATTAAAATGGATAACAGGAAGCAATCTTTGTGTAACACATTTAATAAGCTTAAATAAAGACTTAGGCTTTATTATGAAAAAGGGTGCCATCTGTGGTTTGGTTAGAAAGAATAAAAATAAAATATAAGAACTTCAGAAGAAAAATAATTGTCATGAACTGAGGATAGGAAACAATTTATCTAAGCAATAACCAAAAAATAATAATTGATTTTGACCAATAGGGTGTTGAGCCAAACTTTATTAGTTTGAATGTGGTACTCCCTATTACAAACATACAAATTGCATTTGCTTATATTTGGTTTTGAATTGTGACATTAATATATTAATACCATAAATATTCTTGTGAATGTAATAATGATAATTCTTTTCTAGACAACTGAAATTCACTCATTTTGTGATTATCACTTGAGAGGGAGGACAGGTCTGAATTAAATCTAGTTCAGCTGTTTTGAATTAGAAAGGCATGTGGAAATTTTCTTTTCTCCAAAGGAAATAGTAGGTTATAGGAAAAAAGACTATCTCAACACTTTGAAAAGGAGCTGCAGGGAATCAGAATGACTAAGTCTTTGCCATATGTCCAGGACTAAGACTGAACTGAGTATACATATATACATAATATCTATACATGTGTGCTATCTTTTTATAACACTGAATTTCTGATCACCAAATTTGAAAGTCACTGCTTTAAACCATTAAGGTGTGCCTAATCAGTGCAGGGGATGTTGGAGAAACAGGGATGGAGGTATGATCCTCGTTTGGATCTAAGACAAAAGGAAGGAGATAAAGTTCAAAAAGATGTGTGATCATTGTCTAGAAGTCTTATCACAACTAGAGAGTAAGTTAAGGGTAAAGGTAAGTGAAGCAGAAGGGAAAGGACCATTCCTTAATTCATAGCTAGTCAAGAAGTAATAAGTTTTAAAAAAGTGAATGTGCTTATAAATATCTGCAAAGTTCATGTTTTCGATTACCAAATATAATTCAGAATCACTGGTATATTTATGATAGAAATTAATAAAGCGTTGTGGTGTTCCTTATGGCAATAAATCACTGTTCATTCCTTCACAATGTAACCCCTAAGAAATATTCTTATTCTTTTTTGAATTACAGTGAAAATGCAGACAGGGCCTAAGTAAAAAGCAGTAATATATACCTTGGACAATTTTATGGGTGGGAGATCATAAATAAATAAGAATTCAGAACTTGGGACCTGACCCATTAGATTGTCACCTTTTTCATGATGCAGATCATTCACAAATTGTTTGAGAGTCATCTTCATCTGACTTCACCTAAAATTTTGTTTTGGCCCTTACACAGTAAACAAATGAATTCTCCTTATCCCTCCAGTAAACAGTAGGGTTCTGGCCCAGAATATTTCAAACTGGTCATATTCTGAACTTCAAAATGTGTTCTAAAGTTTTGCATATTCCTTTCTACTTGAAAGGCTGTATTTCACCCTTGTATTCTCTTTAAGGTAAAAGAAAATCGCTTAAGACGTGAGAAAGAACTGGAGTGCCAGAGAATGGAAGAGGTCCTGAAAAAATCAGCCTTCTTGGAGGCTCAGTATCTGGTGCAAGAAGAGAAGAAAAGGAAGGCTCTGGAGGCCAAGAAAGAGGAGGAGGAGATTCAGAGGGAGATGGTAAAGTTACGGAGAGAGATAATTGAGAGGAGACACACTGTGGAAGAAGTATGGAAAATGTAAGCCAGCGTGATATGCAGTATGGAATTTAAGCAGTCATTTTGGAAGTGGTCTAAAGTTTTTTAAATGCACAGACATTGCAATAACAAAACACAAAAGAGAAATTACCCACTATTTCCCCATCTTAACAAATTAACTAATTTCATTCTTCCATGTTTCCTCCTGGTTTTAGTCCCTTTACATACTTAATTACAACCATAAAGTACATTTAATTAGTTATTCTGCTTGTTGTAATTAACACATTGCTTAGAGTCCTGAGGTCTGTATATTCCTCCATTGGGTTCCTATAAAATAATTTATGTATGCCTCCTCTTCATACCGGTAAGCATTTTGGCTAGTTCAGATTTTTCACCAATGTGATATTGCAATGAGCATCCTTAAGCATAAAGCTTTTTCATTCTTTTGAATTACATTCTTAGGATAAATTCTTTTTTTTTTTTTTTTTTTTTAGATTTTCCCTTTATTAGAAGTTAGGATAAATTCTTAAGAGTGTAATTATTGGGGGCCGGCCCGGTGGCGCACTGCTACAGTGCGCCGCTTGGGAAGCGCGGCGGCGCTCCCGCCGAGGGTTCGGATCCC
>NW_007726195.1:249708-260637 GCF_000696425.1 Galeopterus variegatus | reverse complement strand
GAAAAAAGACAAAAAGAGAAAAAAAAAAAAAAAAAAGTGTAATTATTGAGTTAAATGGTACAGGTCTTTCTTTGACTCTTGAAATATTGCCAAACTGCTTTCAGAATGGGTTATACTTATTTACTCTATCACCAGCAGTGGGCCAGTTTACCACATTCTTCTCAGCATTGGGGAGTATCATCATTTTCAATATTTTTATACTTTTAATAGGTATTATATTGATTCATTTACATTTCTTTGGTTACACAATATATTTTTATTTTTTTTTAAGATGACCGGTAAGGGGATCTTAACCCCTGACTCGGTGTTGTCAGCACCACACTCACCCAGCGAGCAAACCAGCCATCCCCATATGGGATCCGAACCCGTGGCCCTGGTGTTGTCAGCACCGCACTCTCCCGAGTGAGCCACAGGGCCAGCCCTGGTTACACAATATTTTTAAGGTTGAACCTGTTTCCTTATTCATGGTCTGTAATTGTAACTTGTCCTATTGTGAATTGTGTTAGTGTCTTATTTTCTGATAATCGTGTGGAAAGTCACCATTGCCCTACTGCCACTGATCAAGAAAAAGAATATCTTACTTAAGAGGAAAATAAAAATAGTGCTCACAGGATGTAGTACTGTTATCCATCCTCATGCAGAAAATGAGCTTCATAGGTGAAATAACTAGTACATTTATTTTGAGAAACAGCACTGATGCAAAGTTCTTGGAATAACAAGACTAAAGTGTCTGAATACTCAAACCGAGAGGCCATAAGACCTATTAGATAATCTCTTCCCACCTCATCAGTCTACACAGCTTCCCCCCTCCCCGCCCCGTGTTCTTGATTGCTCTCATTCTACCCAATTTAAAACAGCTCAGCAGTGGACATGCACTTCACTTCTTCAAGTGCCAGGCTCAGGCCTCCTCCATATGCCATTCCTTTCAGAAAGCAATCATCAGTGTTTTAGTGAGGTCTTTCTAAGGTCAACCATGCTTTTCAGATTGCTCCCAAGCCCTGTAAAACCTAGGCTGACCTAAAATAAGTCATGAAAATAAGCAACACTTGATGGTAGCAAGATGCTCTGCTCACAGTGGGCACTCAACAGATGTTCACTGACCAGTCATTTCTTTTAAAAGTTAAAATCTTATTCATGGTTACAGTGAGACAGATAATATGCTCTACTTCTAGGTGGATGAACTGATTTAAACTTTCCAGAAAGCAATTTGGCAATAAACAACAAAAGCCGTAAAATGGTATTATCCCTTGACCTGGGAATTCTAGTCCTAGGTAAATTGCCCTAAGAAAATGATCAGAAATCTGGACAAAGATTTGTGCACAAAGATAATTAAAATAACATTATTTATAATAACAGACATTCATAAATATTAGAGAAATTATTAAATAATGGTTTACAATGTTATCACTTTTTTTCTGGGTGGAAAGATGGATGGCTTTTATATCTCTCTAATTTTTTACAATGAGCAGGTATTACTTTCATAACAAATATATATTTTAATGTTACTGAAAAAAGTCAGATCCATGGTATTAGAACTGTATTTCTTTAATGCCCTCTTTGACCTGCCTATAATCATCTAATATAACATTATTATGGCATTAGTTTGGAAAGAGTCAATAAAATTTTATTGTCAGTAGGGCTTTTTAACTTATTTGTAAGCTATCCTAAATCTGCTTCATTGCATAGTTTTTAAGTGTCTCTCCTTCAAGATACTTAGTAATTACAAAGGGAAAAATAACAACTTCACAGTGGAGAAACCACCTTAACCAAGTGATAAAGATTAATGTCACCAGAAATAAGATATAACATGGTGTGCTGTCTGTATGATATATGAAAATGAATGAAAGAATGTCTATAGAGTATACTGGCATCCCTCTCAATTTGAGTTTCCACAACCGTAAAGTTCCAGAAAGACAAGGTGATTTGCCTGAGTTTTCAGAGCTAGTTTTTGGGCACAGTCCACAAATCATGATTCCTGACCAGGTGCTATCTTTACCTTATCATTAATAGTGCCGTCAGCCCTCTGTATTTACGAGTTCCATCAGCCTTAGATTCAACTAACCCACAGATTAAAATATTTGAAATAAATAAATTAAAATAGTACAATAAATGCAAAACTCATTAATAGTGCCGTCAGCCCTCTGTATTTACGAGTTCCATCAGCCTTAGATTCAACTAACGCACAGATTAAAATATTTGAAATAAATAAATTAAAATAGTACAATAAATGCAAAACTTAAAAATACAGTATAACAACTATTTATGCAGCACTTAGATTATATTAGGTATTGTAAGTAATCTAGAGATAATTTAAAGTATATGGGAAGATGTGTGTAGGTTATATGCAAATACTATGCCATTTTATCTGATACTTGAACATCCTTAGATTTTTGTAAGGTGTAGGGAGAGGATGGGAGGATGATCCCGAAACTAATCCCTTGTGGATATGGAGGGACAACTGTATGTGCTTTGTACCCATACACATACCTATGTAGTTAAATATATTCCAATAAGAAAGCAATAGCTATGCACTTGCTTGAAGTGGTGAGTGAAAGAGGGATGGCCTGGATGAGGAAGGATAGATAGACGGGTGAGAAAGAGGATGAGCAGCAAGGTTACTAAGAGATTCTAGTTACATGCTTAAAGGCCTTTTCATTATTATCATTAAGTTCTATTTTTATTTTAATCTTTTCAGCTATTTTAGAATTATTCTGTTCTCTCCTCACTCAATAACATCTGATTCTTTGATTATTTTTCTTTTTAGAAACCTTGTAAAAGCCTTGTGGTAAGCCTTGTTATCCTTTTTATACTTGAGGATCCTTTTCCCCCCTTGTAAGAAGAGAAAGAGAACTTATGTCCATATTAGAAAATACCTAGTAATTGTTAACTCTCAAATTTTGATCAAATTATGGCTCAATGTTAAACTCGATATAAATACTTTACTAAAATATCTACAGGACTTTCTACTTTTCAAAATAATTCATAGCAATTTTACTTCATTTAATCTGCATTAAACTAAGACTCAAAAAAAAAAAAAAAAACACTCTGCTATGTAATTGTAGAGCCAGATCTAAAAATCTGTGTCTTCTAATGGAAAATTAAGAGTTCATTCACTGTTAATTGCAATAGGTTATAGTTACTTATTGTTAAATCTATTGTACATACATGTATTTTTAAATTGCTATTAATAGGGAGAAGAAAAGGCAAGATGAAAATTCTCAAAAGAATCCAGAAAAAGGCATGTTTCAAAGTGCTCACATTCTTCTGGATGAAGAAAAAATGGCAAAGGAAAGAAAAAGGAAACTGAAAGAGTTATTAATCCAGACTTTCAAGGAAAATCACCAGGTGGGAATTATACAGTCTTTTCCTTCAGCATTCTGTAGTATAAATGACAAGGAGCTCTATCAGAGATGGAATAAAGTAAACACAGAGCCCAACTGAGCCTCATCACAAATACCACACTCACTCACAACATTTGTTCTGTGCTACCCAGCTGACCTGGTGCACAGGGCAGTGCCCCATTCCCCTGTTCTGGGGCTATTCTTTATATACTCAGGTGGGGTCCTGAGAAGTTGGGGGATAAATTTAGGACTTCTTCCTAAATTCCTCTCCTTAGAATAGCATTTAACTACCAAGGTATCTCTGGTCATTTTTAAAAGCCTGGCTTCCACTTTGACAGTCTTAAGGACTGGATTATTCAGAACATACAAGAACTGGTTACTTGCCTTTTGGTAGCTCAAATTCTAAAGCAATGATACAGTCATGTCTATGCTTTTCTTTTTAATAGTCTACATTTTATTTTACTCTTTCTATTTTTAATTTTTTTTTCCTTTTTCCCTTTTTTTTTTTTTTTTTTTTTTTTTTGCTTTCTCTTTTTGTAAAAATAGCTGTCCAGTTTTTTATTGACAAATAAGTATCCTTCTCAGGCTACTTGAACAGTTTTTTCAGAGAAGTGGGATTGATAAAAGTATGAATTATGTCTTATAACATTTCAGGTAAAAGGAATTATTTGGCAGATTTGTAAATGAGAAATTTGGAAAAGAAAAGATAAATATATATAATTTATGTCTCCTACAACACCTTCCCCAGGGCTTTAGGCATTGCTGAAATTCAGTGAAAGTTAATGGAATGAATACGTGAACGAATAGATTTAACAAGTGAAAAGAGAATGTTAGGGAGATATTGAGGAGCTTGATAAATGTAGGGATAGACTTTTAAAAGCCCTGGAAATCAGTAACTGGAATTTGAATGTGATGTGAATCACTAAGATATGAGGAAAAAAGTAAAATAGTCAAAGCAATTTTTAGAAAAAGATAGACAAATTTGATGGCATTTTTGACTGATAGGCAGGAAGTCATAATTATTCAGATATTAAACAACAAAAAATTGGTCAAAGTTTTGGCTTCAGGAATAAAGAGGGAAATGTGGTAGGAAGAAATGTTAAGAGTTGGGATTAACATTTTGAGAAAGATTGGCAAAGACTGTTAGATTCTGCAGTCTTCATGAGGCAGATGGAGTTAGTGTGTTCTCCTATAATAGCAGTTCAGATTTCTAAGAGAAAATAGGAAGAGAAATGAGTATTCAAGGAGCCATCTTGAGAAGGCATAAGGAAAAAGTGCCATGATATGTTACCCAACCAATGAGAGACAAGTAAGACATGTAGTCCCTGAAAAAATAATTTTTAAATTGTATTGAAGTTCACTGTATAATAAGAAATCACATGGTTTAGATGGAACTGCTAGATATAAATGTTAGACACATATGCAGAGATTTACAAAATTAATGACACATCTAAAACAGATTAGTTGATTTTAAAAGGAGCAATTAGTATATTTCAGAAGGGGAAATGAGAGATTCTGAATAAATTATCTCCACTTTGCCACAGATTCTGCTTGATTTGTACCTATACCTTATTATTTTTAAGTTTTCATTTTGAAATAATTTTTGGCGTACAGAAAAGTTGTAAAAATAGTGCAGAGAGTTCCTGATACCCTTCACCCTGCTTTGCCCTATGTGTAAACATAGTATAATTCTCAAAACTAGGAAATTAACCATTAAATACCATTAAATACCATTAAATACCATTACCTAAATATAGACCCTATTAGAATAGGACCAGTTTTTCCACTAATGTTCTTTTTCTGCTCCAGGACTCAATCTATAATTCTCTGTTGCATTTGGTTATTATGTCTCCTTAGTCTCCTCCAGTCTGGGACAGTTCCTCAGTCTTTCTTTGTCTTTTATGACCTTGATATTTTTTAAGAGAACTGGTCAGGTATTCTGTAGAATGTCTCTCAATTTACATTTTCTCATGTTTTCTTCTTCTTAAGTTTAGATTATGCATTTTTGGTAAGAATATTCTAAGTGATACTGTGCCTTTCTCAGTATATCATATCAGGGAGTACATAATTGTTGATGTTAACCTGATGACTTTGTTAAGGTGTGTCTTCTGGGTTTCTCCATTGTAAAACTTTTCATGTACAACTGTAAAATTTTTCATTGTACTATTTTTTCTTTTATAATTAGTAAATGTCTCTTGCAGGAGATATTGTGAAACTATGTAGATATCCTGTTTCTCCTTAAACTTTCACCCATGAATTTTAGCATCCATTGGTAGATCTTCCCTGCAACAGTTATTAATTGGTATTTTTCTAATGGTGATTTTGTATTTCCCTCATTTCTTGTACATTTACTAATTGAAATTCTTCTAGAAGGAAGAACTGTCCCTTCTCCCCTACTTATTTATTTATGCAATTATTTATTTTATTCTGTGTGGGCTCGTTAATTTTTTTTTTTATACTGTGGGTTATAATCTAATATTATTGTTATTTACTTTATTCAAATTGTTCCAACTTTGGCCATTGGGAAATCTTTTAGGTTAGCTCCTTTGCCCTTTCAACATGCTTCCATCTTTTCTGGCACCATCGATGCTCCAGGTTTATCATGCATTTTTCCTGCCCTAGTCCTGTAATCAACCAGTTCTGCATGGAACTGTGTTTTCTTTTATTGCAGAATGGTCTTTAGAAACTAAGATCTGGGTACTACGTGTGCTCACTGCTATGGGTTGTCATTGTTTTAAGCCCTCTCAGCAGACTGAGCTAGGAAATATACATGTGTATGCTAACCCATGCATACACACACGTTATATTTTTGTCTAAATCCACAAATTTATATTGATACCTCCAATTCCAGTACAACAACACAGAGGTCATGTTATACTTCTCCTTTTCTGTAATTGTAACTTACTTCTGTATCTGTGTGTGTATATACATATATATAAAATAATTGCAAATTCATAATGATATTTCAATGCTAATTCAGCACCATAGGTTTCAGTGTAGGCTTTCCCTTTTGCTCATTTGTAACTTCTTTCTCTAACAATGAGAAACCTGGCTCTCATTATCTACATTATATTTACTTATTAGTTTAATCCTAGTATACTATAAAGAACCTGTCTCCCATTATCTACATTATATTTACTTATTAGTTTAATCCTAGTATACTATAAAGGTAGGTTCAGAATTCCTAATAACCCTTACCACTATGGAAGCAAGTATACTAACTAGAGCACAGTATTTATACAGTTATTTTTGTTTTTAACCTCATAGTATTCAGTCAAAATATTGTCTTCCAAAGTTACTTAGGTTAGTTCTTCCCCTTCCCCTTCAGTGTGACTGTGTTATTTATTTGTAATACGGCTAGTGAATCTCTAATTTAGATTTCCCCAGTGTAGGTAGGTATAACTGAAACATGGTAAAAATCCACATACCAGACTTTTACATAGATTTGGCTAGAGACAGGACCATCTTCTGGTAAATGCCACAGGAGTAGGCAGGCCCTCTGGGCTCATTATTTTGGTCCCAGTCCACAATCCCAGCCTGGTTCTAAAGGAACCTGAAGAGTTGCCCTTGGGTAATGAAACTTGAATACTCAGCAGCCTAGATATGACCATCAGATGAAAAGGAGGAAAATGCCTAGCTGATTTGCAGTGAGCTCCAGAAAACTGGGAGCTCCTGTCAGCACCCTTAAAATGGTTCACAGGCACACATCCAACAGAAATAGCAGTACTGAGTATTTGTAGGAAGACTTTAAAGAATCTATTTCTAGGGGTCTCTCAAGTTCAAGTTTCTTTAATTTCTGTAATTCTTTGTGCTTTGACTCTGGATTTTATTTGTCCCCTCAAACAATCTCTTAACATCTCATTTGGGCTACATTATTTAATAGGAGACTTTCTGAAAGAAACAGTGCAGGCTCTCTTATCAAAACACAGGCATGGATGCAGCACTATTCATGCATCTTTCCTATGCATTTCATTTGCCAGGTATCTTTTTTTTTTATCAAAACATCTGTTTTTGTATAGAAACTTTCTACTTCCAGCCTATCCTATTTTCTCTTTGATCTTGCAGTGAAATCTCTTAGGGAGATTTAGCAATCCAAATGTCACTGCTAATTAGCAGGAACAACAAGGGACTAACTATGAAATTCTTGTACTTGGAACATGGCCTTCTTAATTCTCACCCCATTCTGAAATACATTTTTGTTTACTTAGTAAGATTAGAAACTCTATGATCTTTCCTGCTTGTGAAAGTTGAGTAGAACAGTGGAAAATGGGGTGACACTAATCAAAATCTTAATTCTCTGGGGGAAGGTTTTGGTTTGCTTATTTGGTTGGGTTTTTCTGTTAGAAAATAAAATAATAACGACCCAAAGAAATCATTGTTAATGCTATGCTTATGACATAGCTAACGCCTTCCAAAAGTCCACTCCAAACTAAACCAAGGAAAGATGGAGATATATAGAAAAGAAACCTGGACTTTTTTCTGACAGGGTAATGAAAACTGGTTAAGTACTTCATGATTCCTTTCCAAAGATCTTAGTTTTCTCAGGACTGCCTACACACCGGTAAAGCAGCACAATTTCTGAGCTGACACATAGCAACCATCTTCTCAGCAATGTTGTCTTAACGTTTGCAGAGGGAAATGAAGGAAAGCCTCTGCAAATAAAACTGCAAAGAAGGAGGAATGCCAGCACACACATAAAGAACACTGGGATTCATGTAACTCTCACCTCTAGGTTTATTGCCAAGGGCAATGTGTGGTATATATTATAGGAAGAGTTTGAAGCATTATTATAGATGAGTATTACCTTATATAGCCAACTCTATAGAAATTTTCCAACTAAAATTTTATCAGTTTGGGTAAGTTTTGTTTAATTTGTTGTTATGTTCTTTCTTCCCTCCCTCACTCTATGAGTAAACCAGATTTCTCATTCTCACAGAGGGGACAGTGAAGTCTAATTTACCAAAATGTTGAGCTGGTGTTTTGCTTTTCAAAGTGCCGTGAAGCCTTTCTTGACCCTAGAGATTCCTATTCTTAAATATATGATAATTTTTTGCTTTTAAAAACATGTACCAATTAAATTATGCTTTTAAAATATTAAGAAAAGGGCCTTGGCATAAATGAAGCTCATTCTCTGAAATTTTAGAGTAGAAAGTCTTTTGCCCTAAACACTAGACATTTCAGGTGAATATTTATAAGCATCTTGAGAGCCATGAATGTGAGGAACAAATGACATTACATCATTGCTTTACTGTCAGATTACCCTGGAGTTGAATCTTGCATTTGTCTGATATGTTCTGAGGTAAGCCGTGTTCCTGGCATAGTTTGCATGTGTGTGGCCACAGGTAGAGAAGGGTGGGCAGGGAGTAGGAATTGGTGGAGAAAGGGAAAGAAGGTCTCACAGGGAAATAAAGAGGAAAGGAAAGAGGAGATGAAGGGGAAAAGCAGGTGTACCTTCCCTAAAGCATGAAATCTTGAGAACTGGGCCAGGCCATGTTGGGAAAGGAGCCCTAGGCTAATGAGTAGTCAGGTTATAGGCTATATTATGAGTCATTCTTTTTTAAGAGAGCCCAGAGAGTTTTATTGGTTAAGAATTTACTATATGGCAAGGCTAAGCAATTGCTTCCTGAAATTTTACTACTTCTGAAGTGAAACAGAGTAACTTTTAGATAATTGCAGCAACATTGTGGATTGAAACTTCTAAGCTGATTTAAGAAAAATTTACAAAATGTCCTTATGTTAGTGATACATATTGACACATTTATGGGTAAAATGATACAATGTCCGATGATATCTGGGATTTATTTTTAAATACTCCAGGGAAAAAAAAAGTTGGTGGGGGAGAGACAAAACAAGATTGCCAAAATGTTGATGATTTTTGAAGCTGGGTGAAGGTTTATTCTTCTGTTATACTTTTGTGTATGTTTGTTAAATTTCTGTAAAGGGTTTTTTTTTTTTTTTGGTTTATTCTTCTGTTATACTTTTGTGTATGTTTGTTAAATTTCTGTAAAGGGTTTTTTTTTAAAAAAAAAGCTTTAAAAAAGGAGAAAAAATTTAAATACAGAAGTAAAATGAGCATCACATCTTCCAGGATGTAACAAAATAGTTTTTTGTCTACAGCCAATGGAAGCATTTTGTATAGCAGTGGTTATCAAAGTTTAGGCCTGTATGCTTTTCCGTGGAGCTCAACAGCAAGTCTAGGTCTTAGCACTGTGTTCTGGGAACTGAATGTATTTCTTCTAATGTAATTACTTAGAGAGATATATATGTTTGCGGGGTGAGGAGATGCCCTGATTTTTTCTCTTCTCTTTGGGGCAAACTTAAAAAATCAGGAACAGGGTGGGTGACAGGGTACTGATTCTCCATTTCAAAATTCAGCATTGCTGCTTCCCACTGGAGATTTATTTAGCCATGATAAAGATCCTCCACTCCCCAACCCACAGACACTTATAGTGTCTGTGGGGTCTTTTATTTGGCTACAGTGGTCCCCAAAAGGAAAAATGAAGTTGGAGATAGCTTCCTTTTGTAGTAATAGGGTGTCTGTTCCTTTTGGCCTAGGAGCAGTAAGGAATCACTTGGGAGCCTTACGGGAGTGTAGCTTTCTTCCTGGCTTTGGAGCCCTGGCCAACTCCTCTAGATCACTGGTTGCACCACAGTTATTTCTATTTGGCAAAAATAAATTGTAAACTTGTTGACATTTTTGTCCTCTTTACAATTCATTGTTTATTTTTCCATGATGGAGAATTTTTATGTAATTATCACTGAGCTTTCTGACAAAAGGGAAATAACTGGAATTTTGATGAGTTACCCACTTCATTAATCAGAATAAGCATTGTAATTCTGACAGGGTTAGAATTACAATGAAGATTAGATAGCAAATTGCTGTTCCACCTAACGTCAATCATTACCAATGACAGCAGTGTGATTACGCTTCAGGAAAGAGCTTTTCCTGCCAACAGAATGAGGGCAACTCCAGTGCAGGTAATAAATTTAGCAGGGCGAGCTGTCATTTGTTCTCTTGAGTGGAATTCTTAACAACAAAATGATGTCTTGTGGAAGATTTTGAGGGGAGGAAAGCATTTCACTTAAAAACTTTCTAAATTTCACATTGTAGTATTTTATTTTAAAAATTGTTACAGTTATGTACTTAGAAACAGTTCTAACCACAGTGATTTTCTGTATTTTATTTACCTGAATGAAGCCTTAATTATCACCACAGCAATGATAGAGATGCATTCTATATTTGAAAAGAACACATGACTGTTTGAAAATCTATCAGAAATAAAAAACATGATACAGAAATGAATGAACTAGAAACAAAATGGAGGGAGATCAGACTAGTTACCTGGCTAGTTAAAACTTTTAAGTTCTCCTGGCTTAAACAGAATGTATTCCTCTTCCAACCCAGTTATTATGTTAAATAATAGTTCTTGTTTCAAAGAGAGAGGGGATAGAGCAAGCACTATTGTGGTTCCAGGGTGTAGAAATGAAGAAGAGAAACAGGCCTAGGAGCAGCAGGGAGTTAGTTGGGGGGGGGGGGAGGATTAGAAAGAATAAATAGATTATGTCTATGGAAGAATGCCACTTCTCA
>NW_007726195.1:241737-248756 GCF_000696425.1 Galeopterus variegatus | reverse complement strand
GGGGGGGGGGAGGATTAGAAAGAATAAATAGATTATGTCTATGGAAGAATGCCACTTCTCATCCCTTCCAAATAAAAATAGACGGCTAGCATCTTCTTCCAGAGAGGTTGGGACTGAGAGTATATTCCTTTCCCAAATATTTTCTTCCAAGCACATTTATGGGACTGTTTATCAGAATAATGAAATGTTCGTGATGAATCAAGAATAACTAAGCAGCTATTCTTGATTCATACTTAATTTTTTAATTTAAATTTTAATGAAATTGCTTTTTTGAGTGTGCAGGAAAAAAAACCACTAGCAAGTCAAATTCAAGAAAGCAGTTGCTGTATGTGTGTCACTTTACTGCTGTTAACTTCTGTGACTTATAGACCTTTGAAATCATTTTGCTCTTGAAGTCTCAACTTAGGTATTTTTAAAGAAGTATATTGACTATCGTGTTTATAAACTCATTTCCCCTTCTTAATTTAGATATGTTCCTAACCAGTGCTTTTCTACCATGTAAGTTATGTATAGAGTTTTCTTTCATTATATTTTATTTTATTTATTTATTTACTTATTTATTTATTTTGGTGGCTGGCCAGTACAGGGATCTGAACCCTTAACCTTGGTGTTACAACACTACACTCTAGCCAACTGATTTTTTTCATCTGAAAAGAAACAAAGAATTTGCTCCTTCTTTTTAGGAGAGATGTTTTTTGCCTATGAGAGTCATCAGGATGTTGGAATGTTTCCATTTTACCCTTAGGAGTACCATTAACTCTTCACTTTGTGAAGTTAGTCATTAAACCTTTCTCTACTTGAAGTTTTAGCTTGGTGAGGTAAAAATAACAATAACAATATCTACAATTTCTATTTTGTAATCGTGGCCTAAGAATTAATAAAATAGTGCGTGTAAGGTGCTTTGAACTTTGCAGAGAAAAGGAATGCAGAAATCCAAGAACACTATTAATAGTGTTCTTATTGTCAAGGTGGATTATGGTTGTGCTATTTCATCACTAAAAATATTCCAGGAGTTAAAATTAGAGATAGCTATGCATAGACTACTTCACCAGTTCGTTCAAAAGGAATCTCTGAAATAAATCTGGTAAATAGACACGGGATATTTTATTTTAATACCATTTATTTCATGCTGTATTTTGTGGGATAAACAAATAATAATGCAAAAAGCATAAACCCTCAACCTGGCAGCCATATGTCTTCTCCTTGTATGACCGAAGGCATATCCTATGTTCAGCAAATCTTTACTCCCTCCCTTCCTTCCTTCCTTTTTTTCTTCCTTCCAAGGGATCCAAGGCGAAGGTCTGGGAAATGTGCCCTCATCAGACATAGTGGAAAGGAAACAGGGCTTTTTTAAGTTTGCAGTGTTTTTTCCTAATAAGAAATTATAATAAAGAATATCGTGTAGTTTGTGTAAACAGGAACATAATTGATATCCTGTGTAGAAAACATTTCTTGCCAAATGGGCTATTTCTGAGAATTCTAGCGTATGCTTCTTTATGTTATTGGTCTTTATATTTATATATCCTCTCTCCCTAGAATATCTCAGAACTAGAGACTATGTCTTGGACAATTTTTTTCAGAGTTCCCAAATTCAAGCACAGTGGGGGGTGCTTAGTAAATGTTGAAATAGCGAAAATTAAGTATTTTTACAGAAAAAGAACCAGCAAACAGGGCTGACCCTGGCAAGGCTGCCAAGTCCTTGAAACTGGTCGTCAGGCATCCCTCGTTACTTCCCATGAAGTCACTTCCTATGAGGTTGCTTTCTATTTTAGCACTCCCCGTACTCAGTGCCACTCACAGATTTGTCATACCCATTTATGGGACCTAGTCCCTTCTCTCAGGAGGCTCAGAGTCTAGTGGAAATCAGTAAACCATTAATTATGATATAGTGTGATAAATGTTTTGACTGAAGAGAACATAGATTGCTCTGGGAACACAGCAGATGGGCACTTAACATTTGCAGAGAAGGGCTGGTAAGAGGAGCACTTCCTGAGATAGGTGACTCCTAAAGTAGTCAGAGAGAGGGCAGAAGAGAAGGACAGAGAAATTAGTATGAACAGAGATAGGAAAGTGTGAAACAGTGTGGTTGGTGTTAAGGCTGAGAGCTGAAAGAATTTGATCTAGAAGGAACGTAAAGTTTGCTGTGAAGATAGAAAATGTAGGAAAGGACTACATCTCAGCAATTTTCTTAGACCAAGGTCATGAGTAAAGTACTATTCTGGAGACATCCTTTGGGTCAGGAGACCTTATCTAATTTGCTGTCAGATGTCTATAATGGAAGATTGCAGGCAGCCTGAACATCAACTCTCTCTCGGCCTGCTCACTAACACCCTAACATGGTCAATGGTAACCCTGCTGAAATTGTTGTTTTTAGCTGTCTTGTTCTCAGGGACCAGAAACCTTATTCCATCCTCATGGGATCTCCCATGTTCACTTGTGTGGGATATCAGTGGTGTCAGTAACAGGAATGAATTAAATGGTTGGTATTTTAAGCTCCAAGACAGACTGGCAGGGGAGGCATGTTGGAAGGAGGTCTTTCGAGGCTCTCAAACAAGCCCCTTAGTTCATGTTTTAAATGTGACTTGTTTTTCCAGCTCCCCATAGGACTGGTACCTTCCAATGAGAATTTAGTATTTTAGTTTAAGCTATGAGGCTGAGAATGCCTCAGATGCATAAGTTGAATATTTCTCATCACTATTAACATAAAGGAATTATGCTTTGTCTGTTTCCTTCCATCATGTTAGAAATTCCTAGATTTGTTAGAAAAAGGGTGAGGGGGAAATCTGAGGAGCAGGCTCTCAGTATTAGGTATGAGAAACACTAATGCTGATCAGTGGTTATTTTCCAAATGTTTCCACTGCAGTGTCAAAAACGGTATTTCTCTGCCTGGCACAAGCTGATTCTTGATCAGAGGATTAAACTGGGGAAAGCTGGGACCCTGTCCAACTGGAAGTTTCAGCTGAAGGTTCTGAGAGCCTGGAGAGACTACACACGATCCCAGACCTGCCTGGCACAAGCTGATTCTTGATCAGAGGATTAAACTGGGGAAAGCTGGGACCCTGTCCGACTGGAAGTTTCAGCTGAAGGTTCTGAGAGCCTGGAGAGACTACACACGATCCCAGACGTTGAAGCGGGAGACTCAAGCATTGGAAGATGATCTTAGGGAAGAAAACAGGTACTATTTATTTGTACCATGAGAAGATTTAAAATATGTCTAAGACATCTTCCTCCTGAAGAATCCAGAAATAAACTCTGAAAGTGCTATTCACTGGAATCATCTTATCCACTTATAAAGTATAGTAATCATGATTGTGTTACATTTCAAACTAAGAAAAAGTTAACTGAAAATTATAAGCCTACAAAATTATTTGGTTAAAATATACTAATGTACATGATTTTTCTTTCTTTAAAGGAAGCAAGTATTAGGCCTTTCCCTTGCCGTCTGGTGTAGTAGCACTGAACCTTGGACCATCTTATAATTCAAAAGAGGGAGTTTGGTTTATATACCAATAATTCTTATTGTTAGAAAACACTGTCTGCACATAGAATGTTAATTAAGGACACAGGGAACATCCATCTGGGAGGGCCAACCTGCCGAGAGTAATTCCTCCCACTCTGCCATCTTTTGTTCCTCACCTTATTTAGAAGTTTTTGACACCTCTATATCAGCTCCTTCTTATGTTTGTACATTACACACAATTTGTCTTCAAATGAAGCTTTCTTTGTTCCATCATCTTAAAATTAAATACATTTTCTTCTCATGTCTAAGTTCGACTTTACATTCCTGAATCAAAATCATAGATGTAGAAGGAACCATTTGTTTATTTGAGGAGCTGGGGAGAATTCATGTTTTTATGTATAATTACTTCTCTACTGGCAACTCTGTCATTCATTCAAGATGAAAAATTGAGTGAATGGTACATGGAAGTATTGTTACATAGAAGGGCATGGTACCCCCTGGAGCTGTGCAGTTTTGTGACAGCATCAGGCTCTGGGGAGGATGTGTAGGATTCTGGTACATGGTCCCTTGTCCTCAAAGAACTCAAGTTCATCAAATTCTGAAAGGCTTTGAATGCCGGGACAAAGAGTTTAGGTATTCTTTGGTCAATAAAGGTGAATTCTTGTAGGTTTTTAAGCAGGAGAGTGACCTAGTTGATTTCCCTTTCCTACAGTATACTGGGTGAAATCTTCAGTTTAAAAAAAAAAAAAGATGTCAACATAGAAAACTCATAATTTGTTTCCAAAATCTCAGGACCTAGTGATTGATAGGGGAATTGGAT
Organism: Galeopterus variegatus; assembly: GCF_000696425.1. Lineage (NCBI taxonomy): Eukaryota > Metazoa > Chordata > Mammalia > Dermoptera > Cynocephalidae > Galeopterus > Galeopterus variegatus. The sequence goes on along the minus strand of NW_007726195.1, from coordinate 244,476 downwards.
GACAGTTTACTGAGAAAGGAATGGCTGGCAGGATTTGTTGGATGAAGAAGGGAAACAGGAGATGTTATAACATGGAAGCAATGTGAGTGAGGGCATAAATTGAGTGGAAACTGAGGTGCTGAAGTTAAAAGCAGCCTGTGAGATTTACATACTAGAAGACACCTACAAAAGAAAAATCTGGAGAACTTAAGATTCCGTTCCAATTAAACTGTTTAAATATAAAAGTACTAAATGGGGATTTCATAATAGCATGGTGTGCCAATTTTTTTTTTTTTAATCTTCTGAAAAGATCTCAGAACTTTTTTGCATCATATCTGTGAATTATTTTCAGGTGTCTATTTTTAAATGTTCAGAATGGATACTAAATTTTTTAAAACTGAGTTAGGAAATATTTAACATAATAATTTTTTACTACAAAAATTAGAACAAAACAATCGTACAGCAGAAGGACACCTCAAGAATCATCTGATCCAGCCCCTCATTTTTACAGATAATAAAAGTAAGTCCTAAAGACAGTAAATGACTCTGTCAAGGTCACAAAGCTAGTCCAGGACCAGAGCCTTCTTTTTGATTCTGAGTCAGATACTTTTTCCCATACTACACCACTTTTCTGTTAAATAGCATTTAAGTAACAGTTCCCTAAAACAGCCATGTTTTTCAGTTATTTTGCAATTTATTTTAGACTGTTGCAGATGAAAAATAAGAGTAGTAATTAACAAATGGCAGGTTGTGCTAGAAACATGAGAAAAGAGCTATTAGGCGCAAACTTTCGTTTGTGCTACTTTCCTACAAATCCCTGGCTCTCCGCATATTGTACTTTGTTCTAGAGATTGTTTTAGGAAATTTAAGTTGGATGATTCTGTTCAAAAGAGTAGCTACTACAAGCAGAAACCAAGAAGTGTCAAGGGATTGAGATGTCAGGAGAACCCCAGGATCCTCTTCATGGTGCTCATCGGGTTTCTCCCAGGGGAGAAAGCATATTTGTTGAATAACAAGTGAGTCAGTGAATGAATAAAGAGCTCAGTTGCTTCCTCTTCTGTAATTTAACTTGATAGGGTTTTCAGGAATTCTTTCTAAATCGTGAGCTCAAGGGATAGAAGAGAGCATTTATTATCATGGGTTACTCATTATAGAAATTTAACTCTTTACCAGATTGACAAAACACAGGTGATTCTGTGGCTCATCCACCGGAATGTTGAAATTGTTTGTTGTATCTGTTGTTCAGATGTGAACTGTGTCTCCCCATCCCCCAGCTCCTGTTCCCGTGTTTGTTTTTGCCACCTGAAGTTTCCCTTCACTGGCCCATTCCCCATGTAGGACCTAGCTTTGTGGGCTTTTTTTCTTTCCCTTCTTTTCTTTCTGTTCTCTCCACTTTCTCTCTGGAGCAACAACAAATCCCTCTCTTCTTATTATTCCTAATTTAACAACCATCTCTTCTTATTGAGCCTGTACTCAGAGTCTCACCTCCCTCCAAGGGTTCATCCGTTTATTTCTTCTAAAAATGCATCTTGCTTTCCCTAATAGGAATTGTGGTCACTCTATTTTTGTCCATGTCTTTTCTTTTAAAAGTAGCAAGGTAATGGTATTATAAAATTTTAATACAATATCGTAACAATTCCAAAATTAACAAATATTTCCAAACCCTGAGGATTCACTTAAGTAATGCAACAAAATTCTAGTACACACACTGAGTTAGACCCTTTGACACGGTGATATTGAAATTTGAACTGTATTTTCAATTTCCTAAGCATAATTACTTTTGAAAGTTGGTTCCAGGTCTTCCATTCCTCCTCTCCCCCTTCCTCCCTGAATTTATGGCCAACCCTACACAAAATTGGGAAGAAGCAGGGTTTATTTTCAACATCTTCCACCAGCCCTGCCTGAGCCATTTCCCTGATATCTCAATCCTTTCCTGGGAAGCACCTCTGCCCTTCCCTGTGCATCTCCACAGCATCTTCAGTCCTGCCCTCTCTTGCACCAGCTCTTTGGGTCTTTTATCTCTTGCTTTTGTCCCGCAAGCCCCTCATACTTTATTACTGTAATCTTCAAGTTTATTTGAAGGAAACTTATTTTTACTTTAACAGGCATTGTCTGGAAGCAGTGCCCAAAATGTGAGTGACAGGGATTTCAGGGTACTGTGGCAGGCTGATGAAAAAACTGGCCCTTTGACATCCCTCGAACCATGTCATTCATTTGTTTGTTTATTCATTCTACTTAATATAGTAAATTCAGTCAATCAGCTTTACTGATGCTTACTCTATACTATACTCTCCCCTAAGTACTGAGAGCTGAACGAAAGAAAGTATTAAACGTTCTTACCTTCTATTTTTCAGTGTAAGTAGGGAAGTTAAAAATTGTACCTAAATGCCAAAAATAATTACCACAAAAGGCACTATAAGGTAAAAACTTAGGAGTGGCATAGACTTGGCTATTATACATTATAATCCCCTGAGGAGCTTTTTAAAAATAGGAATTCATGGGCCCCACCTTCGAGAGAGGCAGAATCTGACAAAGTAGAAGAGACAACTTTTCAGTTTGGGGAAAAAGTGGTAAACCAGTCCCTAGTCAGGCTTGTGTGGGAACAGGTCAGAGTGAACCCACCAGGCTCACCTGGAGGTGGGGAGGGGAAGTGGGCCTGAATTGAAAGTAGACTGTCGTATAGTCCCCATTTCCAGTACTCCTGATTTCAGTGTTCTTTCAGGCAATTGTTTGTGGAGTGTGTCTGTTAATGATGTTTGA
>NW_007726195.1:237802-241109 GCF_000696425.1 Galeopterus variegatus | reverse complement strand
ATGTGGTTATTTATCATCTCATTCCCTTTTTAAAAAAATCCAAGACACTTCTTAGATATGAGTACCTGGTAGTTTTGTCCTAAGGCAGTGTTATTACCTTACATGTGAATTTTATTCTACATTTTTAGGTTCTTTTTTTATTTAATCAGATTCTCAAGAAGAAAATCTTGTAAGATAGGCTGTATAGGGCTTTTCAACACCATTTTTGAGGATGAACTCACAGCTTAGAAACTTTCAGTCCTCATCCAGTGTCCCATGTCTAGTTAGTGTTCTTCTGACTTCTAGATTCTAGAGATATACACTTCAAATGACACTTAGTTACTAAGTGTCATTTGAGGTATTGATGGGCAGCATGGCTCATACTTAAATTCCTATTTAAATCTTCTGTATTTTATATTCTAAGGTCTGCAGAGACAGCCTTTCTCTGCATGCAGTTACGTTAAGTGTGATGACCAGTTTGTACATTCTTGCTAGAAACTCCCTGATTTCAGCTTGCAGTCATATTAGGACAGGTTGTTTTTCATAAGGAAGCTCTGTCCTGCATTTTATGATTATTTGGGAACTGTGTCTGAAACCATTTCTTTAGGTGAGCATCTGACTAAGGTTTTAAAATTTTTAAGTGATTTTTCACTTTCAGAAATAGTTATATTTTTAGTTTCATCTTTTTAAAAGTGTATAAATTGGCTTACACAGAACATTGTCACTCTGCTGAAGTGAACTGCAAGGGAGCAAGAGTGGAACTAGCCTTATCTCTGGATTCCTAGCTTCTGTGCCTCTGCCTTTCTGCCTCAAGTCACGAGCACAGATAGTTTAACTGTATTTTCAAATCACTTACATGACCATTATAGACTGGGCCCTAAGCACTATAGTGAACACGCATTTTTTACTCACTTTCTTACTTTTGTGGTCTTGTTGTATTTACAGAAATATTTTTCTCTTTGCCTTTCATAGTGTCCAAACAATCTCCTCCCTGACAGTCAAAAAACCCCAGTGCCGCTTTTGGCTATTTAAGCTGTAAAAACATAAAATTAACACATCAGGTAAATTTCACACTCCTTCCTGAGCAGATTGATGTAAATTAAATTTTACATTAATCAGACAGAGTAATGTACATCTTCTATCCTGTAGGAACTTATGATTTTTACTCATTTGAGTAAAGTGTTATAAGGTTTTTTGTTTGCTTCATTATTTCTACACTGATATTTTTGGAGCTTGCTCTTAACCTGTGTTGCTACCTGATTTATTATTCTTATTTCTTCTAAAATTTTTATTTCAAGCTTATTTGGTCTCAGATACTTATTTTCATAAAAGTAAAATATTATATATAAATTTTTATTACCATCTATATTATACTTCTTGACAAAAATCACTAGTCAATCACCAAGTGTTTACTGAGTACCTATCATCAATTATATATAATGAAATATGCTGTTGGCAGAATTGCTTATTTTTTAAAGAAATATAGCATAGATTAGAACAGAAATATCAGAGCGTCTCTGGTAGAAAGAGTAAATATTGTTTGGTGAAACTTTTGTTTCAATCATACTGTATATACTTTTGTTATACACACACACACACTCACAAATTTGTGTACCGAGTCACAGTGTCATATTTTTTCTTATTGTAGGTGGCAGTCAAAAAAGGTTTATAAGTCACATAAGCATCTAAGAACTGTAGAAACTGACTTAAGAACTTTATGGTTTTCTTGATATGACCCCATAGAGTTCTTGAGGAGAGTTAAGCTTTATAAATGTTTAACAGAAATGGATATGCAAACACTGTTATGGAGAACTTATGAGTCACCTTTAAAAGAAAAAATCAAGTAGGTGTCTAAATAATTTTAGGTTTTAACACTTAAAACTGATGCCACATAATAAGTTCCAAGCTCACAGCTCACTTCTTCAGGGATAATAACCATCTACTTATAGATAGATCCCAGAGACCTCTATGCTTGAATTGTCAACTGGCTGCCACCAAATTGTCTTCTAATGGAGATTCCTATTAGGAAGAGAATGTGGCTGGAACTGACACCTCTTCCCAACTCCACTCAGTCATGTCCTGTAACACTTATAAAGTTTCTGTGAGTCAAAGGGTGCTTTTCCTTAGGAACGGCTGGATGACAAATGAGTCATGAGAGCAAGTGCCTTTGTCTTTCACTCGTATCTAGTGTTTCCCAAGTATCTTCACAAGGCAGTCATGCATTCAGTTCAAGAATTTGGTAAATAGGTACTTCTCTTTGGCAATTGTTTTCCCGACCAAGTTCTTCTTTCACAAAATTCACCCTTATAGTTTTACTTTGATTTTGTAAGTCTTATTGTCCTTGTCCTTTCTTTTTCTCCCAAACCTCTTTCTTAGGTATTCAAGCATAGCTGAATCTCTCTCTCCCTCATACATTCATCTTTTTAAAGTAGTTATTTATATACCTATTCTTTTTGCTCCTTTCCCTCCAAAAGCTGTCAGAAACTATTTTATTGTAATCAAAAAAATTATTACATCTCTGTGACATGATAGAACAGAACAGTCACTCTTTCTTCTTGAAGGTAATTTCTTAAGGTGCTGACACCTTTGATGAGACTCTTTGTACTAGAGAATTTATAAAATGATTCCATTTAGCTTAATATAAAAGGATAAGGTGGAGCTAAGATCGAGCATTTCTGGGACTCCTTCGGACCTGTGTTTCATTTATGTTATCAATTAATAAACTGTAAATGGTTTCTTTATTTTAATGGAAGTGCTTTGTGGCTTAGAAAACAACAACTGGCCGCTGAGTATAACCGGAAACAAGTTCTCCGACACTGCTTTACAGAATGGCAGCAATGGCATGGTGCAGAGCTCATAAAGAGAGAGCTGGCTCTAACAAAGGAGGAAACAAGGAAGAAAATGGAGGAGCTGCTGAAGGCAGTATCACTAGGAAAGCTCAGTGCAAATGGGTCATCAGGCATCAGTCTACTTGAGGAGGCCACAGCCACAGTGGGTCCACCGGTAGGAAATGGAGAGGTATGCTGTTTTTCCTTTGGTCTTCCTATTTATTAAACACTTGCATTTGAACTTTGTGCTTTTGTAGCCTAGGGTATGTCAGCCATGACCAGATTGGTTTGTCCAGGCTATCAAAAGATTAGAGCTGGGCCGACCCCGTGGCGCACTCAGGAGAGTGCGGCACTGGGAGCTCAGCGGCACTCCCGCCGCAGGTTCGGATCCTAGATAGGGTTGGCCGGTTCACTCACTGGCTGAGCGCGGTGCGGACAACACCAAGCCAAGGGTTGAAACCCCCTTATGGGTCCCCAAAAAAAAAAAAAAAAAAAAAAAA
>NW_007726195.1:179600-237040 GCF_000696425.1 Galeopterus variegatus | reverse complement strand
TGAAAGCTCAGTGCAAATGGGTCATCAGGCATCAGTCTACTTGAGGAGGCCACAGCCACAGTGGGTCCACCGGTAGGAAATGGAGAGGTATGCTGTTTTTCCTTTGGTCTTCCTATTTATTAAACACTTGCATTTGAGCTTTGTGCTTTTGTAGCCTAGGGTATGTCAGCCATGACCAGATTGGTTTGTCCAGGCTATCAAAAGATTAGAGCTGGGCCGACCCCGTGGCGCACTCAGGAGAGTGCGGCACTGGGAGCTCAGCGGCACTCCCGCCGCAGGTTCGGATCCTATATAGGGATGGCCGGTGCACTCACTGGCTGAGCGCGGTGCGGACAACACCAAGCCAAGGGTTGCAATCCCCTTACTGGTCACCAAAAAAAAAAAAAAAAAAAAAAAGATTAGAGCTGCTGTAGTGCACAAAGATTACATTTCAGGCAATGTTTATTTTCTTGAACTGAATCTTCTTATAATCACATATAAATCTTGGTATAGTTGGAAGTTGGTAGGGACATAATATGGAGAAGGTATTTAAACCAACTGAATGAAAGACTCCTTTAGAAACAGACAGATAAAGCATTGTTTGTAACTCTTGAGCTCTTCTTATTTGGTCTTCAGACGTTTCCTTTCTAAATGAGCTTGTGACTTATAATAGGGGAATTTTTTAATTTTTATTTTTCTAATAAGAAAAGTCATATGTACTAGTTGCAACAACTTACTAGGAGAAAATCACAGAGAAAAAAGAAAAATAACATGCAATTCCATCATCTGTAGATAACCACTAACAACATGTTCACGTATAACCATTTAGTCTTTTCTGTATTCAGGCATATGCAAATTTGACTTTTAATATTTTACTCAGTTTTTAAATTTTCTTCAGTCAGGTGACTGAGAATATCTAGTCTGCCATAATTCAGGAAAAGGAAGGTCATGTTTTGTTTTGTTTTTTCTTCTTAATGCTAATGTAATTATTCTATTTTACTAAAAAAAATTTTTTTTGCACTTTCACAGTGTAACAGGAGAATTTTCTATGTGACTAAGAAAATTTTCTATGTGACTAAGAAAATACTTCTGCAACAGTAGTTCTCAATTAGGAGTATACCTTAGAATCAGCCCTACTAAGTCAGAATTTCTAGATGTGGGGCACCTGTACTTGTTCTTAAAGTTCCACAGGTGAACCAAACACATAACCTTGCTTAAAGGACTACCATTCTGTGCCATAATTTTGCAATAGCTGCATGATGTTCTACAATGAACCATAAGCTAGAATCTGTTTAACTTCTCTATTGCTGGAACTTAAGTTGTTTCCATTTTGCCACTATTACAAACAATGCTTCAGGGAAAATCCTAGTAGCTAAATCTTTGCATACATCCATGATGCTTTACATAGGATAAATAACTAAAAATATTTTCTATAATTCTATTTTCATGTTATTGCTTTAACATTTGCATTTCTTTGATTACTAACGAAGTTAAGCATTTTTTATATTGTATGTGTATAATATATATGGATATAGAAAGATAGATATACATAGTGACCTGTCTCTTTATGCCCTTTGTCCACTTTTCTTTTTTTTCTTTTTTTTCTTTTTTTTTTTTTGTGACCAGTAAGGGGATCGTAACCCTTGGCTTGGTGTCGCCCACACCACGCTCAGCCAGTGAGCGCACCGACCATCCCCATATGGGATCCAAACCCGCGGCCTCGGGGCTCCCTGCGCCGCACTCTCCCAAGTGAGCCACAGGGTCGGCCCCCTTTGTCCACTTTTCTATTTGATTGCATATCTATTTCTTATTTATAGGAGATCTTTATATTTTTAAGACTACTGATATTATTACATTTGTTGCAAACATTTTTTCTATTGTGTCTTTTGTCTTTTTGGGTTTGGTTATGGTGTTTTGTACTATACATAGTTGTTAATTTTTTATAAACTCAATCCTGTCAATTTTTTCTTTTATCATGGCACTTGTCATGTTTAAAAAGCCTTTTGGGGATGATCCTGTATCCCTTCACCTCTACCTCCATGTGATGCTGTTAAGTACTTAACTGAGACATGTGAAATTAAATTGGGCACTGGAGGGTTCCCAGCCTTGATTTTTACCCTGATTACTGCCAGCAAGTATGCTGATTTTAATTTAAGCTTAGTTTCGGCAAAGGGGGATCATGAGGATGCTTATTGGGACTTATGTAACATTTTGGTCTCATCCCCTAGGCAATTTATCTACCTTTATGTCAGTTAGAGAATTCTGTTTCCCTTGAGACCCAGGGGAGAATTCTATCTTAAGACATAGTTGTATGGAAGCTTTTACCTTACAAAGTTCTACTCTTGTTATCTTTCAATAAATCAGCAGAAAATATTTTCTACTTGTGCAAAACAGATAAATTACTATATATATATATATATATATATATATATATATATTTAGACTCAAGAAGAAAAGCCTCCAAATCTCTGAAATCAAGAATAAAAGATTTTATGATGAAAGGATAATAACTATAAAAAAGAGAGCAAATACAAATGGGCTATATAGTAGACTCTGTTGGTTACTAAATAAACTAATCTTTTCCAGAGTGTAGAGTAAAACTTGAACAAATGAAAATATAAAATCTTTAGTTAGGTGCTCATTAATTATACAATCACAGGAACTCATGTAGCAAGAACACACATTTATACCTTGAAATTTTTCAAAATTATCAGTTAGCTAATATGTGATTTTCTCTAATTAAGCCAGACTGTTCACTCCTGTTCCAAGTACAATCTGTACCATTAAGCTTTTCTTTCATTCTCTTATTTTCACCCTAAAAAGTTACCTTGATCCAAAAGAAATCTTGTTGCTGTTCTCAAAGCTTTTACACAGTGTTGCTGGGTTAATAACATGTCTTTACCACAAAGTTTAAACGAGCTATGTAAAACATTTGCCTTGCTTGAGGCTAAATTACTTAAGCAGGTATTCTCATGGATATAAATGTCCACTGACATTTCTGAAATAAAAAGCTTATATTAAAAAATCTTTAACATGTCAGGGTTTCTATATATCACATTTTAGCTGAGTCTGTAGAAAGCATTTTCATCATCACAAAAAATATTTTTGAGTACCAGAGGATGGCACCCTGTTAGAGCAAGAAGCTTCTGCTATTAGATAACTCACAGGGTTTTCCTCTTTACACCACTGCAGATGGCAGAATCAAAAACCGGTCAGACCTTAGACCATAGTATCAAACCATACTAGAAGAGACACTTTAACTTGAGATTATTTTGGCCAGGACAAGTTTTTCTGATTAAGAATTCTTGTTTCCCTTCCCTTCTGTATAGAACTTGTAATTGAGTATGATACTTTATTCTATTAAATGAGATTTATATGATAAAGCTTTGAAAATTATTAAGTCATATGCAAATAGAAATTATTAGATAATGCAGATATTTGCCCAGTGATCCTGGGCTTCCAAACATTCCCCACAAATAGATAGTTCAGGAATAGCTAGAGACTGTAAGCTAGGCTTTAAACCAGGCCTTGATGCTGAAATAAATAAATACATTGTACTGTGGCAAGTGATTAATTTACTAGTGGCAGGAGAGACATTGAAAGAACAGAGCTATTATTGATTTGTAAAGATATTCTTTAGTTTTCAGACATTCTTGAGAAAGAATATATCCTTTGCCACAAATTTTCCAAATCGGCAAAATTCAGAGTCAATTCATACATATTAAAATTTCCATAACATGTATTGGGAGTAATCTTGCCTAATTCACAAATGAACTGTCCAAATTAGAAATTTTTAAGAGAACATTTTCCCTATTGCAAATGCCCTGGCCATGGCAATGGTTCACACATCTGCTGCTGCTACTTTCCTTCCCAGTTTTCATGGTGAACAGCAGTGCACATTCTAAGAGTGGCTCACAGAACCTGAGCTGGTAGCATCTGAGACAGCCAGCCCAAGAGCACTGAGCAACTCTAACTGGGTGCAGGGCAGTTGTGCCATTGAACAAAACAATGCTATCTAGGTGAATGTTGGATTTCATCAGCATAGTTCTTTAAATGGCTGTTCCTTCTTTCTCAGGTGACTGCTGTGCCCCCTTTGTGGGAAAAGCCTCCCTCAAAGAGCAATGGTTGTATACCCAGACTTCCCCTAGGAAGAACAAGAAAAGGCAACTTGCAGGATCCCCTTCAGAATACCCTTCTGAACACACCTGACAATAAGCAGCTCAAGACCCTGGATGCTGAGCCCTCCCACCAACCTGGCAGCAATGGGAAGTTAGGAACCACCAACCAGAAAGCAGAACCCATTTGCATGGGTCATTTCCACAACCGCCATGTCTTCCAGCAACAGCTGATTGAGAAGCAAAAGAAGAAACTTCAGGAACAGCAGAAAACAATTCTTGAGCTGAAGGAAAACCAGCAGCTGGCAGAGGCTCGGTGGGCAGCTGAGCATGCTACAGTAGTCACAGAAACACAGAGCCGCCTGTTGTCAAATCCCAGAGGAGAAGAGGAACCAAAAAGAACCTGCCAGATGCCTCTGAAGTACGTCCATTGTATGAGAACACCCTATGGACTTGTTTTATGGGACTTTTCACTTCAGGGTAGAGAGTCTCCTGAACTTCTTTGCCCTGCTTATAAATGCAATGCTGTTTTCCTTTTTGTGTGCACTCTCAAAGCAAAGAAGCCCCATATATTGTGACTGGTACATGACCCTTTATTATAAATAGACATTTAAAGCAAGTGGCTGCCTCAGGATTCAGTTATACAGTTTGTGTTTGGGTTGTGGCTGCCTTAGTCTAAAGCTCTGTTACGATACCAGTAAAAGAGAAAAATGTGTACTTGCTTTAACTAGATTTCTGGGTTTCTGATTTTGTATAGTGCTGAGAAGCCAGGTCGGACAACATCAGGTCCATATGGAGCAGCCCCTGAGCTGGCTAGTTTCCTAGTTTAAATTTTTAGGTGTTTGCGATAAAACTAAACACCTTTGAGCCTGGGATAAGAGTCCAAATTTCTCAAAATTCATGTAAAATGGTATTGGATATGCTTGAGACATATTCACTATGTGTGAGAAATGGTAGGATAAGAAGTGGTGATACCTATTGATTTGAAGCAATAGGATGGGAATCAAAGTGCTTGACTTGCACTGTAGAGTCAGGCCAATCACTCAACCTTTCCATACCTCATTACACCAGTTTATAGAGTAAGTAAAATAATATGTGTTTATCGCAGAGAGTAAGGATTAAGTAAAGTTTGTAAAATGCGTTGAGTTCCCTCAGGTGAGAGGGCTTTGAAGGAAGCTGGTTGTTGGACTGAATTGTTTTCCTTTTTTTCCCCATCAGTTCACCTGTTGCTTCCCCTGGGACTGAAGTCAGTAGAAGTGACTCCCGAAATTCTCTTTCTGGACCCAGAAGGAACCCAAAGCAGCTGACGGCACCCCATCCCATACTGAAAGGCAGGGCTGTCTTGGTCGTAGCCCTGGTGGTGGTGATCTTCCCTCGTAGGGTAGAATATGCTGGGACTAAATCCTGGCAACTCTTAGCTTTTGATACTTGGCAAAAGCTGGTCAAAATTTAAGACAGGTTGACATGTGAGGAGTGGAGGGCACCAGAGAGTGCCACTACTTTGTTCCTGTCCCTTTGCCAACCTTTTTGGCCTTCCCAGCCAACAACAAAAAACATTGCTGAAAGCTGTATTGTTTTTCTGTAACTTGAGATTTGGATTGTGGAAAAAAAAAATGGGACAGTTACACAAATGAGAAAATTTTGAGTAGCTGCTAAGGCTAAACATTGATAAAGATCACCTACCACTATATTTTGTTAATGTTAAAATGTTGATCAGTTTACAACAATACAAGTCAAGTTATTTACATCATTTTACAATGAGTTGTGCCTTGATGATAGGATTTTAGTAGTGAAATCTACATACCAGATGTTTTAATTTGATAACATTTTTATGTCCATAGAAACCTTTATTTAACCTAAATAGCAATGCTATGAGAATAGAATCATTCCTCACAACCCACCTAGTGAATCTGTTAATTGTTCTTACTATATACTTAGTTACCCACTGCACATGTTTGCATATGGTGGTCAGCACTTTGATCATTATATTTTGGATGGTAAATTTGATTTTTTATTTGTGGCAAGATTACTGCCCTAACAAGAAGTGAAAACATCTGAAGGACACTGTGCCTGCAGTCAATTTCTGTTAATGAAGAAAATGACAGTCCTTGCAATGACTATCTGCCAGGACAGCAGTTTATGCCATCTTTGCCCAGTACTAAGGCTGACCAGGAAATGACCAGTTCAGTGTGATAATTTTTTTTAAAGTATTGTTTAATCAAGGAGTTAACTATTTTAGAATCCCAGTCTGCTTTTCAAGTGTAGTAGTCTTTAATGATTAGATCTAGAAAAGATGGGGAAGGGCATATTCTCAGAGACTCTGCTTCTCAGGGCTCTCTTACTTTAATCCCCTAGTCTATTTCTGCCTTCTTAAAGACAATCTCATTCCCACCATCTGTGGCATCACCACTATTCCTTTGCAGCAAAGCAGACACTTAATATCTGTGAGAAATAGCCTTGTGAGTTTTTTGTTTATTAATTGTTAAAACTTGGACTTAAATTCTCTTCTCTATAACATGGCACAAGGAACTGAAAGTAGCCATTGGCTGGCTTAGGTGAGCAGAACTGGATACTCCATCCACCCATGCCCCTCTTCCTTTGAAAGCCCCAACTGATTATAGAGTCCTATTATCAGACCATCTTGCACATTTGTTTCTTTTGGATCGATATTTAATAAACTGTCAAGAACAAGAGTCTGACACTCAAATTAGTTCAGATGCCAGTCCTCCAAATGCTTAGTACAATTCCATTTTCTGCCCATCTGGATATCCAGGCCTTAAAACTATATTAAAATATATTCTTTGTGACCACAAACTTTTGTTTGTTGTTGTTACATGTATAGACATACGTACAACAACTTAAGAAAGCCTCACTTAATGAGATTTGAGGAATGATTCTATTCTTAAAGTATCTGTTAGATATAATTAAAGTTTTCTATACTCATCAAAGGTATAATCAAATTAAAATGGTTTCTGGGTTTCAATCACTAAAAGTCTATCATCAAGGCACATTATCCTATTTAAACCAGTAGACAGTTATTCTAAAAAAAATGTAAACAAAAACATAATTAATCTACAAATTGTTCATCATTGCTGAGCATCAGATTGTAGGTCTTTAACCTGTAAGGTGTATATAAATTTTATATGTCTATATATTTTTTTTTCTGAGATTATGACCACTCAACTTGCAAGAAAATACTAACAAAACACTAAATTTTACTATGAAATGGAGACATTTCTTTTGCAATGTTCCTCATATTTTTATATTGGAACTCTGTTACTATTTTCTAGCTATGGAAGAGAGAGCGATTCAACGAGCTGAACGTAGGCGGATCTTGGCAGAGAGGAAGAAAAAACAAGAAGAAGAGAAATTGGTAATAAATTCAGAATGCAAACTGAGGCAAGAAAAAGGATTTGTCTAGGTCTTTCTTAAAAAATGAAACCTTGCTTGTTCAAGCCTCTTGAGACAATAGAGTTAGACTGGCTTCAAAAAATAGCTTTTGGCCTACTAGACTGAATTCTGTGACAATTTTAGGAAAATAAGGGGGAAAAACAACAACATCATTTGCATAGCAGAGAGGAAGTGTTATAAAGTAGATGGGAGCTAGCAAATTGGAAGATTTACACACAAATAAGATTAGTGTGATAATGATAGATGCCCAACCTAATGAGTTTACAGAGGGGAACAGTTCTTACCCTCCACAGTTTTAACCTAGACTATCAGAAGTAAATTTTGCACCTACCAAGGAAAAAATAAACAGCTCCAGCAGTTGGGGGGGGGGGTTTTGGTGAAATGAAAGAAAACAGTTTTTTATTCCCCATACTGTTTATAATTTGGATTTAGTATTCCATAGATGACAGTAAGAAGTAAAAAGTAATAATTTTATGATGAAAAATTAATGGTGTAATTCATGCTCAGTCTCACCTTCCTAAGTATTTGGAAAAATGATTTTAAGTTATACAACTGACCACATGTTGGTTGGGTTTTCTACTTTTATCACAAAGTGCAGACTTCTTCCAGAGATAGGGCAGATACTTGACTTTTCTCAACATAAAAGATCTTATTTCCGTACAAATTGTGGATTTTCATTTTTCTTCATTCTGATCTCCATCAGGCCCAGTTAAAGGCCCAAGAGGAAGAGTGTCAAAAGAGGGAGGCTGAAGAAAAACAGGCTCAACTTGAGAGAAAACGAGAAGAAAAGAGACTGAAGAAAGTGGTTAGTAGTGTCTGTTTCATTAGTTACCTGTCTCTTGAGGCCTATTGTATGTGATACTGTGGCCCTGTTCACCTTCCCTATCCCAGAGCTTCTTTCTGGAATGCTCTTCTCTCTTCTCTACCTCTTTTCTATATCTTATTTAGTAAAAACCTACTCATTGTTCAGATCTTAGCTCGAACATGACTTCTTCCAGATTAGCCTTTCCTGTCCTGCCCACCCTTCTCGCCTCCCAAGTTTAGGTTAGTTCCCTCTTTGTGGACTCTCATCAAGTATCTTTTCTTCAGAGCATACTGATGCTTATATTATGCATCTATTTTGTGGCTGTTTTATTAATTTCTACATCCACAACTAAACTGTAATCTCCATTAGAATAAACAAAGCAGTCTGTTACTGTATGGGCTAGCAGTATACCTGGCATATAATAGGCACTTGGCAAATATGTGTTGAATGAGTGAATAGATGAATAAACAAATGGAAGAAAACACACACAGAAAAAATAAGAAACAAAGCTCTTACTTTCAAGGCTGTTAAATTTTAGTTAGGAAGATAAGATTTAGAAATGCATATCTGTCAGAGACAAAATAATAGAGCATTTGCTTTTGTGTGCTACACAGACTCAAAGCAATCAAGAGAATAATGTAAGGTAAGGTCCATGAAGATTTTGGAGAAAATAGAGTCATTTTCATGGAAAGGAAATTTGAATTGGGAATTGTATTAGTCAAGGTTCTCCAGAGAAACAGAACCAGAGGGATATATATACTCATACAGGAAGAGATTCATGAGGAATTGGCTGATGTACTTATGGAGGCTGAGTCCTATGATCTGCTGTTTGCAATCTGGAGACCCAGGAAAGCCATTGGTATAATTCTTGTCCAAGTCTATAGGCTGAGAACCAGGGGAGTCAATGGTGTAAATCCCATTCCAAGGGCAGGAGGAGACTGATGTTCCAGCTCAAGTTGGCAGGCAGGAAGCAAAAAGGGGTGAATTCCTCTTTTTTCCTCCTTTTTGTTCTATTCAGGTCCTCAACAGATTGGATGATGCCCACCAATATTAAGGAGGGCAATCAACTTTACTGAGTCCACCAACTCAAATGCTAATCTTGTCCAGAAGCACTTTATAGACACACCCAGAAATAGTGTTTAATCTTACACCCCATGGTACTGTCAAGTTGACACATAAAATTAACCATCACAAGTCCACCCCTTGTCAACATGGAACCCATACACATCTCTTTAAACCATACTTAATCTGCAAATTAAGTCAATAGTAAGATCATAATTCTGCCTAACGTGATGCAACTATCTGGTATACAACTGAAAATGTACTAACACCTTCCTCGGAAGAGGAGGTAAAGTTCTTGAGTGATGTTTGCTCTTCTCTTTGATACTCCATACTTAAATACTATGATATAAAATTAGCAATACTAAAGTACTGTGATATAAAATCAATACATCTTATGTTAAATGATAAGGGAATAAGAGGAAAGAAAATGTACAAATGTATTCGTAGAAAAATAAGGAGAAAGTACTCATGACAGTTGCAGTCCTTCTTTCTATAACTGGTTACATGGTCATAGCTGGTATTTGAAACTACCTTCTACCACTACCCACTCTATATTCCGTTTACCTCAGCTGCTTGTGGTTCTTTACCCTTCATTTCTGAAGGGCCTGGGCCATTAGTAGTCCTGGCTGGATTGGGTGGTCGTAGTTTTCCATTGATATTAATCACAGTGCATGGTAATACTAAGAGATGCCATAAGGGATCTTCTGTATTCCAGCCGTCCTCTTCCTTACCTCCACTGTATAATAGTAGTCTGATTTCCCCTTAGCAGGCATGATCAATCACCCCAGCCAGCACCATAACTCCTTTCTTTGCCTATTGATTCAATGGCTTGAGGAGCCCAAAGTGGACAGGTGGCAGTCTTAATTTCCTGTTCAATGGCATCATTGTTGTGTCTCTTGGTGGAAG
Organism: Galeopterus variegatus; assembly: GCF_000696425.1. NCBI lineage: Eukaryota > Metazoa > Chordata > Mammalia > Dermoptera > Cynocephalidae > Galeopterus > Galeopterus variegatus. The sequence goes on along the minus strand of NW_007726195.1, from coordinate 226,762 downwards.
CATTCTTCTTTCTGGAACCAAGACCTCTAGGCTAGCAGAGCATAAAGTCACAGGAGTAGTAAGCAAAAATTTTGCTGGTGGGTTACTAGGGGTGATAGTGAGTTGCGCCAATCCCATTTCCACCCCTTGGTTCTTGGACCCATGAATCCTGACTATCAGAGAAACCATACCATGTATTGGACACTGATTCAGAGCATGTACAGTCTGCTGGAGAACCTTGCCCCAGACCTGCAAGGTGTTATCACCTAGCAGGTGCTATTAATGAGTCTTCAGAAGGCCATTCCCCCATTTTCTCAAGCCAGTTGCTTCAGGATGTTGAGGAACATGGTAAGACCAGTGAATTCTATGAGCCCAATGCTGCACTTTGCTGTGAATTGAGTTCTTTGGTCAAAAGCAAAGTTGTAGAACACTATGACAGTGAATATGGCATTTGGTGAGCTCACGGATGGTAATTTTGGCAGAATCATCTCATGCAGGGAAAGCAAATCCATATCCAGAGTAAGTGTCTATGCCAGTGAGAACAAAAACACTGCTCCTTCCATGATAGAAGCAGTCCAATCTAAAAACTGCTCAGTTTCCTTCCTGAACTGTGATGAGAGATTCTAAAATAGCATGTCCCCAGCACGTGTGCCATGTAATCCTAGAGGTTCCTGAGATATGAAGTTGTTTTGAGAAAGTATAGATAAGTTCTCAGTACTTACATTCTAAGGTTGAATAAGTTTAGGAAATGCTGGTTAAAATAAACAAGTTTCTGGGCCAGCCCCATGGCTCACTCAGGTGAGTGCGGTGCTGGTAGCGCTGAGGCTGTGGGTTCGGATCCTATACAGGGATGGCCGGTGCCCTCACTGGCTGAGCGTGGTGCAGACGACACCATGCCAAGGGTTGCAATCCCCTTACCGGTCAAAAAATAAATAAATAAAAATAAAAATAAACAAGTTTCTTTATTAATTAACTTCTCACACTTTTAACATCCTACCAGGCACTGTTAGTTTTCAGAAGAGGGGCCCAGTATGCCAACTAGTCACATATATCTGACCACAGAACCCTTTTATTCTAGAGCGCCCAGTCACACCTTGTAGAACAATTTGGGGTCATGCTATTGTAAAGAAATGAGACAATTTTTAAAATATACAGTATAAAAAATTTCCCTCTTATATCTGTTCATTGTAGAAAATTTGAGAAATATAAAAAAGATGGAAAAAAATCTCTGAGCTGAGCACTAACAGGTAACTACTCTTAGTATCTTAGTATATCTACTTCTGGTGTATCTCTCTTTTAATAGGTTGGTCATTTGTGTATATGTAGGTATATATAGTTTGTAAGCTGCTTTTTTCATTTAAGATTCTATCGTTGGGTGTATTTACTTGTCATTTAGAATTCTTCAGGGCCTTTAAATGTATATGTAGAATGTCGTATTTTAAAAAATAAACTTTTTATTTTGGAATAATTTAGATTTACAGAAAAGTTACAAAGGTAGTACAGAGTTTCCATATACCTCATTCAATTTATTTCCCCTCATGTTATCATCTTGTATTATCATGGTACATTTGTAAAACTAACAAGCCAACATTACTACTAACTCCAGATTTTATATGGATTTCACCAGTTTTTCCATTAATGTTCAGGATCTAATCTAGGATACCACATGTCATGTAGTTGTCATGTCTCTTTAGTGTCCTCTGGTCTGTGGCAGTTTTTCAGTCTTTCCTTATTTTTTATGACCTATTTGAGGATTTTGACAATTTTGAGGATTATTGGCCAGGTATTTTGTAGAATGTCCCTCAATTTGTGCTTGTATGATGTTTTTCTTATAATTATTTTGAAGTTATAGGGGTTTTTTGGAGAATGCCACCAAGGTAAAGTGCCCTTCTAACTGCATCTTAGCAGGCAGTACATTACATAAAGATGACTTCTCTCTGATGATGTTAAATTAACCTTGATGACTTGCTTAAGGTAGTGTTTGATGAGTTTGTCCATTGTGAAGTTACTCTCTTTTTCCTTTTTGTATTCTATTCTTTGGAAGAAATTCATTAAGTCCAATGTTCTCTGAAGGTACAGAGAGGGAAAATAAATCTCCATGTCCTGAAGGGAGGAGTATCTATATATATTAATTGGAATTCTTCTGTGGGGAAAATTTGTTTCTCTTCTTCCATTTATTTATTTATTCAATCATTTATTTATATAAGTGTGGATTTATGTGTATTTATTTTATAATTCAGGTTATAAAAAATTGTTCCAGCATTGGCCACTGGGAGCTCTTTAAGTTTAGCTCCTGTGTCCCTTTGATGTGCCTCCATCCTTTTGTGTTTTTTTGAACACTTTACTTTCTGGCACTGTTCATCTTATATATTTATTGCTCCAGCCCTAGAATCGGCTGTTTCTCCAAGGTGTCTTAGTAAATGGTATTTGGAGAGCAAGATTTAGGCACTGAGGGTGCAAATTGCTACTGGGGTGTCATTGATTCTAGGACCTCAGCAGACAGAGGTAGGCAATATACATATGTATGCTATACTATCTATGCACTCCTATATATAATCATTCCTGCATCTATTCATCTAATATATATATATATATCTGTCTTTATATATATATATTAAGGTAAACATGAGTTCATGCTGATGTCTCTGGCTCTAATGCAGCACCAGAGGGTTTATTTTACCCTTCCCTTCTTGCTTATTTATAAATTCCCCCTCTGGCACAATTCACCATCTGTTTACTGATTTGTTCAACCCCAGTATAGCTAAAAGACAGTTTCAGTACTGTTAACCCATGCCCCCACAAGAAAAAAGTTTACCAACTAGAGTACAGTATTTATGTTTGTAAGAGTTTGTAAGAGTTCACTTTTCTCTGTATCCTTGCCAGCTTTGTTTGTTTGTTTTTGTCTTTTTGGTGAAAGCCATTCTGATTGGGGTGAGATGATAACTCATTGTGATTTTGATTTGCATTTCCCTGGTGATTAGTGATGTTGGGCACTTCTTTATATACCTGTTGAACATTTGTATGTCTTTTTTTGAGAGATGTCTATTCAGCTCATATACCCATTTTTTAATCAGATTACTTGTGGGTTTTTTGTTTATTCATTTGTTTGTTTGTTTTTGCTCTTGAGTTGTTTAAATTCCTTGTATATTCTGGATATTAATCACTTGTTGGATGATTAGTTTGAAAATATTTTTTTCCCATTCTGTGTGTTGCATCTTCACTCTGTTAGCTGTTTCCTTTGCAGTGCGGTAACTTTTTTAGTTTGATGTAATCCCATTTGTCTACTTTTGCTTCTGTTGCCTGTGCTTTAGAAGTCTTCTCCATAAAATTTTGCCTAGACCAGTGTCTCAGATGGTTTCCCCTATACTTTCTTCTAGTAGTTTTATAGTTTTGAATCTTTCATTTAAATATTTATTTTTCGTTGATTTTGGTATATGGTGAGAGATAGGATCTAGTTTCATTCTTTTGCATATGGATATCTAGTTTTCCCAGCATATTTATTGAAGAGACTGTCCTTTGCCTGATGTATGTTCTTAGAGCCTTTGTAAAAAATCAGTTGGCTATAGATAAATGCATTTATTTCTCAGTTCTCTGTTCTGTTCCACTAGTCTGTGTGTCTGTTTTTATGCCAGTACCATGCTGTTTTGATGACTATAGCTTTGTAGTATATTTTGAATTAGGTAGTGTAATGCCTCCATTGTTGTTCTTGTTGTTTAGGATTGCTTTTGGCTGTTTGGGGGTCTTTTGTGGTTCCATATGAATTCTAGAATTGTTTTTTATATTTCTGTGGAGAATGTCATCAGCATTTTCATAGGGATTGCATTGATTCTGTAGATAACTTTGGGTAGTATGGTCATTTTGATAATCCATGAACATGGGATGTTTTTCCATTTTTTGCGTGTGTGTCCTTTTTAATTTCTTACATCAGTGTTTTGTAGTTTTCATTGTAGAGATCTTTCACCTCCTTGGTTAAATTTATTCCTGGGTATTTTATTTTTTTTGGTAGCTATTGTAAATGAGATTGCTTTCTTGATTTCTCTTTCAGCTAGTTCATTGTTGGTGTATAGAAATGCTGCTTATTTTTGTATGTCAATCTTGTATCCTGCAACTTTACTGAATTTGTTTTACCAGTTCTAAGAGTTTTTTGGTGGAGTCTGTAGGTTTTTCAATGTAAGATCATGTGGTCTCCAAACAGGGACAATTTGACTTCCTCTTTTCCAATTTTGATGCCCTTTACTTCTTTTTCTTGCCTAATTATTCTAGCTAGGACTTACAGTACTGTGTTGATAAGAGTGGTGAAAATGGGCATCCTTGTTTTGTTGCTGTTCTTAGAGGAAACACTCTTAAATTTCCCCATTCAGTATAATATTAACTGTAGATTTTTCATATATGTCCTTTTTTGATGTAAGCACTTATTGCTATAAAATTTCTTCTCAGTTATGCTTTTGTAGTATCTCATGGGATTTTGTATGTTGTATTTCTATTTTCATTTGTTTAAAGTAAACTTTTAAATTCCCTCTCATTTTTTTCTTTGACCCATTGTTTGTTTAGGAGCATGTTGTTTAACTTCCATGGAATTGTACAGTTTCCAAAGTTTCTCTTGGAAATTGTACAATTTCTAGTTTTATTCCATTGTGGACTGAAAGGATACTTGATATGATTTCAGTTTTTTTAATTTGGTGAGTCTTGATTTCTTGCCTAACATGTGGTATAGCCTGGAGAATGTTCCATGTGCTGATGAGAAGATTGTGTATTCTGCAGTTGTTGGATGAAATGTTCTATAAGTGTTTGTTAGGTCCATTTGGTCTATAGTTCAACTTAAATCCAATGTTTCTTTGTTGGTTTTCGATCTACATGATCTGTCCAGTTTCAAGAGAGGGGTGTTGAAGTGCCCAACTATTATGGTATTGGGGTCTATCTCTTTTTAACAATCCAATAATATTTTCTTTATATATCTGGGTGCTCCAATGTTGAGTGCATATTTTTACAATTGTTATATACTCTTGCTGAATTGATCTCTTTATCATTATATAACAGCCTTCATTGTTGCTTTTTATTGCTTTCGATTTAAACTTTACTTAATCTAATATAAGTATAGCTACTTCTGCTCACTTTTGGTTTCCATTTACATGAAATATCTTTTTCCATCCCTTCATTTTTAGTCTATTTGTGTCTTTATAGATGAAGTGAGATTCTCATAAGTAGCTGATAGAGTTTGGATGTGTCGTTATCCCTAAAACTCATGTGGAAATCTGATTCCCAATGTGGCAGTGTTGGGAGCTGTTGGAGACATGGGGGTGGATCCCTCATGAATGAATTAATGCTCGCTCTGGGGAGGGGGGTTTATGAGTGAGTTCTTGCTCTATTCGTTCCCATGAGAGCTGGTTGTTTAAAAGACCTGGCCCCTCCCTTCTTTCTCTCTATCTTGCTTCCTCTCACCATGTGATCTGCTTGTACATGCTAGTTGCCTGCCACTTTCTGCCATGAGGAGAAGCAGCCTGAGGCCCACACCAGATGCAGCTGTCCCAGAATCATGAGCCAAATAAACCTTTTTTTTTTTAATAAATTACCCAGTTTCAGGTATTCTGTTATAGCAACAAAAAAAAGACTAATACAGTAGCATAGAGTTGGGCCATGTTTATTAATTCATTCCACCAGTTTATATCTTTTAAATGGGGAATTTAATTCATTTACATTCAAGGTTGTTATAGAAAGGTGTGGCCTTACTCCTGACATTTTGTTAATTGTTTTCTGATTTTTTGTATATCCTTTGTTCCTTTCTTCCTCTTTTATTATTTGTCTTTTCTGTTTAATTGTTTTCTGTAGTGATAGATATAATTTCTTTCTCTTTCTCATTTGCATATCTGCTTTACCAGTGAGTTGTATTCTTTTGCATTTTTTTAATTATGGTAATTATTGTCCTTTTGTTTCCAGTGTAGGACCCCCTTATGGATCTTTTGTAGAGCTGTTCTAGTGGTCATAAATTCCTTCAGTTTTTTTTATCTGGACAATATGCTGTTTCTCCCTTTTTTTTTTTTGAAGGATAGCTTTGGTGTGTGGAGTATTCTTGGCTGTCAGGGGTTTTTTTTTATTGTTTGTTTGTTTTGTTTTGTTTTGTTTTGTTTTTCTTTTCAGCACTTTGAATATGTTATCCCATTCTCTCCTGGCCTATAAAGTTTTTGCTGAGAAATCTACTGTTAGTCTGATGGGGATTCCCTTTTAGGTGACTTGATGCTTTTCTCTTGCTGTTTTATTAGAATTCTTTGTCTATGACTACAGTGTGCCTTGGAGAGGACCTTTTTGGGTTAAATCTGTTTGAGGATCATTGAGCCTCTTGGATCTAAGCCCTTATCTCTCCCTAAACTTGGGAAATTTTCAGTTAATATTTTGTTAAAGGTTTTCAATGCCTTTACCCTTCCTGTCCCCCTCTAGAATACCCATAATCCAAATGTTTCTGTGCTTAAAGTTGTCCCATGTATCTCATAGGTTTTCTTTATTCTTTTTCATTCATTTTTCTTTTTCTTTTTCTTTTCTTCCTTACTTTTTTTTTCTTTTTAGTCCAGTTACTTCAAAAGACTTGTCTTTAAGTTCAGAAATTCTTTCTTCTGCTTGATCTATCCTGTTGCATAAGTTCTCTGTTGAATTTTTAATTTCATTTCATGAATTTTACAATTCCAAGATTTCTTCTTGGTTTTTTTTTATAATATTTATCTCTTTGTTGCATTTCTCATTTAGGTTATGAGTTGTTTTTCTGATTTCATAGAATTGTTTATATTCTCTTTCATCTCATATTTCTTTGGGGTTGTCATGTTTCCTTGGTTTTTCTTTTTTGTTTGTTAGTTTGTTGTATACCTGTGTTGATGTCTGCACATCTGGTAAAAATGTCACTTCTAATTTTCTATAGTAGCTTTTGAAGGAATAGACTCTTTCCTATAGATGTGTTGCATAATGTCAGTTGGATAAGGTGTTTTAGGTTTGGTTCTGGGTGAGCATAGTAGTATAGTCTTCATGTGATTTCTTCAACTGTATTCAGTGTTGGAGTTGTCTACAAGTGCCTTTGTGGCATAGGTGCTGGGTCACTAAAGTGGGCAGGATTGCCAGGGAAATGGGTGGGACTACAGACCTAAGGGAAAAGTACTGAGGTGCTCTGCAGCTTCTCAGCTAGAGTGAGCAATGCTGGGAGGGCTCACTGGGGACTTGAGTAGGTGGGGACTTGAGTAGGACCCTGTGCCCCAAGACAGACACTGGCCACTCTGTAGCTTCTCAGCTGGAGTGGGTGACTCTGGATGAGGTTTCTGGGGACTCAGGCAATAGCCTACACCCCCAAGAGAGTCTCTGAAGCACTCTTAAGCTTCTCAGTTGGAGTGGTCAACTCTGTGCAAGGTCACTGGGGCCATGAGCAGGACCCTGTACCCTCAAGAGAGACACTGGGATGCCCTGCAGCTCCTCAGGTGGAATTGATAGCTCTGGGCAGGGTTGTTGGGCCTTAGGCATGATCCTCCTCCCCCAAGAGAAATTCTGAGGTGCTCTGCAGTTGTTCAGCTATAGTGAGTGGCTCTGGGCAGGTTCAATGGTGCCACAGGTGGGACTCTGTGCCCCCCAGGAGAGGCATGTGGGCACTCCACTGAAGACAGCAGGTATGCCACAGGGGCAGAAGGCCCCAATTCATCGACTCTCAGGTTCTCTGAAGTGCTGCAAGCATTAGCTCCCTTTGTCTTAGGTGTGGCCTTCCCCCTATGTTGGACTGTCTGTTCCCAGGGGTGCGCCCAATTCATCGACTCTCAGGTTCTCTGAAGTGCTGCAAGCATTAGCTCCCTTTGTCTTAGGGGTGGCCTTCCCCCTATGTTGGACTGTCTGTTCCCAGGGGTGCGATATGCTGCATGGGTGCAGGGTGAAGGAGTCACAGTGTGATGGGATGGAAACAGTGCCTTGAGGATATGGAGATGCTGGGGCTATTGGGCCCCAGGACATAATGCACTCTGGTGTTTGCTGTGATCCCAAAATGATGATGTGCTGCAACAACCTGGGTTCCAGAGGATGGGAGCTCAGCATGCATTTCCTCTCTGGAATAATGTAGCTGCTTGGGCTCCAAGCAGTGCCCTGTACTGGGCTCATAGTCTACAAGGGCTGTGTGGCTCTCTTGTAGCTAAGATTACAGGTATCCAAGGTGGAAGTGTAGACTGTTGGGGATTTTTTGCTTAACTTTTCCCTGCATTCGGAATCTCTACTGGCTCTGAGCCAGTCCCATCCAGGTGCTTCACTTGCCTTGTTTTTTCCCCCAACCACCTGTTCACTTGTCTTTCTATGCTGCCATCCCATGTTTCTGAGCCTCAGAGGGTCTTCTTTGCTCTTTTGCTGAATTGCACTGTCTTCTCCTAGACACTGTATTCAACATGTGATTATCTGTTTGTTGTTTTGGACTTTCTTTGTGTCAGAGGCAAGAGCTCAGTGTCTCTAGTCAGTCATCTTGGACTCCTCATAAATCCTTGTTCTAATTTTATATCTGTTCTTTTGTCAGTACCATACTGTCTTTGATTGCTGTAGCTTTATAGGCAATATAAATTCTCCCACTCTATTCTTCTTTGTCAGAATGTTTTGGCTCTTCTTGTTCCTTTTCGTTGTCATGTAATTTTAGACTAATTTTGTCAATATGTACAAAAAAACCTTGCTAGGATTTTCATTGGAATTGTATTGAATCTACAGATCAAATTAGGGGAAAATTGACACCTTAACAACATTGAGTCTGTAATCCAAGAACACAGTAGATCTCTCCACTTTTCATTCATTCATTCATTCATTCATTTTCTGTCTGTATTAAGGTATAACTAACAAATAAAAGTTGCATATATTTTAGGTGTTCAATGTGATGTTTTGATATATGTATACACTATGAGAAAATTATAACAATCAAACTAATTAACATATCCATCACCTCACATAGTTACTTCTGTGTGTATGTGTGTGTACTTAAGATCTACCCTGTTAGCAAATTTCAAGTATACAATAACTATAGTCACCATGCTATACGTTATTAGGTCTCCAGATCTTATCCCTCTTATAACTGAAAGTGCATATGACCAATATCTCTCTATTTCCTCTGCTCTCCAACCCCTGGTAACAACTCTTCTCTGTTTCTATGAATTTGAATTTTTAGATTCCACATATAAATGAGATCATGCAGTATTTCTTTTTCTCTGTCTGGCTTATTTCAGTTAGCTTAATGTCTTCCAGATTCATCCACGTTATTGCAAATGGCAGGATTTCTTTCTTTGTTAAGGCTGAATAATATTCCATTGTGTAGTTCATTTTCTTTATCCATTCATTCAATTCATCCAACAATGTATATTTAGATTGTTTCTATATCTTGTCTGCTGTGAATAATGCTGCAATGAATATGGTAGTGCAGATATTCTTCAAGATAGTGATTTCATTCCATTGGATATATACCCAGAAATAGGATTGCTGGATTAAATGGTAGTTTTAGTTATTTGTTTTTTTTTTTAAGATGACCAGTAAGGGGATCTTAACCCTTGACTTGGTGTTGTCAGCACCACACCCTTCCAAGTGTGCTAACTGGCCATCCCAGTATAGGGATCCCATGGCCTTGGTGTTATCAGCACCACACTCTCCCAAGTGAGCCACGGGCTGGCCCTGGTAGTTTTAGTTTTAATTTTTTGTGGAATCTCCATACTGTTTTCCATAATGGCTGAACTAATGTACATTCCCACCAACAGTGTACAATAGTTCCCTTTTCTCCACATTCTTGCCAACACTTATTTTTTGTTTTTTCCATGATTTTTTTTGTCTTTTTCGTGACCGGTAAGGGGATCGCAACCCTTGGTGTGGTGTCGCCCACACCGCGCTCAGCCAGTGAGCGCACCGACCATTCCTATATAGGATCTGAACCCGCGGCGGGAGCATCGCTGCGCTCCCAGTGCCGCACTCTCCCGAGTGCGCCACGGGCTCGGCCCTTCATGATTTTTTTTTGATGGCTGGCCTGTGACCTTGGTGTTATAAGGCTGCACTCTAACCAACTGTGCTTACCAGCCAGCCTATTCACCAACACTAATCTTTTGACTTTTTGATAATAGTCATTTGTGATATCTAATTGTTATTTTGATTAGCATTTCCCTGATGATTAGTAATTTGGGGTACATTTTTATATTGGCCATTTGTATGTCTTCTTTAGAAAAAAGTCTGTTCAGGTCCTTTGCTCATTTTTTAATTATGTTATTTGGGTTTTTTTGCTATTGAGTTGTATGAGTTCCTTATGTATTTTGGATATTATCCCCTTATCAGATATATGGCTTGCAAATATTTTCTTGATTGTTTCCTGTGCTGTGCAGAAAGTTCTTAGTTTGATGTAGTCCCACGTGTTTATTTTTGCCTTTGTCGACTCTGCTTTTGGTGTCATATCAAAAAAATCTTTGCCAAGACCAATGTCATGGAGCTTTTTTTCCTATTTTCTTCTAGGAGTTTTTCATTTCAGGTCTCACATTTAAGTTTTTAAATTCATTTTGAGTTGATTTTTTTGTGTGTATGATGTAAGATAAGGATGAAATCTTATTTTTGTGTGTGTGGCTATTCTGTTTTCCCAGCACCATTAACTGAAGAGACTTTCTTTTTTCCATTGTGTTTTCTTGGCACCTTTGTTGAAGATTCATTGACTGTATGTGAGTAGGTTTATTTCTGGGCTTTCTGTTCTGTTTCATTAGTCTATGTGTCTTATTTTATGCCAGTGCCTTGCTGTTTTGAGTACTATTGCTTTGTAATATAATTTGAACTCAGGAAATTTGATGCCTCCAGTTTTGCTCTTCTTCCTCAAGATTGCTTTGGCTACTCAGGGTCTTTTGTGGTTCCATACAAAGTTTAGCATTGTTTTTTCTATTTCTGTGAAAAATGCCATTGGAAGTTTGATAGGGATTGCATTGACTCTTTAGATTGCATTGGGTAGTATGGACATTTTTACAATGTTGAGTCTCCTGTCCATGAATATGGGATATCTTTCCATTTATTGTGTCATCTTTAATTTTTTTCATCAGTGTTTTTTAGTTGTCTACACACTGAAAAAATGTACCAATCTTTCATCTTCTAGGTTAATTCATTTCTAAGTATTTTATTCTTTTTAATGATATCATAAATGGGATTGTTTTCTTAATTTCTTTTTTGGAAAGTTTGTTGTTACTGTATAGAAACAACTGATTTTTGTATGTTGATTTTATATCCTAGAACTTTACTGAATTTATTCAATAGTTATAACCAATTTTTGGTGGAGTCTTTAGGATTTTCTGTATGTAAGATTTTGTAATCTGCAAACAAGAATTTTACTTCTTCCTTTCTGATTTCAATGCTTTTTGATTCTTTTTCTTACCTAATTGCACGGCTAGGACTTCCAGTATGATGTTGAGTAGACGTGGTAAGAGTGAGCATCCTTGTTTCCTGATCTTAGAGGAAAAGGTTACAGCTTTTAGCCACTGAGTATGATGTTAGCTGTGGGCTTGCCATATATGGCCTTTATTGTGTTGAGGTACATTTTTTTTTTTTGTCTTTTTCTGTGTCCGGCAACGGATCGCAACCCTCAGTGTCGCCCCCGTACCGGACTGGGACCGGCAACGGGATCGCAGCCCTCGGCGTTGCTCCCGCGCCTCGCTCAGCCAGTGAGCGGGAACCGGTCTGTATGTGGGATCCGAACCCTTGGCGGGAGCGCCGCCACGCTTCCCAAGTGGCGCACTATAGCAGTGCGCCACCGGGCCGGCCCGATTGAGGTACATTTTTGTACCTAATTGGTTGAGAGTTTTTATCATTAAAAGATAATGAATTTCATCAAATGCTTTTTCCTCATCTACTGAGATGATCATGTGACTTTCATCTTTCATTTTGTTAATGTGGTGTATCACATTTAATTGAGTTGTACATGTTAAACCATCCTTGCATCCCAGGGATAAATCCCAGTTGGTCATTGTATATGATCCTTTTAATGTGCTCTTGAATTTGGTTTGCTACTATTTTGTTGAGGATTTTTGCATTTATGTTCATCAGGGATATTGACGTATAATTTTCTTTTCTTGTAGTGTCTTTGTTTGATTTTGGTATCAGGGTAATGCTGTCCTCATAAATGAGTTTGGAAGTGTTGTCTCCTCTTCAGTTTTTTGGAAGAGTTTGAGAAGGATTAGTATTAATTGTTCTTTAAATGTTTGATAGAATTCATCAATGAAGGGCATCAGGTCCTGGGATTTTCTTTTTTGGAAAATTTTTTATTACTGATTCAATCTCCTTACAGTTCATGACCTCTGTCTTTCCTGTTCTCAGCCTCTCCAAACCACTCATCTGTGCTGATCACCTCAGTGATCTGGGTGAGTAGAGAAAGAAGTGGGCCTGTTGGGCAGCATCCCACACAGCTGGGGGAGCTGGGTGCTCACTCACTACACTCACTCTTCCCTGTGGGAGAAATCAGACTATGTGGGTTTCTCTTGGCACTGAGCTCTGCTGCTTTAGGAGAGGGGTGACCCAGGTAAAATGAAACTGTTCTTACCCTCTTTAGTGCATCCAGTGATGTGCTGGAACTTCTCCACTGGAGTCTCAGACTCCCATAAATTTACTCTCATACATGGGTATTTGTCAAAATTGATGCTTCTATGGGCGTATGATGATAGAAAACTCCTGTTTAACCATCTTGCTGATGTTCTCTCTCCATTTATTTAGATCTTTGATTTGTTTCATTGGTGTTTTATAGCTTTTCACAAACCTTGCATGTATTTTGTTAATTTTGTACCTAATTACTTCATTATTTTGGTACTATTGTTAATGGTGGATTTTTTTTATTTTCGTATTTCATTTATTCATTGCTAATATAGAGGAACATAATTCATTTCTGTATATTGATTGTGTATCCTGAAACCTCACTCACCACACTTTTTAGTTCCACGAGGATTTTTTTGATAGATTCTTTGGAATTTTCTACATAGACAACCATGTTTTCTGCCAGTTAAGGCAGTTTTATTTCTTCCTTTCCAGTCTTTATGCCTTTTATTTTATTTATTCATCCATCATTCATTCATTCATTCATCTTATTGCAGTAGCTAGGACTTCTAGTACAAGGTCAAATTGGAGTTGTGAAAGAAGACATCCTTGCCTTGTTCCATATCTTAGAGTGAAGGCATTCAGTGTTTCACCATCAAGTATGATACTAGCTGTAGGTTTTTCATGGGTGCCTTTTATTAAATTAAGTAAATGCACTTTTATTCCTTGATTGCTGAGAATGTTTACTATTTCAATTTCATTGAAAGCTTTTTCTGCATCTGTTGATGTTATCATATAGTTTTTTTCTTTTGTTTATCTATTAATATGATAAATTACATTTGATTGGTTTTCCAAGGTAGAATCAGCCTTGCCTTTCTTAGATGAACCCTGCCTTGGTCATGGTGTATTACCTTTTTTATATATTTCTGGATTTGATTTTCTATTTTGTTAAGAATGTTGTGTCTGTGCTCATGAGAGATATTTGTCTGTAGTTTCTTTTTTTATACTGTGTTTGACCTATTGTGGTATTAGGATAATGGTAGCCTCATAAAACAAATTGGGGAGTGTTCCCTTTTCTATTTTCCAGAAGTGAGTATGTAAATGTGGTATTATTTCTTCCCTAAAATGTTTGGTAGAATTCACTGGTGAAGCCATTTGGGCCTGTAATTTTCTTTTTTAGAGGGCTTTTAATAATATATTCTATTTCTTTAGTAAATATAGGTCTGTTTGGGTTTGTCTTCCTTCCTGAGTGAAACCTGGTAATTTGAGCATTTTATCTAAGTTTTTGAGTTTCTTGGAATAGAATTCTTGAAATAGTATTCTCATACCTTTTAATTTCTGCGAGATCAATATTGATTTCCCCTCTTTAAGCTCTAATATTAGTAATTTTGTCATCTCTCTTCTTTCTTGGTTTGCTTGGATATAGATTATCAATTTTATTTTTTCTAAAAACCAACTTTTGGTTTCATTGATTTTTTTTGTTGTTTTCCTGTTTTCAGTTTCATGGATTTTCACTCTGATTTTTGTTATTTCCATCCTCCTGTTTGCTTAAGATTTTTCTTTCTCTAATTCCTTAAAGTGAAAGCATAAATTGTTTATTTCAGATCTTTCTCCTTTTCTAATATATGCATGTAGTGCTATAAATTTCCAAGTACTCTTTTACTTGCATACTATATATTTTGATATTTTCATCTTCATGTAGTTCAAAATATTTTTAATTTTCCTTGAGAATTCCTTTGTTCCACAGGTTATTTGGAAGTGTATTCTTTCAATTTCAAATATTTGGGAATTTCCCAGATAACCTTCTGTTATTTCTAGTTTAATTTCATTATGGTTCAAGAATGTTGTATTAGACAAGATGGCAGAATAGACCATCCCTAACGTCACTCTATCCCACAAATCAACCAGTTTACAACAATTAAAAAGCAATGACAGGGCTGGCCCATGGCTCACTCAGGAGAGTGTGGTGCTGATAACACCAAGGCCACGGGTTTGGATCCCATATATAGGGATGGCCGGTTAGCTCACTGGGTGAGCGTGTTGCTGACAACATTTTGTCATCTCTCTTCTTTCTTGGTTTGCTTGGATATAGATTATCAATTTTATTTTTTGTCATCTCTCTTCTTTCTTGGTTTGCTTGGATATAGATTATCAATTTTATTTTTTGTCATCTCTCTTCTTTCTTGGTTTGCTTGGATATAGATTATCAATTTTATTGAGACCTATGGAGTGCATGAAGGTGGGAGAAGCCATGATGAGAGAAAAAAAAATGCTCCAACCATTTTTAATCCCAGCTGCTTCCAGGCTGGAGCTGCTGAGCACATGGAGCAGGAGGTGGCAAAAGCCGCAGCTGTGCCCTTTGGATGAAGTTGCTTGGAGGCAGAAGGGGAGAAGACAGCCATCATGGCCCCTAGGCCAGCAAGACTACTAATAGGGTTCCTGTGGACCCACTTAGAAGTGAGGAGCCACAACAACTGAAAAAAAGAGCAACTCAGAGGCCAGTGAGTCATCGCAAAGGACTGGTGCACGGCCCATCTCATGGAAAGTGTTTGGAGCACGGGCGGTGGGGGAGACAGGCCACCAGGAGAACACTGGGGAACAGCAAGGACAGCTGATCTGCTCCCCGCCAATTAGTGTAGGACCACTCAGTGGAGAATATTCAGGAATATAGAACTGCAGGGGGTGCAGTTTGCTGAAAGACTCAGGCCCAGACCTGAGTTTCCACACAACCCAGGTGTACCGGATCTCATGAGAGCCAGAAGTACCTATAAAGTCAGCCATTAAAACCTGAGCTACACAAAAAGCCTTCCCCTGGGAATCAGCAGCAAAGCAGCAATTTAGTTCAGCCACAGAGTTCAAGTGCTAGTCCCCACAGGAAGTTCCCCCATTTTAGAAGTAAGCAAAAGATTACAAATTAATTCCAGTGCAGAGTTTAAGTGGTGGGAACAGCAAATAACCCAACACAGAACTGAAAGCAAAAACAAAATACCCACAACTGGAGACAAAGTTTCATATTAACTAGTAAAGGTCTCATCACCAAAGAACACCTATAACACCTAGAAGGACCGGAAGTCCTCTGGGCTACCAAGCCAGAGATGGGGAGGGCTGGGGGCCTCAGCCATGACCCCCGACACCCACAACCAGTCCCAAGGGTGGGGACCTCAGGCCTCAGCCACACACCCCCGACATGTGCAGGCAGCCCAGTGATGACCACCAAGCCACCACAGGAAGCACCCTGCGCTCTCCCAAGCCAGGGGAGTGGGGAAACAAGGGCCTCGGCCATGCCCCCTCAACACCCACAACCAGCCCAGAGATGACCCCAAGCTTCCACAGAAGTGTCCCAGGATCTCCTGAGCTGGGGTGTTAGGGGGCTGAGGGCCTTGGCCATGGCCCCTGACACACACACACAACCAGCTCAGCTAAGACTACCAAGCTACCACAAGCAGAGCCCTGGCCTCCCAAGCTGGGGTGGGGGGGGGGCAAGGGCTTTTGCTACACTCCCCTGACATCTGCACCCAGCCCAGCAATGACTGAGCCACCATGGAAGCCCCCTGGTCTCCCCTGTGGGAATGGAGGGGGTGGGGGGTACCACAGGCCTCAACCCCTCTCCTCCTCCTTCTTCATTCCATCCTATTTCCTTCCCCTTTCCCCTCTCCCCCTCCCTTCCAACTGCTTCACAACATTATAGAATGTAAAAAAAGTAATGTTAATAAATAAATCTTTTTTAAAAAAAGAAAGTTATATTAGTCCATTTTCTGCTGCCTATAACAGAATACCTGAAACTGAGTAATTTGTAAAGAAATGAAATTCATTTCTTACAGTTTTACTTTTATTTATACTATAAATACCCAATACCTTGTTGAAGTTATTGCTTTAAACAGTTATCTTTTAGTGGAATTTAAAATGAAATAATTATATTTTACCTTCATTTTTTCCATTTCTTCCATTTGCTCTTTATGTTTTTGTATAGATCTAAGTTCTTAAGCTTTATCATATTTTTTCCACCTGAACAACTTCCTTTAACATTTCTTTTAGGATAGGTCTGCTGGCAGTGAATTCCCTCAATTTTTATTTGTCTGAGCAGGTCTTTATTTCTCTTTCACTTTTGAAAGAAATTTTTGCTGGATATAGAATTCTGGGTTGACAGTTTTTTCCCTCTTTAAAGATGTTACTCTATTATCTTCTTACTTGCCTGGTTTCTAGCAGAAAAGAAGTCTGCTATAATTCTTGTCTTTGTTCCTTTATAGGTGTCTTATTCTGCTCAGTCTGCCATAGCAAAATATCATAGACTAGGTGGCTTCAACAACTGAAATTTGTTTTCTCAGAGTTCTGGAGACTGGAAAGTCCAAGATCAGGTTACCAGCATGGTTGGGTTTTGATGAAGACTCTCTTTCTGGCTTGCAGACAGCCTCCTTCTCTCACTGTGTCCTCACATGACCTTTCCTCAGGGCACATGCATGAAGAAAGAGAGAGCACGTGTGAGCTTTCTGGTATCTCTTCTTATAAGGACATTAATTCTATCCAATTAGGGCCCTGCCCTTAGGACCACATTTAACCTTGCAGTAATTTCCCCTTATCCTTGAGGGATATGTTCCAAGACCCACAGTGGATGCCTGAAACTATGGAGAGCACCAAACCCTATATATACTATGTTTTTTTCTGTATAAACATACCTATAATAAAGTTTAATTTATAAATTATGCAGAGATTAACAACAATAACTAATAAGAAAATAAAAGTCATTACAATGTACTGTAATAAGTTAAGTGAATGTGGCCTCTCTCTTTCTGTTTCTCTCAAAATATTGTACTGTACTCAACCTTCTTCTTGTGGTGATGTGAGATGATAAAATGCCTACCACGAGATGAAGTGAGGTGAATGACATTGGCATTGTGATCTGGCATTAGGTTACTACTGACTTTCTATATTCCTTAATCTGTGTAACCATCCCTTGCTTGCAGTAAATAGCTTGATGTCATTTGTTTTAGGGGACCCCTTACTGAAATCTTTGTGTAGGTTCAATGCTTTCTGGTGCACCATGTTGCCATCAGTTGGAACACGTTTTCTATTCATGTCTTCCACCTGCAAATTTAATGCTGCTTTCTCTTAACTAAACACTTATCATGCACTGTGGCTGTAACTTTTATAGTTTGAAATGCAACAGCAAAACTAGCCCAAATTTCTTTTTCCTTCTTCCTTATTTCACAGATAGAAGATTCATTCTTACTATAGATCTTGGCAACCTCAGCATATGATTTTTTTCTTTCCTTATTAAGTTAAGAACTTTCACCTTTTCACTTAAAGGAAGCAATTTGTGGCTTCTGTTTGGCACATTCAAATTGTCAGCATCACTACTCTTGCACTTTGGGGCCATTATTAAGTAAAATAAGGGTTACTTGAACACAAGCCTGTAACTTTTATAGTTTGAAATGCAACAGCAAAACTAGCCCAAATTTCTTTTTCCTTCTTCATTATTTCACAGATAGAAGATTCATTCTTACTATAGATCTTGGCAACCTCAGCATATGATTTTTTTCTTTCCTTATTAAGTTGAGAACTTTCACCTTTTCACTTAAAGGAAGCAATTTGTGGCTTCTGTTTGGCACATGCAAATTGTCAGCATCACTACTCTTGCACTTTGGGGCCATTATTAAGTAAAATAAGGGTTACTTGAACACAAGCACTGTGATACTGGGAAAGTCTATCCGATGACCTAGATGGCTACTAAGTGACTAACAGAGAGCACATATAGGGTGGATATGCTGGACAAAGGGATGATTCACATACTAGGCAGGACAGAGCAGGACAGCACAAGATTTCATCACTCTAAGAATGTCATGCAGTTTCACAACTTAGGAATTATTTACTTCTGGAATTTTCCATTTAATATTTTTGGGCTGTGATTGACCACAGGGAACT
Organism: Galeopterus variegatus; assembly: GCF_000696425.1. NCBI lineage: Eukaryota > Metazoa > Chordata > Mammalia > Dermoptera > Cynocephalidae > Galeopterus > Galeopterus variegatus. Next base: position 208,345 of record NW_007726195.1, on the reverse strand, counting down.
GAAAATGCAGAAAGCAAAACTGTGGATAAGGGGGGATGGCTGTAATTACTTTCTTAGTGGCCCATGTCCAAATACAGCCATATTGGGGGTCCCTAACACTAAGGGAGAGCCTGTCAAGTGCAGCAGTTAAGATGGTCACTCATCAGTCACACACAATGACCTTCTGAAAATAAAAATCTAGCCTCCTCTTAACATCCCTTGCTCTATTTTTATTAAATGCTTACTTTCTAGTAATATTTACCAAGCAATAACTTTAGTGACTATATAAATATGGTTTTGGTTGATGGACAGTTGAAGTTTGAAGCTGAAAACATGATTTTTATCAGAGAAAACCAGGCAATATTTGAAGTCCTCCATAACTGCCTAACAAGCATCTTTGCTCATCGAACAGATACTTGTAAAGCACCTACTATGTTCTAGTCATTCTACTAGGTGTTAGAATAGAGCAATGAAGATGAGACAACAGCCCTGTCCTCAAAAAGCTTATATGGTAGTTGGAGGAAAAAGGTAATAAACTAGTTAACTAAAGAAGTAGGAGGAAGAGGCATAATGGGGGAAGTAAGACCTCTCTAAGGAGGTGATATTTGAGTGCTGCATGCTGAGGAGGTCTCCACAGTGTCTACTCGGGGTTATTAACTGTGAGATGCCTATTAGGCATGCAAATGAGCATGTCAAATATGCAATTGGGTACATAAGCCTGGACATCAAGACTGTAGTAAGAAATCAAGTAAAAAAACATGTCAATGTTTTGAATGCTTTGGAAAAAGCTAAAATCAACTTGGGAGATTGACTGGATAGAGAAGAGATGATAATCCAGGACCAAGTCCTGGGATATATGAATTATTATTCCGAGGATGAAGAACTAGTGAGGTAGAAGGAAACCCAGGAGAGTTTAGAATTAAAATGCTAAGAGAAAAAAGTGTTTCTGTTAGGGGAGTGGTGGTGGTGGTTAACCTGGCTAAGTGCTACTGAGTTGAGTTAAAAGGAAGATGGACAAATGACTCTTTGATCTGGGAACATGGAGTTCATTCATGACCTAGACAAGAGTGCTTTTAGTGGCACACTGGCAAGGGGGTGGGGGGCACATTCCAGTGGGTTTAGGAGAGAATATGTGAGGAAATAGAGACCATGAGTATAGATAGGGGTCACATGGGATCAAAGAGGGATTTTTTTGTTGGTGATTGATTTTAGGTTTTGTTTGTTTTTAAAAAGATGGGAGATACCAGCACATGTTTGCATACTGATAGGAATGTTCTAATAGTGAGGGAGAAATCTATGATGCAAGAGATCAAAGGGTACAAAGTACAGGAGTGGGTAAGCGGGAATACTTTCCAGAGCACAATGGAAGGGTAGCTTATAATGACTGGAAGGCAGAGTTTGGGGGCAATGCTGACTGCCCTGTACTTTCTTTTTGGGGTGGGGGGTGGGGGCAGCTGGCCAGTACAAGGGACCTGAACCCTTGACCTTGATGTTATAACACCACCCTCTAACCAACTGAGCTAACCAACCAGCCTGCCCTGTACTTTTCTTAATATAGGTGTAATTTCCAGTCTTTCTCTGAAAGCATAGTGGCTGCTATAGATACACATTTAAATGAGTCTTATTTTTTATATGTCATTTTTAATTATGTAAGACATAATTTAATTCAGAGAGAAACCCAGATTTTGTATCCCTTTTTAGCCTGAGTGAACTGCATGCTCTGTGAAACACTAGCTGCATAGATCCCCAATATAAGTGCTGTATCAAAACACACAGCATCCTACCTTGTAATGCTCACAGAAAATCATGGATAGAAGTGCTAATATAGACCTTTTATGTGCAAGGAAATGGAAAATTTGCTTATGTTAATGAAATACAACCAACTCTATCAAGGAATCCTTAATTGAGGGAGGAAATACACACTAGAATTAAATTGCCGTGTAAAAATACAAAATTTTGATCAAGCAGAACTCTTAATAAATGTTTTTCTTTATATCTTTTCATGGAAATGAAGAATTTAAAAAATTCTATTTTCCCCACAGTCCATCTGAAAATGTTTGTTTGTTTGTTTGTTTGTTTGAGCCTAGAACACATACCGTAGAGTTATAATTCCAGGAGGATATTTACACCATAACTTACGAGGGCACTTCAAAAAGTTCGTGGAGAGATTCATATCATCTTTTAATTCTATTTTTCCATGAACTTTTTGAAGTACCCTCATATGTGTGCATGTGAGCAGGTTCTTTTGGCCAATGAGGGCTTCTCCAAAGGGCTGTTGTCTGGGTTAGATTTCTGTCTGCATCACGCAGCTGCTGGCTTGATTCTACAGTGATATTTCAATGGATGTGAAAATGGTCAGTTTCTGTTTTCCTCGCCACTTAATGCTCGGCTTTCTCTTACTACTTGTAAGAAAACTGCTGTAAATAATTTTTATTTCTGGCCATTCCATTCAACAAATATCTCAAGTGCCTGGAATAAAGATTATTAAGGTTATTTTGGTTTATGCTTTAGAGAATATGGACACTTCATTTTTTAGGAACTTATACAGAAATAGGTAGTTTGCACTGGAAGGTCAGAGTGATTCTCCTTTCCACGTTAGAAATGTTCCAGTGCTCTCTTTAATTTTTGTCTCACAGAACACTCATCAGGCACATTAAGAAGCCTGCCAAAGTCAGCCAGTTCACCATCACCCTTTTCCTGTTGTGAAATTGTAGGAAGTAAAAAAAAAAAAAAATTAAGTTGAACGTTCTTGTATTTATACTGCAAAGATGACGACTGTGAAGGTGTTCTGCAGTCTTGGCTTTTGCGCATGTCTTTCATAGCAGGTGTCGCTCGCTACCACTCACAACTTCCAGGTAGATTTTTTTCTGTCACCTTTATTACAGGCTATTTTCATTAAAAAAGAAAAAAAGAGATGATGATATCTGTAGGGTAGACCATTAAGTTTCTGTCTCTTTCTCAGGCATACTACTCGGGGGTGCAAGTCTCCTTTGAGGACCAGGTGGTATCTTTTCTCAGTGCATCACCAGGGAGAGTTAATCTTTCCCCTTCTCAGAGGAGGGAAGGCTACTTAATGATGATCAAATACTTTTAAGTTACTTCTGGACTTACTGTTCATCACTTAAAGAAAAACAGCTTAGTAGTAAGAATATTCTTCTAGACTTTTAGTAGCATATCTTTACATTTGAAGAGGGTTATTTGTATGTAAATCTGTACACTACAATTTAAATGAAGGGGCTGCATTGCTGGGTTTTACATAGTAATGAGGAAAAAATCCCGATTGCTCTCCTATCTAGATGTTTTACTTTTTAGAACTTGGTGAGAGGTAAATTATTTCTGTGAACAATACTGAATAAACCCAAGCATATTCATAGCCCAGATTCTTGTAGGGCTCATGACCAACTTTTCCTGACTCTCTTGGCAGGATTGTTTCCTTTTTGTATGTGTGTGTGTGTTCCAGAGCTCTATTTATCATGATTATACACTGTTTGGTGGGTACATCTTCAAAATAAATTCATTAGCTTTTAGTTGAAATGAAATTCATTAATTTTTGGTAATGGCATTTTTACTTCTTTATTTTTTCCAGAAAGAACTAGAGAAGCAGAAGAGAATTAAGAGGAACCAGCAACTGGAAGAAATAGCCAAAGAACATTATAAAAGGGTCTTGATAAGAAAAAAAGGTCTGGAGCCTTGGAAGAGATTGAGAATGCAAAACAAGCAAAACATCCAGGTCAGTGTCACACTGTTACCCCCACATTAGAAAATGGACTTTTAAAAATAGGATGAATACCCAGTTAGGCTTTCGGGGGAGTTTAGTATTTTGAAAGCCAGAAAGATAAGTGAACTGAGTATATTTCTTTGTTTTGATAAGACTTTAGATTTGGTCTTCTAAGGTAGAGAAAGGCTTTTGTAATTGAAAAGGTTGGAAAAAACTAGAGTAAATTTTTGATTACATATCTCTAAGATGAATACAGGCTTCTCTCAATTTTAGCAGAGCTTAAGAAAGGGAAAAGTTGTTACCATTAAGTATATTAGTCAAGTTTCTGCTTTAATAAAGTTGTATAATAAATAAACCCCAAATATCAGTGGCTTACAACTCAAGTATTTATTTCTCACTCACGTGTCTCTGGGCCAGTGTGGATTGGGTTCAGGTCTCTCCCCAAGCCTCTCATTCTGGTTCCAACATCTAATTAGGGCATGCTTTTCACCTGACAACTGTCACAGGTACAAATGGCCAGACCAAATTATGTAAACTTACATGAAACCTCTGCTTGTATCATATCCACTAACAATTCATTGGCCAAAGCAAATCACAGGGCCAAGCTCAAGATCATTGGGAGGAGAAGGAGGCTCCATCTATTCCATTGGGGGGCACTGGAAAATCACATTGCAAGGTGTGTATGGACGTATAATTCTATTATAGAGAATAGTAATCCACTCTGCTGCCCAGAGATATATGAAATCAAACACTTGAAATTTCTGGAATTTCCCTAGCAAATGTATCCAGTGCGTAGAACAGGGAATTCAAGTAAGTAATCATGAAGTTCAAAATAGATAAAATGTTATCTTGCCTTTTTGACTTCCAGACTAGGATGAGTCAGGCAAAAGTGTCAGGTACCATAGAGACCTCCTGTGATGGTCATTTTAGCCAATAAGTATGATTGCCCAGAGATTTGCTTGAATTAATAAGATTTACAGTGCTGGATGGCTAGATAAGTCTCAGAAAAATGCATCATTGTCTGGAGAGGACTAAGAGAGAAAGGTTTTCCCCTCCTGCCTCTTAAAAGAATATAACTTATTTTTAAAATCTATAAGCTCTTGAGTTGTGTGTTTATTTTAATGGAATGATACTCTGAGCTTTTTAAGTTGGTAAGACATTAAATTATTCATCACGTTATTTTTCTATCACATAGTTTTGTGGCTCATTGGTAATGTCTAAATTTCAATGCTGATGACAGCTCATCCTATGAAAGTAGCTTAAAATATTGGCGTTTCCTCAATTAGACAATGGTTAAGTACATAATAAAGACAGGTTTGTTATGGAGTTGCTATCCAAACTCCAGGAGAGCAAACCAAGAATGTTGCCAGCCACCTACTCCCAAACTCAGTGGAAGTGAGGTGATGGCTCTCTCTAGTTGTTTATCCCATTTCTATTACCAGCCGGTCACCGTGGTCTCCAGGGAGTCAGCATTGAAAGGCCATGCAAGATGTGATGCTGTAACCTCCATATAACAGGGTCAGTAGTCAGAGCTTTAGGACAGGCTGTGTGCACCTTCAGATTATTCTTCTCTAATAATTGCCTAAATGTGGTTTACAGCATCATTTGCCAAGGTGGGTGTTTCCTTAAATGATTTAAAACTTAAGGAATAATTTCCTTTTCTCATTTAAAAAATTGTCCAGGTGGCAGAAGAACATCACTCTTTGGCCCTACAGAGGAAATGCCTGCTGACCTGGTTCCAGCATAGTCAGGAAAGTCTGGCTGGGAAGACAGCCCAGGCTGATCAATTTTATTCCCAAATATTGCTCAGGAGAGTTTTCCGGAGCTGGCTACAGGTAAGGCCATATGGAAGGGCTCTTTAAATACACTGCTCAATCTTACATAAGAAAACTAAATGGAATACAGAGTGTCCATGGTCTTTATGTTTTTTCAAGAACAGTAGTCAATCCAATTCATTGCTTTGAAATGAATTTGAAAATGTCAGATCAATTTTTTGTTAGTATAAAATCTTTTTTTTTTTAAAGCTCTTTTATTTATTTATTTATTTTTGTCTTTTACGTGACCGGTAAGAGGATTGCAACCCTTGGCTTGGTGTCGTCCGCACCGCGCTCAGCCAGTGAGCGCACCGGCCATTCCTATATAGAATCCGAACCCGCAGCGGGAGCGTTGCTGTGCTCCCAGCGCTGCTCTCTCCCGAGCGCGCCACAGGGTCAGCCCATTAGTGTAAAATCTTAAGCACGTGTTCCTTTTCACACAGAGTGTGTATAAGCTGTAATGTATCATTACATTAGCTTTTGTTCTTAACTCATTTGTTTCTTGCCTCATAGTGCTCAAGTGATTTTATTAGAAACCTACCCTTCAATATTATAACTGTTTCTACCACTCTGGTTCTGTTATTATTTTTATAATACATTATAGAGGATATTATCTTGGCTGCCATGTTATCCTTTCCTCTCAATGCCCCTAGTGTGCTTCATTCCTGTGTTTTCTTTGTTTCTGTTCTCTTGTTTGTACTGTTTATTTGCTGTAGTTCTTTGTCTACTGGTATTATTTGTCTCACTTCTGTTCTGTCCTCATCCCCAGTACCAGACTAATCTGGAGGAAGAAGTAAGAAAACTTTGTGTACATTTTCTTCAGAAGAAGATTTTCCAGGTCTGGCTTAATGTGGTCAGAGAGGCAAAGGTGGATTCTCAGAGCAAGCATGAGATTGCGGCGGAGCATAGTGACAGGTGAGGTTTTGATCTCTAAGGAAGTTCACTCACTGACTTCACAATTGCTCTGCAATACGTTCTATTCCTGGAATGTGTCTGAAAAGATGAGGTGCAGGCTAGGAGAGCAGGGCACTCAGGGACAGGGGGTCCCAGCTCGCTCCCTGACTACGTGGGTAAAGGCAAGATAGTAAACCCCACGGGGGTCCAGGCTCTCTGCTCTTTATGATGAGGAGGAGGCAGAGATCTGCCCTTTCTACCTTACAGAGAATAAAATGATGTGAAATACATAAAACACACTGAAGCAAATGTGCTATATTCTTTATGAGTCATACAGTTTTATTTTTTTAAGTTCAATTTCTTCTTTTAACATTTATTGTGAAATATAACACAAATATAGAAAAGTGCTTAAATCATACAAATACAGCTTTAATCAATTACTGTAAGTGGACACCCATGTCACCATCACTGAGGGCAAGAAGTAGAACATTGCTGTCCCATGGGCTCCTTCCTATCACAGGTCCTTCCTGAAGGTAAACTACTCTCCTGACATTTACAATGAGCACCTCCTTGTCTGTGTTTTTACTTTTACCTCCTAAGTATTTAGCCTTCAATGCTACAGTTTAATTTTGCCTGGCTTGGAACTTTAAATGTTTGGAATCATACTGTATGCCATACTAATATTTAAAATAGTTGTGTCTTATTTAATCAGTGTCTGGGAAATAAAACATTCCATATAAGTAACTTTTTTCTTTTCTAATTTTAAGCATTTTGGACAGAAATGTTCAAATTTCATTATGCAATTCCCTTTAAGAGTAAAAAAATAGGGCCGGCCCGGTGGCGCACTGCTACAGTGTGCCGCTTGGGAGCGCGGCAGCGCTCCCGCCGAGGGTTCGGATCCCACATACAGACCGGTTTCCGCTCACTGGCTGAGCGAGGTGAGGGCGCAGCACCGAGGGTTGCGATCCCGTTGCTGGTCCCGGTCCGGTACGGGCGCAACACTGAGGGTTGCGATCCCGTTGCCGGTCCCGTCCAGTACAGGCGCGACACTGAGGGTTGCGATCCATTGCCGGACACGAAAAAAGACAAAAAGGGAAAAAAAAGAGTAAAAAAATAATCTGTCCTTTTTGGCGGATTTGGTATGATTCCTTATGAGCATCAGTTAATGTGCTGGGTGTATTCACTGATGTCTCTGAGTTCTGAGGTGTGAAGACTGCTGTGTCAGTGTATACGTGCCCCTTTCTCACTGTCCTCGATTCATTTTTGGTTTCTTTGTTTTCATTTGTGTGTATGTGCATATGTGTGTGTATCTGTTCTTAATAACAGTTTTCCTGCCTTGTTGCCACTAGGGTGTCTACCTCCAGCAAAACCCGCCCATCCTTGTCTAATTTACAGACACTGGAAGTTAGTGGGCTGGAAAATAAGCAAATAGATTATAATTTTGTCTAAAATAAGTAAATAGGCGATGAGTAAGGGTATTCAGAAGACTAGTCTTTGAATAAAATGCTTAAGTTTTAGAGTTTGAAGTTTAGGACTCAGTATCTGTGTGACCTTGGATAAATAATTCAACCTTTCGATGCTTTCTCTTGCTCTTTTATAAAATGAGAATAAAAACAGAGTCTATCTTATGGGGTTGTCGTGAAGAGTAAACAAGGTAACATTGTAACTCACTTAATGCACTGTTTGGCCCAAAATAATAGCTAATATTTTTTTAGTTTAGTGTCATTGTGAATATATTATAATTAAACATCCTTTTTGCCTGCCTTTGTTTTCTTTCTGTTTCTCAGCTGCCATATACAAGCTGAGAGATTGATCTGGGGCTTTCATATAAACCATCTAAACTGATGGCACTGTAACCCAGGCACGGGGGGCAGATGTCATGATTTCCATTTTCAGGCAAGGAAACAAGCCACACGCAGGCAGGTGAATTGCCCAAAGTATACAAATAACAAATGGCGGCTCCCTGGACTCCCAAACATTCTCTTCTTCCTGCATTAGTGTTCCTCCTCATTTTTGTAATTCACACTCATTTGTAAACTATAAAATGTAATAGTAAGATAGTGATCTATTCAGGGTTTGAAGTTATGAAATCAGTATAGGAACCCAGGCAATCAGCAAAAAATAAATTCTCAGCCAGTGTCGTCTTCATATAAAAGCACTGCCATGACTTCATCTCTTCCCACTTTGCTGCCTGATCCCCGTGTCCCAGCCCCACTGGTTTCTTGTAACTTATGTTCCTCAGACAAACAAAGCTCATTTCTGCTTCAGAGCTGCCACATGTCCTGATCTGCTCATCATTCAGCTCTTTGCTCACTTGTCACCTCCCTGACCACTCTGCCTCCATCACTCTCTATCTGTTAGCCTGCCCTGTTTCCTTCACAGCACTGAAGACTCTCTAAAAGTATGTAATTTGCTGTGTCCATGTTTCTTGTCTGTCCCTCCCCACAGAGTGGAAGCAGCACATCTTGCTCACTATTGCATGCTCAGGGCATGAGGGTGTTTGGTATAGAGGTACACAGTAAATATTTGGTGAATGAATAGATGAATTTTATTGTGGGGGTGACACTAGTATTTAAAGTCACGGGTCTTTTACAAGGAACTTTAACATTAAAAAATGATATTTAAAACTCTTATTCAATTTTATATGAATGAAAGAATACTGTATAGAAGAGCTGTGGCTGAAAGGGAAGGAAGGAGAGATATCTATTGGTCTTAGGCCTGATCTTTAAATTGTAATAACACTGAGAAAGGTGATTCCTAATAAGAACATGAAGTTTAATTTTACATATCTGTATCACTTCTAGATAATTTTATAAGTCTGGCATTTATACCCTTGGTAACAGATGTCACCAGTCCTTAGTCTCTTGGTATCAGCAGTTATTTTGCAGTTCTGCAGTCAGAGCTCAGCTATGCATTTGTTCAGTTCTTCTCAGCTGAATCAGTACTTCTCATATTTCTAATATTGCCCTGTTACTGTGGTTCTCAACCACAGAACCAGCATGAAGGAGGTAGCAATGAGTCATAGACCTACTCCCCAGAAAATGCACATATGTACATCACATACAACTTACACAAAATGTCAAGGAGTTTGTGGACCCCAGGTTAAGAACCCTTACTTGGGTGACTTAAATCATACTTATTACATAATACACCCACATGTAATTTATGAAGACATATTTGGCAGGCATAAAAAATACCTAAAATATGGTTCATGGCTCTTATAATTAATAGAAAACATAATAGATTAGATAGATAGGTACACCCACATGTAATTTATGAAGACATATTTGGCAGGCATAAAAAATACCTAAAATATGGTCCATGGCTCTTATAATTAATAGAAAACATAATAGATTAGATAGATAGGTAGATAGAGATAGGCTATTCTGATCCCAAATGAGCTGACTGGTTAGCTCACTTAGAGACTGATGTTGGTAACAACAAGGTCATGGGTTCAGATCCCCAAACCGGCCAGCTGCCTCCCCCCGCCAAAAAAGAGTGGAAGGTAGGGTCAAGGACTGGTTGTGGGTCATGTAGCTAGTATGGGAAGCTGTAAATGGTGGACTGAATGGATGAAAGAAGAAAGCAATGAAGCTGGTCCTCTCATTGGAGAGTCTTTTTTTTTTAAGTAATGCCTCTACCAATAAAAACCAACATTATCAAAAACATCAAACAACCAACAGCCATAAATTAATGAGTGAGTGCATTCTAGGGCTTCATTAGATGGTTAAGAGGCCAGAACAAGTACCATCTCTGCTTCTTGTTGTAAAAATATAAATGTAACTACTCTGCACCTTGATTTCAACAACATGAGTCCACTCACAGTTCCCACCATACCATGCAGTTCTTGCCTCTCTGCCTTGAATCCAAGACATAGCCTCTTCTAGGTAAGCCTTTTCTCTGCCCGACAAAAATTCAGTTCAGACATCATCTATTCAAAACCTCCCGATTCTCCTCACCACCAGACCACAAGCCCTGTGCTGCTCTCCACCACCGCCCCTTCTCACCATATCAAACCATCTGTTCACCAGTGTCACTCCCTCTGTGCACAGAGACCATCTGGCTTCTCCCACACCCCTAGTGTTCAGCTGGATAGGCGCTAATGAATCCTAAAAGGCCATTGCACGCTTCCCTAAGACAGCAGAGACATTCAGCTTCAACAAGCAACCCTCCAGAACTGTATTTCCAGAACTTGATGTTAGGATTTTTTTTTAACTGAAATTCAAGACTTCTTTTTTGTTATTGTTGAAGGTGAGGTTACCAGTAGGCTCTTTAAATGTATGTCTAAGCACTGGTGCCTCAATACCAGTAACTGTGGCACATTCTGTATGTAATTTTTTAGCATCTTTGCCTTGAGTGTGTGGCTCCTGGAGCCCCTGCCGATATCACCGGTCCTGGCTTGGGCACAATATACGGGCTGAGACCAGATCAGCTGGGGAGTGTTTCTCATAGCCCACTGACGACCCAATCGAAAATAGAACTACCTGTCGGTCACTCTCATACCCTCCTGTTGCTTTATTTTCTTCGTAGCATTTCATACTGTCTGGATACCATTTGTGATTTCCACACTTTATAATGTCTTATTTACATAGGAGTTATTTTTACAAAGTTTTTCATGTATTTCAGATGGAAGTCAGCTTTTCCTTATTATTTCATTTTTTCCCCCTCTTTATTCTTAAAGGAGGATTCTCTGGATCACATTTCAGACATGGAAGAAGTTTACCAAATTTATGAAAGAGGAAAGAGTAAAGGAAGAAAGGCGAGAGCAACTCCGTAGAAAGGTAGCTGAAATTCTTCCAGACTTCCAGAGGCTAGCACCATGGTGACTAGTAGTTGTATGGGCAATTGGATACGCGGCCCTTGAGAAGTCTGGGCTCCATGATAAAGTCTTAGTAATAGAATCCCTGGAAAAAGAGAATCAACATTGTAATGTTATGTCTATATTATATCTATGAAGAAAGTGGACCTCAAATGGCCATATTTTTGTATTATTGCTATACATTGGGTTCGACAACGCATTTCAGATGTCATATTTCTTTTACAGCTAATGTCCTAAAGTTTAAGGTTTCAGACTGGTATTATTTTATTAGCACTTTTAAAAACTATGAGTTTCTAGGATGGAATCTCGACTGGGCCATGACGTGTGTTACTGCCACCCACCCACACACAAACCTGAGTTATTTTCTGTGAGCTACTTCTTGGATCAAAGGAATTCTGAGAATTTGTACTTTCTTCTTTGACCTCTGGATTGCTAGTTCATTCACTATAGCACTTATCACAGTGGGATCATCCAAAAGAACGGTCTAGAGCTCCACTGTTTCCATGTATCCTATGTATTTTTAGCATAGTAAACTTTAAAAAGGACAAGTGTTTGCCTGCCTGAGCCTGTGAAGAAAAATGTGTCCTTACAGCTTAATGTGAGCTGTTGATAAATGTAACATTAAACAGAAATAAAAAGTAGTGAGTACCTAGAAAAGGAGGCATAGCTGGTCGGTCTTCTATACCTTAGCATCAGTGCCACACATACCAGACCCCGTCCTTTTTGACCACCCCTGATGGCAAACCATGTATCAAAATGTACTCTACACACTACTGCAGGGAAAGCTTATCCTGATTTCAGAGAAACTGGGGCACCAAAGATACTTCTCTTCAGTGCACCTTGATAAGCGTGAAAGAAATCCCAAACACTAATAACTCTATCAAGGACAATCCAGCAACATATTAAAATAGCTCTTCATGCTCCCAACTGCAACTTCTAAGTAATACACATGATTTGTCTTCTAGTCCTTAGCTCAGTTTGAACTAGATGGTGAGATATTTATCTTGAATTCAAAGGATGTTTGAAGCTTTAAGGTGATAAAGATTGATAAATTGCTCTCTTCTGTGAATTGTCTTAGAGAATTACCTGTTAGAAAAAAATGTTTTTTCATTACAAAATGCATGTTATAACAAATTCAAGTAATCCATAAATGCACCAGTAAAATGAGGAAGTCCCTTGCAGCTTTGAGGCAACTGCTATGTGGTATGCTGAAAATCTGAGTTGGTAAAATAAAATTCTGTGGTTTTTCAAGTGAATATTCCTGTTGTAGTCTGATACTTCCTAGAAATAATATCTAGCTACATCACCTGCAAAATGACATATCCTTTTTCATCCTTTATCCTTTTTTCATAGAATATGTATGATTAAGATATGTTGAAACACCCTGAATTGACCTTCTTTTATTTCTTCTACAACATCCCTGTCTCTATCACATCCTTTCTTTTAATAGATTATACTTGTCATCTGAAAACTCGAGTGTTAGTTTTAAAACTAATAGCCACCAAAGAAAATGGCAGTAAAAGTAATTCATACTTAATCTCTTTCCATCTAAATCACAATATGTTTATACCTAACTATAGCACAGTTACAGAATATTGGCCGATATTAGCATCTGGAAACCAAATGCCAACTTTATTTGACTGCCAAGCCTATAGATAAGGAAGGGTGAATTCCTTGATTAAACATGCCAGGTCCTAAATAAATCTCATAACTCAGGTTTTCTTTCTTAAGCTTTGCTTTTTTGGGGGGGGGGGGTGGAAGGGAGAATGCTGCTAAAGTGATTTTTTTTTTAAATTTATCAATATACAATGTAGTTCATTTTCATGTCCCTTTACCAATTCTCACCTCAAGCATCAACTAGAAACTGGGTCTTCAGCAGCTCATCATCTGATCAGGACAGCTAGACTTTTTTACCTACTTACAGAACCTTCTAAAGAGATATAGGAAAATAATTTTGGGCCGACCCCATGGCGCACTCGGGAGAGTGCGGCACTGGGAGCGCAGTGACGCTCCCGCCGCAGGTTCGGATCCTATATAGGAATGGCCGGTGCGCTCACTGGCTGAGCGTGGTGCAGGCGACACCACACCAAGGGTTGCGATCCCCTTACCGGTCATGAAAAAAGACAAAAAAAAATAATAATAATAATTTTGATGCTGTTTCTTGCTGGACTATCATGAAGATATGATTTGAAATGTTACTACTAACATAATGCCCAAATAAGCAGTATCCCTGACCTACAAAACTGGAAAAATAACCACCAGGAAAATGAGTTTAGGGGTAGGGACAGGTCCGTAAGATGGAGACATCTAGTTAACCAAAGAGGCAGCATAGCATAATGCAGGGGTTTCTGCAAAAAGAGTTCAGGAGACACACCAAGAAACACCCACTATTTTCCTTAAAGAAAGCACTTTATTTTCCATTTAAACAACTTGGTCTCAGGACACTATTTTATATAAATGGCAGTAATATGTAAAATTCCATTTAAAAGGCCTTGTATCTCAGTCTGAGGTGGTAAGAGGATATAAATACAAGTATAAAAACAGTGCAAAATGTTTAGCCCATAGCCTCCAGAGTTGGCTTCAGAAATCCCCTTTAAAGTTGCTGGGCCAGTTACAGTAAATAAATATTCTTGGGTTTCCTTTAGTCTAACATCAGACCCAGAAATGTAATCAAATGGAAATGCTCAAAAGCCCTTACTACTCAAACCATCAAATCACCCAGACCACAGGATCACAACGAGTTGAGATACAAGCTATTCTATGACATGGCACCTAGTCAGTGGCTCCATCTGAAGAAATACAGAATTTTAGTTGCATCAGTAACTGGAATAGACTAGTCCTGGTTTTAAAGCTTTGCCTTGTAAGTATGAGTTTCTAGAGATGATAGGTGCCATCAGGAAGGCTAGAGTTCTAAGTCACAACTCAGAGAGTCACAGGCTCTAAGAAAATTGTCTCCATTAAAACATTCAGCCTTTGGCCTCTGCTGATACCACAGTGAAACTCTTAGTGCCAGTTGAAGTGTGGTGTCCATTAGCAACAGAATTAAATTTAGCTGATTCTGCAAAAAGTTTATATTAATCACAGCAAACATCCACAAGAACATACTGAATTTTACTCGGTATTAAGTTTAGCAGGGCTTTCATTCTCCCTGCATCGCCTTTGCAGTGTTTAATAGAAAATGGCAAACTTGTCAAGCTGCTGCTGAGAAGACCAGATTCCAAACAGGTGCCTCAAGCAAAAGTCTCATCATCCATTGTTTGTTTGAGAAAATTCTCCTTTTCAAGATGCAGGGTACCAAAAGATGGCTAAAATGGAATTAAGCCATACAAACCTACTTACCTAAACAGACTCTTACCCCTCACAAAAACATTAATTTTTAAACATCCTGGTTAAAACTGTGCTTGTAGATGTCATATTTTTTGCTTATATTAGTTGAGCTTTATAATAAAAAGCTAATGTCCTACCCAAGGGAAATACAGTCTGTTAAGCAGATGGTCAGTATTATGTAGAACCTTACTGGCATTGTGTTTTCTGGCAGTGGAAGATTCCAGTAGAGAAAATTTTCTCTTGCTAAAAATATTAGAAGTACCAAGGACTACTGCATAAGAGAAAGTTTGTAGCAATCTTTCTGCTAGGCAGATGGCACGGTGGAAGACAATTACTTCATTTACCAAAGGAAAACACTACTTGGATAGCAAAGATTTACAATATCCTAAACACAAACACATGTGTAGCTGAGGTGAAACAACCACCACATTGTCCCAAAAACACACTTAAGGCTTCAAAACTTTAGCAGCATTAAAGTAACCTACTAAAGAGGCATTGTTAATGGTCAGTTCATTTCAGCAGGGCTCAGCTACAACCACAAAGTACTCTGTAGGTATCATAAGAAACATTTTAAATATTGAAGGATTTCCGCCTTTCATGCAATCCTGATCCTTAACTGTTTCTCTCTTGAATCTTTCAAATGGGCCCATCCCTCTCCCCCAGGAATAGTGGCGTGATAATAATGTAAGTGGTCAGAATATAGTAGGTAATTTATTAATCTCCACATACAGTATGTTTAATGGACAGAGGCTGCGGATATGAAGTGAGAGAAAGGGACCAGGTTGTTTGGAATCACGTTCAGGGGGCTTGCTCCTGTGGCCATGAGACTGCTGCTATATGTATATTTATAAGTTCACAGGGGAATTCTCCACTGCTACCACCACCAAATGTTTCTCTGCAACTCATTCATCCCCAGAGGCCTTGTCCTTTCAAAGACTCTGCAATAAATTCTTTTGCCCTCTGGAGAAAAGAAATAAGGCCTATAACGAAATCCCTTACATAGTTCCAGATCCTAAAAAGGCTCAAAAGTCTAGGAGTCTAGACCAAGGATGTCTCAGAGCCTGCAGAAGTGTGTGATCACGGATATCCCCGTGTTGCTGCTCTTTGGGGTACAAACACTTCAGAAGGCTATTACCCCACAAAACTGTGCATCTTTTGACAGGT
Organism: Galeopterus variegatus; assembly: GCF_000696425.1. NCBI lineage: Eukaryota > Metazoa > Chordata > Mammalia > Dermoptera > Cynocephalidae > Galeopterus > Galeopterus variegatus. The sequence continues at coordinate 192,630 of NW_007726195.1, read as the reverse complement.
TTGAGCTTTCTTCTGTAAAATAGCAGTCATGGGTACTCAAGGAACTTAAAACAAGGATATTAATTCCAACATGGAAAAATAGAATTAAAAGATATGAATCTTTCCATGAACTTTTTGAAGTACCTTTGTATACAAGGAGTCCCTATCCAAGTGAGGAAGACTGAGTTGCCAGGAAAACTGGGGAAAACCAGGTAACCCCATTACAACTAGGGGTGAGTGGTTATTAAGACAGTGCTCATTCCTAGTTCTCCCAAATGACTTTGGTCATTTTGTTACTACTCACCTTCATTACGTCACATTTTGAATGCTGATAAAGATTTGGCAAGAGACTTACTGACTATACTAATGTTTATTAATTTTTATTAGCAATTGCTAGGCAGTCAGTGTTAGCTGGCATTCAAGGGACATGACCACTACCAATTTCTGCCCACATGCTGTCCTTGACATTATTACTATCTCTTATCTAAAACTTATACAGAAAGAAATTAGTTATATCTGATCCAACTTTCATTCTAAATTAATATTCAACTCTGGGCAAGGAAGAGGGCATCACTGTAGAAACCACAGCATCTGTTAACGTCCCCAGGCTTGCTCTTTGGCTCATCCCAGTGGAATACGGAGCCTATCATTCGTTAAACAATCCATCTCTGGGGAGAGCAACAACAAGCCTGAATAAAAACATGGTGACCGTCTTAAGGACAGCCCTGATTAATGACAAGACTAGGGATGGTGCTAGCTACAGAGGGCAGAACTACAGGAAGTAGCAATATTTCCTCTCAAAATTTATAAATCTCTTGCTAAAGAAGCACGCACAGAATGACTGCAAAAGCTGGGAATACTTCCGCATTTTAAGCTCTAAGCCAAGGGAAATTTAAGGACTAATGAATTATCTCCGGAGTTGCAAAACAGTACATGTATAAAACCAAACATTTCAAGAATGTATATTCCCCATCTGAAATTCCCTCATCTTAATTATATGGCAGAATGACCCATTCTATATCTCTTATACATTTTCAGTTTTGAGATCTGATTAAAGGAACAACCTCTTATTTTGGAAGAACAGCAACCCATTAATTAGTGGAAACCACATATACTCTGTTTCCTCTCCCAGTGAGACACCCTTACTTAGGGAAGGGCAAATGAAAAGTAACGTGCAAGCTAAGTGGGAATATGTCGGTCAGTTCCTCTGGTTCATGCCAGAATAATGTGAACGCCAGAAGACTGAGTTTTGCAATTCAGTGTTAAAACTGACAGCATTTGAAATACTACATGCACAAAAACGTCAAGCCCTTGATATTAATCAGCTTCTCCACCTGGGAAAGAGAGTAAAGAGTGTTCCCGGAGGAGTGACTGTCCTCCTCCTCCAGCTACTGACACAAGTGTGCTAGCACCTTACCAGGTGAAACATGGAAAGAGGAAGAAATCATTCACACCTACTGGCGTTATTTATAGTAAATCCAAACAGAACACTTAAAAAGCAAAAATAAGAACTCATCACTTAAACTCATGACCACCATACATTACACTAGCAATAATTATCTTTATAATTGTTATTAATTGTCCTTTCAAGGTCAGACAACTAACAACAATCCATCTGGTCATCTTCTATCCTGTTTTGAGTAGCGAATGTCTAATACTTAAGGAGAAATTTCCATAACTGTACAACATGGTATATGCTGAAAATCTGACTACCCTAATAACACTGGCTTCAATGTTCTGACCTACACTTTTCTTCACTCTTAGGATGTTCCTAATAATACTTCCTACCTCGGTGGTGCTTCGGTTGTTTTTCAGTGCCTTCGTCATCCCTCGTGCCTCATGTGGCCCTCATGACAGCTCTGCAAGGCAGCCAGGGCAGGCATCAGTACCCCACGTGACAGATGAACCTGAGACTTGGGAAAGTGACTCAACTAAGGGTCACATGGCTATTCAGAATGGAAAGAGGGACTAGAAACTATCCCAATCCAAAACTCTTTTCCCTATACTAATGGACAGGGATTGCTTCTATCAATTTGTGCACTAGCAATCCACATCCTTTTTGACTTCTGCTGAGTCAATTAATAAGGTGACTGGAAAAGAATAGCTCTACTTTACTGCTTCAATATAAAATCCTCTTGAGTTGTGAAGTCAGAAAAATTAACATCTTCCCAGTCCAGTCTCTAAACCTGAGCATGGCCCTATAGTGCCTTTAAGGAACTGGGGATAAAAATGAATGTCCTGCGAGGACACTACGTGTAAGATGGAAGGGAGACGGAGGGAGGAGCCGTACAGAAGGCACTTCAGACGATGTCTTCGGCAGGGTGGTGGAAAGCACGTGTGCCCAGAGTGGAGAACTGGTGCCAGTTCCGCAGGAGGCCCCGATTGTACTGGCCGGTGTCCACGATGAGCCCGCACAGGAGCCGGCGGCCAGTCTTCTGGCGAAGGGCCTGCTGGACTTCCCTCTCAGTCACATTGTAGCTGATGTTTATCAGCTGGATCAGGAAGATGTAGGCCATACCCACTGTGATGATCACAGAGTACCACACGCAGGTGAAGGACAGAGCTGAACTGGGAGGGGGGGAAAGGCCAGTCGGTCATTTTTGTCACATTCAGAAGGTTGTCACCAGTCTAACATTTTATACATTTTTACTTATTATTAACAACTGTGTCCTTCCCCAGTCCTCTAAACTATAAGATACTTTTCTATCCTCAGAATACTAGTAACCTGCTTACTTAAGGAGAAGTTCTATTTTAGTTTATAATTATTGGTGCCTCCTTTGCAATATGTTATACTAGAATACCAAGGAATGTTTTTCACGTTTTGTATCCTCCACACAACCAGCACAGTACCTGAGATAATGGTGTTCAACACGTTTGTTGAATGAATGAGTAATTCCTAAATTGCACCTAACTTATGAGGGAACAAAGGCACCATGATATTTCTATAAATGTCATTTAGGAAACTGTAGGTAGGAACTTAGGAACAGTGCTAAAGTTATGAATCTCCATTCTTTTCAGTCCAATGACAATGAACATAAAGAATATAACTCCCAACACCAGCAGCTCTTTACTTACTTCTAAGACCTGTAGAACGCCGTAACGTTTCCAATCCAGCTCCCTAAAGCCAAACTCTCACATAGGACAGGGAAGCTCCTTTCAGGCTCATTAATGAGACTGCAAGGAGGGGCTGCCAACTGGCATCTGCCATTTGATTATTTTCATTCAAACATTTGCAATTGAATAGTTGGAAATAAATTCATTCAGAATCTTCATTTGTAAAGCTGAAAGGGACCTCAGAGATGGTTAAATCCAAGGACCTCGCCATAAAGATGAGGTGACATGAAGCACCTGTGCAGAGTGCAGGGCAAACCAATGGCAGGTCACTGAAGTCGCCCCACAGAATGCACAGATGGCTCTGCTTTAGGACATGCATCGTGCACAGTGTTAGTGAACAATTTCACCAACTAATAAGACTCTCCGCATAACTAGGACAGAAACTTACCATGACAAGGAGGAAGATCTATTCTAATTACACCCATAAATGTCTAGATCTAGAATGGCAATGGGAAGATCTATCCACAGACTAATAAACAAATGCCACACAGGAGTACTATGTACAGAAAGCAGGGATTGTGCTGAAAATGAGCGAGAAGAAAGAAAAGGACTGATCACAGACCCCACTGAGCACCCACATCAGAGGAAATGGTAGAGGGAAGAGAACAAAGAATATGGAACAGTGAGCCTGTGGCCTTCAAGAGACAGGGTGACTGGGGCCAAGGCTGAAGAATCCCAGCTTCTGCCATTGCATGGAAATCTTCACAATATATAGAGGGCCCCCAACCTGACAATGCCTAAGGAAATTTTGACCTAGATACCATAGTAATCATGAGCGGTGATTAAAGAAAATAAATAAATAAAATAAAAAGGAGAACAGTAAAACTAAGAGAGGTTAAAATGAAAAGAAAGGTTACAGAGCAGGTGAACACTTGCCATGAGGGTCGGAATTAAGACTGAGTTAAAATGCACCAGAAAGCAGCAATGAAGTGAAAGAAGTTCCCTGGTATTTATGACAACATAGCCACACACATACCTTGGAACTACTAGTGTTTATTTATTGTTTTAATTTCATTGTTTCCATCCTGGGCATGTGAGTGGTCATTTGACACTGGAAGTCCCCTAAGCCTGGTCCCGTTTGTAGGGTACAGGCTCCTCACTTTTTAATGGTCAATAATCCTTTTGATACTACCCTAGAAAATATGCACATAACCACTGCACCATGTTGTTGGCAATCTCAGGGATACTCAGCAAGCATCCCCATTGCCTGTCCTATGCTGTGGTTGAGAACTCCCAACCCAGCAGCAAGTAACAGCCCCTGTTAATGGCACATCCATTACCTCCTCTGTGGGCCTCTACACTGTGGTATCCACATCTCACCTGTAATTTGCATAAACTCCAGGACAATAGAAGAGCGCTGTGAAGACACTTCTATCTCTACAAATGGTGTCCAAGGTGAGCGTTATTCCATACCCCGAGGTGAGCAAGAAGATCAAAAGGGCAAGTATAAATGCTTGATGATTTGATTCTCCAACGCAGCTATTTATCCTCCAAACAGCATGGGGGAAAAAGTAAACACATTTTTAAAAGTTCTCACATAATAAATAAGAAAGCTTTTAAAATATGGACAATGTGAAATTCAGTTATTAAAAAAGTCAGTTCTCTTATTTTTCAGTTTTAGGGAATTAAAAAACTTGTCCACTGAGGGATGCAGACTTACATTCTCTGCTCTTTGCAAGGTAGAATCATGCCATTAGTTTAAGGACAAGACTAAGTAAAAAGCAGAACCTGGCTAACAAATCTCCCTAAATATTATTAAGTAAAAATCTATTACCCAGCTATGGAGAGAGTTAACATTGTCATCACCATGCTAAGAAAAGGGAGATAAACAGCAGAGTTATGATAACTTAAAAATGTTAAATCAGTATTACATAGTATGGGAAAACAGATGTTAAATACATAAAGAGTAATAAAAAGATCCAAAGAGGTTAGAAAAAAGGTGGAGGACAACTTGATCATATGCAGGCTACTTGTCAGGTAAAAATAGTTCTGTGTCACAGCCATTTGTAGGGCAGGATGTACAGGCAGTCCCTTCTGCCCACTGCACACCGGGATGCTTGGCAGGGGACAGAGATCTTCTTCTAGGTGAGGTTGGCAGGACCTCTGCAAACCAGCATTTGTAAATAGGCTAACACACACATGGAAATAAATGATGAGGACGCAGTAGAATATCTAAAAATAAAAACACCTGTTTACTCCTAAAAACAAAGTCCCCATCCTGGAGCCATGCACTTGAGGACCATGCAGACCTCATCACCCTCTCTCCTATGTCCCCTTCTGAGGGGGAGGAATTCTACATGATCTTCATTAGGCAAAATAAAAAAGCTTAATTCATTAACCACGACTACCTAAAGAGCAATAAAGCTGCAAACATGTTACTTAAGCATTCACGTCTGAATAACTTATACTTCCTTTAGTTTAGATTTACTCAATAAAGCTGCACCATTATGTATAAACATCGCACTCTATACTGTATGGGCCTTACTTGTCTTCCTTTCTCACTGGCCAGCTGGAAGGTACAAAAGCAGCCCATTTCTCCACAAAAACACAAACGGTTATCCAGCAGGGCCTCAACTCAATAATGTTGAGGGAAAAGCATTGGTAGCATCAAAAATGATTAAGGATGTATGGTGAGAGGACAAAAGAGCCACCTAAAAACAGGGGTACGCTTTCTTGAACTCTGTTCAAAAGGAAGAAATATGCCTATACTGATTCTGATAAATTTTTCTTTAAAAAATGATTCAACTGTAGATACTTCTCTAGAAAGATGACGATAAATGAAGAGCAGTTCAAAAGAGGAAAAAAAAAAAAAACCCAACAACTTTTATTCTCCTTCAGGAAATGACTGAAGGAGCTAAATTTGTGAAACTCAAAAACGGATGACTAAGTGGGAACATCCTAAGAGCCCACAAATATCTACAAGGTGTCAAGCTGAGAAAGAGAGAAATGTGAGGAGAGCACAAAGGAAGATCAAATACGGCTGTGGCTGTAGAGTTTAACATGAGTTTACATTTTCTGAGCCTCCAGACTTTTCCAGCATACCAGACACAATGGTGATCCATTCTCCTCACACAGACACCGCAGATCCGGCAATGCCATGCCCGGGCCGGCCGCAGCAGCTGGCACTTGGCACACCAGTCCTCCTTCACCTTGGCAGGGCTTCCAGCCAACATCCTGGAAGAGCCCTTCGGATCCTCCTTCAGCGTGCGGTTGTTGAGACCGCCTGACGTTTCTGCTCCCGGGAATGCTTTGGTCCTGTCCTGCCCTTTTCTGTACAAGCATTCGGTTTGGCTGCTGCTTAGAGATCTGTCAACATTTGCTGGACTGCTGAGGTAGCCTGGATTCCTCTTGGCTCGGTACAAGGCGAAGAGTATCAGAAATAACCCGCAGGTAAGAACAGCCAGCTGAGCGGGCCCCACACGCCCTTTGGGGACCACTTCCTGCAGGAACACATAGTACATGTAGCCCAGAGAGAACAGTCCAAGGCTCAGGAAAAACCGAGTCTGTTCTTTCCTTCTGTGCGTGAGGTAGTAGTACCACAGTGCCAGCACAGGGAGGGAGGTCAGAACCACCACCCCCAGCAGGAAATGCCAGGAAGCCACGTGAAGGAAGGCAGGCAGCAGGACGAGTGGAGGAATGATGCTAATGTTAACTTTTTTGGCTCCCCGGAGCCAAGGAATTCGGAGGCGATCAGCAATTGTATCCATGATTCTTTCACAAGCCTCTGGCTGCACAGATTTGCACGTAATCCATCTATTCAGAAAGAGCATAGAGAAGGCACTTCATATGGGTTTGCTGAATTAAAAACCACAGAACACTGAATGCCAAACATCAGGATAAATGACAAGAGTCTAAAGGCCAAGCATTTTACCTCCTTATTACGAAAGACGAAACTTCCAGATTCGTATATCATTTTTCAAATAGGAACGAGGATATAAGGTTCAGAAATTTTACAGTCAAGATTATTTCTCCACTAAACAAACACACAGGTATATGCACTCTCTATGCAAGTAATGTTTAGACCTGGGTGGGTGTACAGCCATTAGAATCTCAAAAAAATTCACGATCTAACTGTGAACATGAGATTTCAAGAAATATTAGGTGACAAAGAAGCAACAGTCATCCAATGAACTCTTAATGATCAGACATTATTAAAGAGTGCTCAGAGGAGAGTGAAGACTTCTGGGTGGAGTCATCAGAGCAGTGTTTGAGGAAAAAGGTGGGATCTGTGCTTCACCTTGATAGCGAGCTAGCTTTCGTATGAGTGAAGGTGGGAGAGGGAAGTAACCCAGTGGAAAGAAATGTGTGCAGCACAAAACTTGTCCTGACCCAGAAAGTAAACCAGTCTAGTTAGGACAAGGGTCTGCATAAAGAAGAATGGAGATCAAAACTAGTACGAGTCAAATGACTAAGCTCAGTGAACAGAACAGTATTTGTTGACTTTTTTGCACACTTAGACTATACTATGGTCTGAATGTCTGTGTCCCCCCAAAATTCATATTTTTAAATCTAATCCCCAGTGTAATAGTTTTAAGAGGTGGGACTTTCAGAAGGTGATAAGGTTTGACAGCATGAGATAAGTTGCCTTATCTCATCCCTTCTGCCATGTGAGGATGCAGCAAAAAGGCACCAACTACAAAACAGAGAGCAAGCCCTCACCAGACACTGAATCTGCTGGTGCCTTTACCTTGGACTTCCCAGCCTCCAGAATTGTAAGCAATAATTTCTGTTGCTTATAAATTACCTAGTCTAAGGTATTTTGTTACAGAAGCCCAAAGAGATTAAAACAGAGTGCCGATAAGTGGGGTGTTGCTATATCTAAAAATATAAAGCTGGAAGCAGCTTTGGAACTGGGTAATAGGTAGAGGCTAGGGGAATTCTTAAGTGCATGCTAGAAAAATGCTATATTTCTGTGAACATCCCATAAAGGATGATTCTGGTGAGAACTCAAAAAAGCTATAGAGAAAGCCTCAATCAGAGATTACCTAAGAAGTTATGAACAGAATGTTGGCAGAAATATGAATGACAAAGGCCAATCTAATGAGGTCTCAGATGGAAACAAAACACATTATTAGAAACTGGAGGAAAGATCATCCTTGTTATAAAGTGGCAAAGACCATGGCTGACTTGTGTTCATGTCCTAGAAGGCAGAACTCAGGAGCAATGAAATTGGATATTTGGCAGAAGAAATCTCTAAAGAAAGTGTCCAGAGTGCTGCATAGCTTCTCTTTAATACTAATAGTAAAATGTTAGAAGAGACAATTTTAAGACAGAATTTATAATCAAAAGAGAAGCAGAGCTTAAAGATTTGTAAAATTCTCAGACTTCTCAGCCTACCTACATTGTAACAAAGATAAAGTATGCTTGGGAACAAGCACCAAGGGTGTAGATAAAGAGATTAGTACGGATTAGCTCTGTGCTATTCACTGAGATAATAAAAGAACAGCCCTGAAGGCATTTGTTAATGGTTGAGGCTGCCACTCCCATCACAAGCTCAGAGTGCCAGGGCTTTGAGGGAAGAACAATTTCATAGGAGGGGCACAGGATGTCCATGGGACTTCAGGGCTTGCTGCCCAGGCTACCTCAAGCTTCTGCTCCCCATATTCTGGCACAGTGCTTCACAGCAGCCCCAGGTGTGACTCCAGTGGGACCATGTGCAGTACAGGCCAAAGTGGCCACCCATCCAAAGGGCACAGGTGGTAAACCTTGGTGGCAACCATATGGTGCCAACTCTGCAGGCACAGAGTAGAAGAGCTGTACACGCATGGCTACTTCCCCCTAGATTTCAAAGACTGCCCTGGAGTACCTCAGGGGCAATGCCACCACAGAGAGCCACCAATGAAGCAATGCCTAGTACAGCTGTGGGGGCAAGGTCGTCCGTGAGACCCCGGACTGACAGAGCCATGAGCATACCACTCCAGACTGGGAATGGTGTAGGCACCTGACTCTAATCCTGTAGAGCTACAGTGTGGGCTGTGGCCAGCAACGCTGTCGGGGCAGAGATGCCTAGAGCTTTGGGGGCCCAACCTCCCAGTGTGTCCAGAAGGTAGGATATCCAGTCAAAGATTATTCTCAAACCTTAAGACTTAATGTTGTTTGCCTTAGTGGGTTGGGACCTGCCACTCCTTCCTTCCTTCCTATTCCTCACTTTTGGAATGGGAATGTCTGTGCTATGCCTGTCCCATTATTATATTTTGGAAGCACAAAATTTGATTTTACAGACCCACAGCTGGAGGAGAATTTGCCTCAGGATGAATCATACCTCGAGTCTCTCCCATATCTGATTTAGATAATGATATTTAGACCAGACTCTGGGCTTTAGACTTTTTTTTTTTTTTCCTTTTTGTCTTTTTTCGTGTCCGGCAACGGATCGCAACCCTGTGTCGCACCCGTACCGGACTGGGACAGGCAACGGGATCGCAACCCTCGGTGTTGCTCCCGCACCTCGCTCAGCCAGTGAGCGGGAACCGGTCTGTATGTGGGATCCGAACCCTCGGCGGGAGCGCCACCGCGCTCCCAAGTGGCGCACTGTAGCAGTGCGCCACCGGGCTGGCCCTGGGCTTTAGACTTTTGAGTTGATGTTGTAACAAGTTAAGACTTTGGGGCTATTGGGATGGAATGAATGTATTTTCCATGGGAAAAGGATATGAATTTGGGGGGTCCATGTATAGAATGCCACGATCTGAATATGTGTCCCAAAATTCCTATGTTGAAACTTAATCCCCAATGCAATAGTTTTAAGAGGTGGGGGGCCTTTAGGACGTGATTAGGTCACGAGCGTGGAGTCCTCATGAATATGATTAGTGCCCTTACAAAAGAGACCCAAGGCAGCTCATTCGCCCATTCCATCACATGAGGACATAGCAAGAAGGCATCCTGTATAAGGAAGAGGGCCCTCACCTGATACTGAATCTGCCGGGCACCTTGATCTTGGACTTTCCACTTTCCAGAACTGCGAACAATAAATTTATATTGTTTATAAAATACCACTCTAAGGTATTTTATTATAGCAGCCTGAATGGACTAAGTCAGGCTAGTAAGGAAAGGTACAGTTTAAGGAAAGATAACTTTGATTCTGGACAGACAATTTTAAAAGGTAGGACTAGAACTGGGAAGTGACTAGGAGATAACTATATGGGAGTCATACAGTGAAAACCCTGGGAGCCTATCTGCAGAGGAGAATAGAAAAAGCAGAGGAGAGAACTCAGGGGACAGCCCAGGTCTCAAGGGCTAGGAGGGAGGAAGAGTTAGCAAGGTTAATGGAAGAGCTGTGGTCTTCAGTGAAGGCAGTTATGGAAACAGCATGATGTCTCCGCTCATTAGTGCAAAGTGCTCTGTTTTCTCAGTATGGATTTTAGACTAAGTCTAAAGGACCTATATTTAAAGACACCTGTAATAAAAGACTACAGACACTGTCAGGAAAGAATTATAAAGGGGTTTTGGGGTGGGGCCAGCCCGTGGCTCACTCGGGAGAGTGTGGTGATGATAACACTAAGGCGGTGGGTTTGGATCCTATATAGGGATGGCTGGTTAGCTCACTGGCTGAGCGTGGTGCTGACAACACCAAGTCAAGGGTTAAGATCCCCTTACCGGTCATCTTTTTTTAAAAAAATGGGGTTTTGGGGTGAATAAGAGTCAAGGTTGGTACTAAACTGCAGTAGTCCCCAGGGAATGCTTTTCATGGCTAGATTAATGCACCAAGCTCTAAGTCAACAATCAGCAATTGCAATGACTTTTTAAACCAGAAGTAATCATTAATGAGAAAAGCAAGTTTCTAACATCCCTATTCTTCCCACATATGCTTTCCATATGCTAACAATTTTTAAATATATAATTATTTAGGAAATGGAAATGGAATTATTTAGCAAATTACTGTTTGATACAAATTCTTTTCAGTGATGTTAAAAATTATCTTTTTGGGGCCGGCCCGGTGGCGCACTGCTACAGTGCGCCGCTTGGGAGTGCGGCAACGCTCCCGCCGAGGGTTCGGATCCCACATACAGACCGGTTCCCGCTCACTGGCTGAGCGAGGTGCGGGTGCAACGCCGAGGGTTGCGATCCCGTTGCCGGTCCCGGTCCGGTACGGGCGTGACACTGAGGGTTGCAATCCGTTGCTGGACACGAAAAAAGACAAAAAAAAAAATTATCTTTTTGGATAGTAACTTCCATCACTGGGATAGTGGTGAAAATAAAAGCCAAATACTATATGATGAATCAAGACAGCGTTGCTGCTCACACTGAAAAGTCAATCCAGGGAGAAGCGTGTGCTTTCTGGCTGGCATTCCTCCCCAGAAACGAAAGGTGAGATCTAGCACCAACAGCAGGAAAAGGATCTTTCTTTTTTTCTTTTTTTTATTTTTCTGACTGGTAAGGGGATCGTAACCCTCGGCACGGTGTGGTCTGCTCCACGCTCGGCCAGCGAGCGCACCAGCCATCCCTATGTAGAATCCGAACCCACGGCCTAGGTGCTACCAGCCCCGCACTCTCCCGAGTGAGCCACGGGGCCGGCCCAGGAAAAGGATCTTTCAACCTCCAAGGCCCGTTGCGTCCAGGTGCAACTCAGTCCCAAGCAGTCTCTAAATGCTGAGACCACTGAGAATACAGAAACTTTCTGGAATTGGCACGTTCATTTTAAACTTACAGATTCTGGTAACTCGCATTTCATTGTTTTATACAATTAACTTGCCTACTGTCCCTTTCTCTATCTTCTCTTTAAAAGAAAAATCATTTCCTAGTAAACTAAGCTGGACAGTTGTGCACTCCTGCGTAATTTATAAAATCCTCCCACTTGACAGAGAAAACAACTCCCAATTTTAGATCCTTAAAAATGGAAAATTCTAGCGTTCTGATGGCTACGCTGAAAGTATATTTGGTAATTCTCAAAAGAGCCAGTGGGGTCAGCATCAAGAAACGCTTAGTTCTTACCTATCGCACCCTTCATCGAGATCCTGGCAATCACACAAGCAAGAGGCCATGTGGTTCTTCTCCCCATTTCGGTCGATGTATTCGCAGCAGCACAGGGGCTCCAATTCAGGCTCTTCGGTTTTTTTCTTCACTGGCTTCATGCTGCCCTTCTGTGTCATGATTTGCACCTGCCACCCCGAGGCGTAAGGGGTCCTCAGAAGGTAAAGGTGGAAAGAACACAACTCATGTCTTGTAAACACATCCGCGCCTCTGATTAACCGCCAACGCCTGAGCAATCAAAAATGACAAGAAAAAGGGGGATGGGGCCCCGTTTTCATTAGGCTTTTGTGGCTCTGCCTGGCCAGACAAGTGGCTCCAGGGCTCTTGGGACCCCAGGCTGCCTTCCCCACGCCTTCCCATTCGGGCCAGCAGCCGTCTGGGCACCACTATATGTTCCCATAGCGACAGCCGGGGCGCGGGCGGTTGCGCTCACCTGCGGGTGTCGGCTGGGGAGGGCCGAGCCGTCCCCGCCCCGAGCCTGGGCGCTGGTGGAAACTTACCCTCGGGTTGCGGGGAGAAGCGCAGCGTGTGCCCGCGGGCACCGGTGGACGCGCCCGGCTGCTGGGGCCGGCGAACCGGCTCCGGGAACGCTCCCGGGCTCCCGCGCAGCGCTCCGGTCGCCGTCCAGCCCCGGTTCTCCGGCGCCGCGCAGAGCGCTCCTCCGCCCCCGCCAATCGGGAGGACGTGGGCGGGCCTCGAGCGCCGCCCCGCCCGGAGAATGACCTTGGCGGGGAAGTTACCTGCCCTCCGGCCGGAGGTGCGGCGGCAGTCAAAGAGGCGGCGGCCAAGGGGAGGCGAGTTGGCTCCTCCCCAGGCGCGGACACGTCTCCGGATCTCGGCCCCGCGGAGCTCCGGGAGTGTCGGCTGGAGTCTCGGGAACCCCGGCTCCGCTCGGCCGCGCCCTCTCCGCAGCCGCCCACCTGTGACCACAGCCCGCCGCGGCCCGGGCTGCAGCGCATCTGCCTCTCACGGT
>NW_007726195.1:98469-179411 GCF_000696425.1 Galeopterus variegatus | reverse complement strand
GCGGGTCCGGGCGGCTGGGGCACAGGGCGGACCCCGCACCTCCCGCCCCGCCCCAGTCGCCGCCGGTGCCTGCGGGCGGCGCGTCGGAGCGGCAGCCTCCGGAGCCCTCGGGGTGAGGGAGAGGTGCGGAGACGGAAGTACGGGAAAGCAGGGGACCGGAGGATTCCCGAACTACGTGAGGCTGTGGCTGGCCAGCCTTCTTTCAGACGCCGCAACAGGCGTGGGGGAGATCAGCGCAGCAAAATGCTATCGAGGTACCTCCCCCAAATTCGCTGACCTTCCCTTAAAAGCCGATCACGGCTCCCAGATCTGTTAATTTATCCAACTTGTTCATTTTCATGATTTCTGGTGAGCAATCTTTAGATTAGACCGGCAGGCCTCTCCAGTACTTTTGTTCCAGTAGTCTGCATAGTTGGAATGAGACTGCCCTGAGATAAGAATCCTCTTTGGGTTTTATTTTTGCACAAAATTTTTAGTATGTGGGCCCATGTACATGTTTTCACTACCGTAGACTTTCTAGTTTTGGGGGGTTTTTTTAAGCAGAAAAACGATAAAACTACAACTTAGACATTTTGGGTTTTATTCAATTTACATAACAGGCTCAAATTTTTATTAATTGAATTCTGCATACATACATATTTAGTCTTAATTTACAAAGCAGCATACTTTGGTAATCTTTGAGGTATATTATTATAAAGTACAAGTTTTAAAGAAACATCACAAAAACAGTTGGTCAGTGATCACTTTTGTGAATATAAAAGAGAAAGTTTCAGGTTTGTAATCCAGTCACTCTTGCTTACAGGCAGACATTTAATAACTCCTTACCAAAAAAACTCCAGTTAGGTACACTGGTACCCCCAGGTAGTCTAGTTGGGATTCACCCAGAGAAACCCATTTTCCCTTTTAATAGAGTCAATACTTTCATTCTCTACAAGCATCTCAAAAATGATTTTAGCAATGCCATGTGGCTTTGGTGACCCTGGGAAAAAAGAAAACATTCAACTAAAGACAATAGTTGTTCAAACAGTAAGAATATATATTCTTAACTCAAGAGGATAAAACAATAAAACACTTCCTGCACTTTCCCTAACTCTTGGGAAAAAAATCAGATTTTAAGTCAGTTCACAAAGTCCTTATTTTCGCGAACCCCTTGTATTGAGACATATATGCCTAAAAACTTATGAAAGAGCCAAAGCATGTGTCTCACAACTTCAAAGTAAGGGCACTTGTATTAGAACATACATGGCCCCAAAAGTTTTTAAAGAGCTAAAGTTTGTGTCTGGCTTATAACTTACCAACTGTTAAAACAAGCCACGCACATATATGAACAATGAAGCCATACATGGCTAACGAAAAGTAATATATAAATCATTTTCAAACAGACGGGTCACTTCCACCATGAAAGATTGCTAAACTGAAGCCAAACTTAGTTCAACTATATTTGATCTGTCACTAAATGCCCAGGTTCTAACATAATCTCCTGGTTTTTAAAACTCAGAGGATGGTTCTTCGTTTTACATGTTGGTATCCTACATGTTTCTTTTTCCTAAATTGACTCTTCTGCCATTTAATGTATGAAGAGGCAATATAATCTTACATCTGATAGCCACCTTAAGAAAAAACAACTATTTCTTTTATATAGATACAACATGGCTGGAGAACTTGTAATATTTAGTAGTCAAACCTGTATACAGTAGTCAAACCTAGAAATGTTACGATATATGCCTGAAAACTGATCCTTTAAAATTAGTAATGATTTAGAGGTTTCTTCTTATATTTCGTATGTGTCCAACAGAGTGCTTTCAAGAGGCTAAAAAATATATGAAGTGGATTATCTTAAGTTGAAAGCCACTAAATTTCACTTTTGATTTTGAGTTGTGGAGTTTTAGCCTCTTGAAAGCACTCTGTTGGACACATACTAATTCTGTGCTAACAGATAAACTTAAAGCATCAAACTTCCAACACCACACTGTAGAAATGAGGCCACACTACTCAATTCAGAATGTCTCATTTTCTTTTTGTATCACAGAAATTCAATTCCACAATGTATTTCATGGTTCACTGGAGAAATTCACAGCTTAGAAATATGCATAAGAACTGAAAGGATGGTTTCTTAAGGCTATCAGAGACTAATTAGCAAATAAATGTTCTCAAAAAGAATGTTCATATTAAGAGATCCTAATAATTAGAAAACATGGAAATGTTCCTATGACAATTAAATCCTTCATCCTCTGGTTTTCTTCCAGATGTTTTACTTCCAAGTATCTCTGCAGTTTCAGTCTTTAAGGTAATTAGCTTTCAACAGCCATGCCAGTCTTATTCTTATTTAGTAGATCAAAGGTTTTCTGAAGCATAATGAGTGAGGTCTTCAGCTGCAAACAAAATTAATTTTCAAAATCAGATTGTTTAAATTTTTCTGATTATTTTTTTCCAAAAGTTTACAATTATATTTAATATAATTTTGTTTATACTGATGCCCAGATAAAACACTGAATATAAAACACCTGATTTTTTAGGCTGTCTGTCAGTTTGATCGCTACAGTTCTTCTCATTTGCTGGAGTACTGCACTTCCCACTGCTGTGTATTCTGTCTTCCAATATGTCCATTAATCACATTATCCAAAGTGAAAGGCTTGTTTTCCTAAACTGTTGCTGAAGTTGCAATGGTCTCCTCATTATCCTCTAAACAACTCAAGTTCTACTTCCAGCCCCTTGCAAGTTATTATCTATCTAAAACTTACCCATACCCGCTGTCTCCATGTAGTTTTCCCTAATCATCATGCCTCTAAACACCCAAAGCATTATTACCCTTACTACTTAAGACTTTGACACTTAATCTTGTACTTTTTTATAGTCTTTAACAATACACATGGGTAGCTGATTAATAAAATTGTAGACAACTTAAGAGTAAGAATTATGTCTTAATCTTTCTTGTTCATTTCTTCATTCAACAAATACTTATTGCTTACCTACTACATGCTGGACACTGTGCTAAGCACCGGGTATACAATGGTGAACCAAATCAGCACTGTCCCTGCCTTCATGGAGCTTACAGACTAGTGAGGGACGAACTAAAACAAATAACCACTACATAAATATATACTTAGATATTTTATTAAGTTTTCCACTTGAGCAACTGGAGGATGGCAATATTTTCTGAAATTAGGTCCACTAGAGGAGAATTAAGTTTTGGCTTTGAGGAGAACTGAGTTCTGTTTTGGACATGATCAGTTTGGGATGTCTGTTAGTCATCCAGGGGAAGATGCCAGGTAGGCAAGTAACTGTATGAGTCTAGGGCTCAGGGAAGAAGTCAGAGTGAGAGATATGGATTTGGGAGTTGATGTTGTGTGAATGTTTATGTCCCCTCCAAAATTCATGTTGAAACTTAACCCCCAATGCAACAGTAATAAGAGGTGGGGCCATTGGGAAGTGATTAGGTCATCAGGGTTCTGTCCTCATGAATGGATTATGGCTCTTATAAAAGGGCTAGAGGGAACTAGCTAGGCCCCTTTTTTGCCCTTCAGTCCCTTCCACCATGTGAGGACACCTAGATGGAGCCATCTGTGAGGAATGGGCCCTCACCAGACATTGAACCTGTGGCACTTTGATCTTGGACTTCCCAGCCTCCGGAACTGTAAAAAATAAATCTCTGTTCTTTATAAATTACTCAGTCTCAGGTATTTTGTTATAGCAGCACAAACAGACAATAGTGGAGAAGGGAAGAGAATCTACACAGAGCCCTGTAGCACTTGAGCTAGGAAGAGGTCAGGTAGAGGAAATGGTTTTAAGCAGCAAAAAATAGTTTTACATTACTCCAAGGGAAAGAAGCCAGTCACAAAAGACCATATATTGTATGATTCCATTTTAGTAATGGAAAGTAAATTACTGGGTGTCAGGCTTAAGGGAAGTAAAGGATGGGGAGTGACTGCTTAGGAGTATGGAATTTCTTCTGGGGTAATGAAAATTCTCTGGAAGCGATAGTGGTGATGGTTGCACAACATTGTAGAGATACTACAAATTCTTTAAAAGGGTGAATTTTATAGAATTTGAATTATATCAAATAAAGCTGAGGGGTTTTTTAATGATTTTAAAGAAGGGCAAGATTAGATACATTTGAAGAAAGGAAAGGTCAGCTCTGTCAAATGCTGACACTCTAAGATGAAGACTGAAAAAAAGGTACATTACTTTTACAAGCCAGAGGCCACGGGGGAACTTAGCTCCAGCAATATCAGTGGAATGATGGGAGAAGAAAAGCAGGCAGAAGAGAGCTGAAGAATGAATGAGTGGATTAAATATATGCATAACTTTGTTCCCTCTTGAAACTCCACTGAAAGTACAGTAAAGGGATTTTTTTTTTTAAGGCATAAATCCACGGGGGATTGGAGGGGGGGTGGAGAACAGAAGAGGATGCAACAGTGCAACTTTAGAAACTGGAATGCAGATGTATGACTTAGCAGGCCTGAGAAAGCTGATCCCTAAACAGTAGGGAGTGCTAAAAACCATCAAAATTAACCCCAGAGAATCTTCTAAAGGCTCAGGTGTTGGTAGCCAGGAATCTCTAGAAGTGAGAATAAAAAGGAAGGAGCCAAAATAAGAATTGGATGAAACCCTGGGTGTCTGACCTCTCCTACTACCTACTCAGAAGTCTGGAATTTAATTTTCTGGACAGGACAAAATAGTCTTTCACTGTCTAGCTAGCGGGACACCAAGGCATTGTTAAGGACAGTGGTACCATAACAAAAACGGGGACTGAATGAAAAAGTATACACTGAATGCTGAGACCATCCCTTCTGACCTGCCCTCACCCATCCCTGTTCTTACACTCATCTCCTAAAATGTTCCAGCCAGTCCGTAATCCTTCAGGTAGGAGACTGGAAGAGTCCTCTGTGGAAAATGACCAATCCTGTGACAATCTGACCTGAAGATACTGATATCAGGTTTTCTCAAGAAAGAGCCCAAACCAGATCTACAGAGAGATTCAACAGCCCCATCCACATGTTAAGAGTAAGAGCTTCTGATCCACACAAGCAGACAACTGAGGGCGACCAGACAACTGAAGAAATCCTCTAACTCTGAAGACAGAAATTAAAATGGAGAGAAAGGATTTTGATAGAAAATAAGTATGCAAGTAGAAGAAAAAAACATTTTAACTATCAATATACTTAGGGAAATAAAGATATTGTAGTCACTGAAAACGATTACAACACCACAAAAACAAACAATTCAGAAAAATACTAGCTCTTTGAAATTAAAAACTTGTTAGCAAAAATTGAAAAACTCAACAGAAGATTTGAAGATAAAAGTAAGGAAATTTCTTAGAAAAAAAAGGCAAAAAGAGACAGAAGCTGGAAAGAAAAGGTAAGAAGATTAGACAACCCATCCAAGAGAAGGCTGACATCTGAATAACAGGAGTTGTAGAAAGTCAGCAGAGAGAAAACAGAGGGGAGGAGATCATCCACTATATAACTCAAGAAAACTTCCAGAACTGCAGGGCATGAGTTTCCAGATTAAAGGATCAGGAATGAAAAACAGGTTCAGAATTTTCAACTGGAAGCCAAAAGACAATGGAACAATGCCTTCAAAGTTCTGAAGGAACATTATTTCCAACCTAGAATTCTATCCCTATCCAAACCATTCATCAAGGGAAACAGTATAACAAAAAATGTTCAGATAGGAAAATTTAAAATATTTACCTCCAATCTTTCTTTCTCAGGAAGCTACTAGAGAATGTGCTCTGTTAAAAGGAGAAAGTAGGGGCCGGCCCGGTGGTGCACTGGATAGTGCGCCGCTTGGGAAGCGTGGCGGCGCTCCCGTCCGAGGGTTCGGATCCCACATACGGACCGGCTCCCGCTCACTGGCTGAGCGAGGCGCGGGAGCAACACCGAGGCTTGCAATCCCGTTGCCGGTCCCCGGTCCGGTACGGGGGCAACACTGAGGGTTGCGATCCGTTGCCGGACACGGAAAAAAGACAAAAGACCAAAAAGGAGAAAGTAAACCTGGAAAGGAGAACACAGGACATAGGAAACAGAGAATGACAACAGGGAGAATGACAACAGGGATGCCCAGGATGACAGCTCCAGGCATAGAGAACCACTAGACCTAACCAGACCCAGTCGCGAGGCTCCATCAACAGAATACCTGAGTAAATGAAGATTTTGAGAGGAGATTTATAAACAGAAAATTAGAAGATTAAATACTCATAAATAATACTGATAAACTAGTTAACTATAAGACCATTGGAGGGATAGCAAAAAGCACAGAAAAGAAAAAGCAGTTATGATTTATTCTATGGCTCAGCTCGGAATAACAAAGTTAGTCAAAACAAAGTAAATACTGAGAATCAATCCAGTTGAAGTTAAATTATATTATAACTTCATTATGAAGACGGGAGGAATCTGAAATGTGTGTTTTGCGGGGAGGGGTAGGGAGAGGGAGGGGGTTGGGGTAAGTGGAAGGAAAGAAAACCAAATCCTGTTTTCCATAACAGGGAATCAAAAGATAATGTCTAAAACTGAAAAATCAAGTATCGATACATGCTTATTTACAAATATGGAGATGAATAAACTAAGAGAGTTACATATAGTTGTCTTTGGAAAGGAAATGGGGAAAAGGGTGCTGGGATTGCCATTTTTCTGAACAAACCTTGTAGAATAAACTACGTAAGCAAGTGATTTTGATTAAAATAAAAACTTTAAAAAGTGAGTGGGTTATGAAACATGAAGTAGTAACAGCCAGAGGAGGCAACTCTGAAACAGCCCGACTGTGAAAGGGAATAGAGATATAGATGAGTAGATGGAGAAGGATGTGGATGATGTGAGTTGTTAATATAGGACATAACAGAGTAGGGTCGTGTGTTGATGGTAAAGATCCAGTTGAATGAGGGAGACTGAGAATGGGGAAACTAGAGGGTGATGGATGGAGTTTCCCACTAACATGCACTGGGACTTGCCTCCCATAGACAGAGGAATGCTTCTAACAGGATTGAAGACGAGGACAGGGTGCAGGGACAGGAGGTTTGTAGATTTGGTTACAGGAGGAGGAGGACAAGTTTCTCTTTTCTCTGAGGCATGGGCATCAACTGAGAGTGAGGGGGAAATGGTAAGAGGGGATGAGGAGAAAACTGAGAACATGATATGCTCCTTGCTCAGAGTAGTAGGACGGGAAGGTTGCTAAGGAACTGGGGACATTGTGCATCTGAAGAGTTCCTAGTTGAACTTGTAACCTTCAGTGCCTTAATGACATCCTAAGTAATGCTCAATAAGTAAATCTTCTAAGAAGAACCTTATGCATAGTAAAAAGGATGGAAGGAAATAAAATAAAATATTAACAGATTGTGTCTGAATGTTAGAACTATACTTTTACTTCTCTTCTACTATTCCCTGTCTTTCAGTTTCAAAAAGTAAGCATATATCATATTCATAATGAAAATATTAATCTTCATTTTTCAATGGGAATCCTAAGCTTTGGCTCATGGGACTGAGCAGCATATACTGATGATACCATGTTCTAGATACAATGTTTATAGCAAAACACCAAAATAACTCATTCTTCAATGGAGAACTGGTAAAATAATTATGGCACATTTATACAGTTGAATGCTATGCAGCTGTTAAAAGAAGAGGAAGTGCTTTATGTACTGATACGGAAGTATCAAGATAAATGATTAATAGATAAAAACAAAATAATGAATAATGTATATAGTAGTTACCATTTCTATAGAAAGAGTTAATATTAAGTATAAAATTTTATCTAGAAGGATCAATCAAAAGAATGAAGTAGATGTATACATGCTAATATGGAAACATTTTCAGAATACATTACTAATTTTAAAAGGGTATACAACAGTGTATATAGAATGCTCCCATTTTGTAAAAAAAAAATAATAAACACAAGTAGCTATAAACTAATATACATAATACAGAAATTTTTCTTCAAATAATGGTATAATAAATATTCTCTTATAACCAGAAGATGAAGTGATTCATACGGGTACAAAGATACTAAGTACTGTGGTATGTACAGTTGCCTACCTGTTCAAGCATCACTACGGAGTTTCGGAGCACTAATTTTAAATGACAGGCCTGATCTTTGTTCTTTTGAGTATTTTCTGCTCTTGACACCATATCAGAGGGTAAACTGAAAGAAAAATACCATCTTCAAAATCAGGAGAATAGCTTCTTATCTTTCATTTCCAGAACCTTCAGCGCCCCATAAAATAGCAAACAAAATACAAAATTAAACAAACAAAAAAAGCAAGCTGTTTATAACTACAGGATAGTTAGCTGACCGAAATCTCTGCAACTGAACTTAAACTTTTTGCAACTAAAGAATTACTGAAATAATATGGTGAAAACAGGTCAGGGGCGGGGGAAACTTACTTTAAAGATTTCTCTTCTTGGAGGTGGAGACGGTAAAAGGACTGAGCAGCATATTCTATCTTTGACAGCTTCAAAAACAGTGTCACATTCAATAAAACTAGCAACAGCAAACTAGGCAGAGCAAATTATACCTGGTTAATTCACTTATCCAGACCTAAAGCATTGCTAATGCAGAATATACATGCAAAAGCTTCAAAATGTATATTATCTAAACCATTTTCCAATTATTGTTGTTATTTAAATCAATCATCCCTATTTTACTGTTTAAAAATAATTACTTTTAAATATTAAGTAGATATTGAGGGAAAAGATGAAAGGTAACTAGAGTGACAATAAAAGTCCTTGAATAGCCCCAACTTGCAGGTTGTGGTTGTCTCTGACATCTCTCCTCTCCACTAG
Source organism: Galeopterus variegatus (assembly GCF_000696425.1). Lineage (NCBI taxonomy): Eukaryota > Metazoa > Chordata > Mammalia > Dermoptera > Cynocephalidae > Galeopterus > Galeopterus variegatus. The sequence continues at coordinate 170,634 of NW_007726195.1, read as the reverse complement.
GAACCCCAGCTAATGTTGACATGAGACAACCAGCTTAGAAATCTACAAGGTAAGCTTTCTGGATTTATTTTTGGGTGCCTTTGGCTTAAGCAATTACACACCCATAATGCTGCATTTCAAGAAAGAATGAAGATCAATATGGAGCTGATCTTAGGTAGATTGTGATGTACTTCTTATTCCCAGTGGAGGCCAAAAAAAAAAATTACCATTCAGCAAAAATTTCTTCTAGTTCATCTTGAACAAAGGAAGTATCAAATCCCAAATATACATTAATGTTGTCATATATAAAATATTACATGCCAAACGAACTTAATATATTGGTTTTCACAGCATCCTTTCAAGTGAATGGATACATACTTATTACACATATACGCAAATATATAGGTGGCATCATATCTATCTACTTTTTTTCCTGTTAAAATATTGACTTGCCCTTAAAAATATGTAGCATTCACCTTTACCCGTGAAGAAGAGGATTAAAAAAAAAAAAACTTAAGGTAGTAGCAAGAAAATCATATCCATGAATTACAGCTTTGAGATGGTATACAGATCAACACATCAACATATGAGTAGATTTTCTGCAAAGTAATGCAAAAGAACACTGATAATATTTGCTATTCAAAATGATCAGAGCAAACCAATTTAAGTAGCAAATGAAAACCTTTTATAAAACTCAAAGAAACATTTTCTATGTTCTAAAATCTGTAATTAGAAAAAACAGCTGACATAAGAGTTTCATTCCAAAAAATTATCAGCCAGAGTGTATCACTGAGTCAGAATCAATTCAATTAAATCTAAGGGAAAACCTCAAGATCCATACAGAGCCGTGTAGATATTAGTACTCTAAGTATGACTGGCTTAGTAAATTCCTATAGAAGACTCTGAGATTCAGACTAATTGCCCCAGTTTCATCACCATGTGATGCTCAGATCACTTGCATTGGAATAACTTGAGTGTGTGCTTTAAAATACTGATTCCTGATCCCTACTTAAAACCCACTGAATCAATCTCTGGTATTGAGGCCAAGAAATCTGCATTTTAGCAAACTCTCCAAGTGATTCTCATGCACAGTAAAGGGTAAGAACCACTGGTCTAATCAAATAGAGTAAAATACTATTATTGGGACTTCACCAGCATGTACATATATATGTTCCCTTTAAATTTATGGAACTCCCCATAAAAACCTATGATAGTAAAAATAAATCAGATTAGTTAAAAAGTAAAAACATTTGTTGAATGTATACTTTGTACTACCTCAAATTTAATAATTCTTCTGAAAATCATAATCAAAAACTATCATAATGAAACCTATAAAATTGCTTTTTATAGGCCAAAATTAATCAAATGGTTGAAATTTCTACACAATAATATATAAATGCATTCAAATTCTTTTGGAAACTAGTAAAGATAAATGAAGACATGAACAAAATAAGCATTCACAACAAATACTTACAAAATACTCATCACCATAATAAGAGTTGTGTTATAGCTTTTCACTTCCTTTTTCTTTCCTGCAGATCACAAGAAAAAGCCCACATTAGAATGAAGACTGTGATTACAACTGATAAAAACTTAATTATTGGAAAAGAACTGGAAAAGAAATTTTAAAAATTATTTATAAAGAAAAAAAGATTTATTGTGAATTCCCTTTACCCCTTTTTTGATTTCTGATAAACTGAATAATATGAAACAAATCTATAAAGAGAAAACCTACAGCAGTCCTTCAAATTTGGCCTATCTTACAAATTAATTTACCCTAAAATTAAATAAGCAATTCAATACATCCTGTATGATATCTAGCTAAGTACTATCTCTGCAAATAATATTTGAGCAGGGTTTATGTACAATGCTTCCCTCTTTAAAAAAATCATCTATTCAAAGTTGCCCAAACTTTTAAATTCTAAAATTAAAGAGCCATTAATCTTAAATAGTGGATAAACATAGTCACACTAAGATGTAAGCCTTAGAAGATTTGATAATGTAGGAGGATGAAGATGTCACAGCTTTATAGCTCCAAAAGGGAGGGAATAACGGTTAGTAGAAATAAGATGTCTTCAACATTGAGAGTGGGGATAATAAAAGTCAAATTTCATCTTTGCAATTTTGCTGGGCTGGCCCTGACAGTACATAAGGATTAAGAGCAGTATACTCAAAAATAGAAATCAAATGTCTGTAAATGCTAGGCAGGAAATAAATGAGTGAAACTTTCAGAAGTGGGGAGGATGAGGATTGTGGTAGGCACTGCAGCAAGCTGGGGAGCACACACTCAGTCCAACAAGGCAGCAGAAATCCCGACCAACTGCTGTCGGATCTGAGTTTTTAAATAAAAATGTCCAATTTTTAAAGTGCCATGTGGTTCAAATAAAATACTTATGTTGGCCATATACCTGCCATTTTGCAACCACTTTTTTATACTTACATATTAGTTTTAAAGAATTCAGATTTTGAAAAATATTATCCAAAAAGGAGGGAAGAGAGACCTCCTAACTAACATATCTTATAAAAGAGGAACATTCTGCTTCATATAACTAAACTGAAATCTTTCTTTTTTTAAAAAAAAAGATGACCAGTAAGGGGATCTTAACCCTTGACTTGGTGTTGTCAGCACCACACTCTCCCAAGTGAGCTAACCAGCCACCCCTATATAGGGATCTGAACCCGTGGCCTTGTTGTTATCAGCACCACACTCTCCCAAGTGAGCCACGGGCTGGCCCTTAAACTAAAATCTTTCATCTTGGTTTACCAGGTGACAACTACCTTTAATATCGCCTTTGGTCTCTAAGCCCACATCTCCACGAGAACGCTGGGAAAAAAGTTTAGGAACTGTTTCTGCTGTGCGGTTGAATGTTCGCCTTCTTCTTCGGAGGCCACTAAGTTTTCCAGGGTCCTCAATGGACTGATTTAACATAGATTCTTCCATTAACAAATCTGATTCTAAGAAGGAAAAAAAAAGGATCTTTAGATAGTAAGGAAACCTTCTCAACTGTGACACAAGGGTTTTTTGGTTGTTGTTTTGTTTGCTTGTTTAAGCCTTAGTAACTTTACTCTTTAGCTTCTTATGGCCTAGATTCAAACTTTACTCTTAATAAAAACTTTAGAAGAATATAATGACCCATAATGAGGTTCCGTTATTCTAGGAAGAATGTGTATTAATAAATGATGGGATCACCAGAGCAAATTTGCATTGTGCTATATTAAATATTAATGTAATGATTTCAGTTATGGAAACAACAGGCTACCCACTTACACTGGATCATTAGAAAGATTTCCAATATAGATTATGGACTCGTCAACCTCAAAGGAAGGAATAGCATATAAAAGTTCTAATTTTCAATGAGGGTTTGTAAGAAAGTAAGCACCAGTAAAAAAAAACCTGCAAAAAATTTCATTTTGTCATTTGTTTCAACTTTTTTCATCACTGGATTTTTTTTATTAGAAGCTCATTATCCAGTGGCCAAACTAATTTTTTTTTTTTCCTTTTTTTGTCTTTTTTCGTGTCCGGCAATGGATCGCAACCCTCAGTGTCGCGCCAGTACCGGACCGGGACCAGCAACGGGATCACAACCCTCAGTGTTGCACCCGCACCTCGCTCAGCCAGTGAGCGGGAACCGGTCTGTATGTGGGATCCGAACCCTCGGCGGGAGCGCCGCCGCCACACTCCCAAGCGTCGTACTGTAGCAGTGCGCCACCAGGCCGGCCCCAGCCAAACTAATTTTGAGTTTCATTTTCTCTGCTGCCAATGAAACAGCCAAAGGAAGAAAGGCAAGGAAAATAAATAATCAACAAACTAGATTAGTTAAAGCCTTAATACCCTGAGCTGACTGACCACCAGCTTTTCTTCAAGTAAAATTAATTATGCTTATGTATGTATATATATTTTTCCCTCATGTATATATTAAGAAATATCCAAACAGACCAACTGTGTCACTTTCCCCAGTCAGCTTCCAGTACCCACCTCCACCAAATCTGTACACGTACATAATATCATTGCTAAGTGGGCCTGCGTTAGCCCAGGAAAACTGCATCAGATAAGGGAGATGTGGGCCTGAGGACTTTTCAGGTAGGTCTTAGAAAGCACAAGTATATATCTATGATCAGGTTATGCAGTCCCTGACTGCAGTCAGCTTCCCCGGCTCCTTGCAGAGGCAGGGAATATGACAGCCCTTAACTGTGTAGGTCAGTGGACAAGTCACTTAACATCTCTGTTTCAATCTGTTTCAATTTCTTCTTTAGTAAAACGGAAAAAAAAAAAATTCATCCCTATCTCACAGGGTTGTTATGATTATGAAATGAGATAATATTTATAAAGCACATAGAACTTTATTATATGTCTGGCATATTATAAGCATTAGATGTGTTTTTTAGACCAATGAAAATTAAAAGTTTTGAAATTCCACAAGTGGAGTAGTTGGAACCACTTCAATGAGAGTCATTCCAACATCATCTGCTGGTTCTGTCAATCCAAATGAATAATCAACCCATTTTGTTAATAAATGCTATCTTTACAAAAATATATAAATCAAAAAATTTACAAACCAAGCTGTTTGAAATAGTCATCCAATGAACTCCAGGAATTCTTCTCAATAAAAGATTTGATAAAACCCCATGGCTGTTTTCTGTATTTCAAATCTGTGGAAACTCTAATAGGATAAAAAGGAAAGAAGAATATTTATTTAAGGACAAACTTTAGTTATACTAATATTGCAACTAAATTTAAGGTTATATTCAGTGGAAAGCCAAAAGGATTCAAAGTCATTAAGATTATAAAAGGAAATTTGTTCATTGTTAATAACTTCTTTAAAAAATTACTGTTACTAATAATTTCATCAAATTTTCCTTCTAAGTACTTGCCATTTTATTTCCTTCCACTTTGGAGCCCCAAATTTTCATTACCTAAATAGCAATAAAGGCTCAAAAATAAATGCTAAATTTTCTAAATGCCTTGTATATCAAAATCTCTAGTGGTCATATATTAGTTGAAAGTAACTGCATTAACTGAGACTAAGCCCATCACTCTCTTTAACGCACCAACAGTGCTCATTTCCCATTGCAGCACAGTCAGTCACTGCTTCATCATGTGTCCCCAAGAACTCCCAGCCCCCTTGCCATTTAACAGGGGGAGATGACTAGTTTTGGCCAATGGACTGGGAGGACAGTTCTACAGCTCTCTCTTCTTGTAGCAACTGACATGACACATATTCTGGAAGCTGTAGCTCCAGGATGTCAAAGCCTTTATCAGCTGGGGCCTTGAGTGCGTAGCCCCATCCCTCTGCTGACCACTGTTGGACATGTAATTTGAGCAAGAAATAAAGCTTTGTTGTGTAAAGCTACTACTAAGAATTCAGGATTAACACATGACCAGAGCATAATCTAGCCTATCCTGACTAAAACACTGATTTACAGTAGCTCACCTTAGCCTGCATTTCTGTTTTGAAGATCGGATGATACAGTATCTGTTCAGGGTGTAGAAGTAATCATGGTAGGGGACATCATGTGTCAGTACTTCTGAATCTACCAAATAAAATTGTGCTTCCCGACTCTCTCTATGCAGTGTCTACCAAGATAACAAAGAAAAGTTTGCATATACATGTGTAAAGTATGAAGTTTCTTTCCAATTTAGAACATTTACGAGGGTATTTCAAAAAGTTTGTGGAAACATAAATTTAAAAATAATGTGAATCTTTCCATGAACTTTGTGAAGTACCCTTGTATACTGGATTCGTTCTTAGAAATTACAAAAGACATGAGAAGCCTGTATATGAAGCTAGAAGAGTCTCCATGTCGGCTCTGCTGTCTATGAATTGAGAAGAAGGAATCTGCAGAAATAGTATTTGTTGCCTGTTTGTCATTTTACTGTACAATTATTTTTTTCTTTTAGGCATGAGGAGGAGAAAAGGACCATATAATGTCTTATGTGTATTATTAAAGAGTTTTAAATGTTCCTATTAGGGGAAAAATTCAGAATTTAATTGAACAAAGCAAGGATCCCACCCCAAAATTAATCAAAGTTTAACAAAACCATCCTTTACCAAAAAAGTGAAGGAGGGGGACAGCCAAACAAAACATCGCTTTCCCTAAACAGTATTTAAAGTGGTTGTTGGCCAAACCTTTCTCATTTTAACCACACCTTTTCTACTTATCTCTAAGGAAAAAAGAAAAAAAAAGTTTCCAAGGTTATCAAAGACTTCTCAATACCAAAATACCAAACTTTTCTTAAACATTTGACAATCTATTGAAAAAATTCTTAAGGAAAAGAAACAAGTCCTTTTTAACACTGATGGACAAAACTACAAGAACACAACCAGTTCATATGTTAATAGATATTTACAGAACAGACACACTATACGTCAACACAAATTGGGCTCACACACACTCCTTTATAAGACTGTGCCATGCTGGTCACAGAGGAAGAAAGAGCTTACATTTATTTTTGAAAACTCAATTTCTTCCCCATTTGGCCCTAACCCTTGTCATGATCCTGGAAATCATATTTCAGTAGTATTCTTTTAAAAATCTTTTATTATGAAAAGTTTTAAACATACATAAGAGTAGAAAGTCTAATGAACCCCACATCCCCTCCCTCTCACCATCCTGCCTGGCTAGATTACTTTTCAAGGAAATCCCAGATAGCAATATAATTTTACCCATAAACACTTCAGTGTATTTCTTTTAAAAATAAGTATTATTTTCTTTAAAACACAGCTATAATACCATTATTCCATAGAAAAAGTGAACAATTCCTTAAATCTCATAAATACTTTGTTTAAATTAGGATTGGGTTGATATGGTCTATATGCCTCTAAAGTCTCTTTTAACCTGTAATAATTTCTCCTCCCTTTTTTTTCTTGCCACTTATTTGTTGAAATTGTCTGGTAAACCGGTGACTACGACAGGTATCTTCTCTCTTCCCACACGCATGATTCCTTTGGAATACTGCCAGGGTAGATGTACCTGCTTCTCAGTGGCAGCAGTGCATTTTCCAATAAGTGGATTATTAAGGACTATAGTGTAGGTCATGGTTCTCAGTTGATCACCTCCAGGTTCTACAGTCCAAGGGGTAGACACCACATCTAATCACAGCAAACATAAAACAAGTTAGATCTAGAAACCTGAAGGGTGTGACTTTAAATGTAATAAAAGGAGTAATTTTCAAATTATTTAATTTTTTTTTGACCAGCCCTAACCTCCTTTTAACTTTGTTATAAGTTTAACATTTAACAAAAGAGAGATTAAATGTTAGGCATTCTTCTTATAAGTGACATATTCCCCATCTCTGATCCATTTATTTCTGAATTGTTTTCCATTAATATACTTTTCATTTTCTTTAGAAGCTAAGATTAAAATGTGGTTCATCTATAGGCTTCTTTTTAAAGTCCCCAGTAACTGAAGAGAAGCAATGGCACCAGCCTTATCAGAGACAGCACAACACTTCACTGCTCCCATCACTGAGGATGAAACTTTGAAAGACATGTTTCATTACACAACAGTATGATCTTGATACCAACTTGTGGAGAAATCATGTCAGTTTTGAGAAATCATGTAATGTTACTGGCTGAAATCTTGTTTGCTGAAATCTTGTTTGCTGAATAAAGGTGGGGCAAAAGAATATAAATGATTATATAACCTTTTCTATATTAAGAAGGCTATAGGATAATCTCTATATTTATGGCAATATCTTGGTCAAAATTCTCTTTTATTTGTTTAGAAAGAACACAATGAGTAAAAACACACTTTGAACAGAAATATAGCTTTACAACACAGCACTATACTATAAAGGTCATTTCACACAAGCCAAAAATTAGGAAAGTATAGATAAGAACATTATGAACTCTGTTCAAAGACCTGACTAAGTCACCTAATGCTGCTAGCACAAATGGACTTAGGCAATTACTCAGTATATCTGGCTGCTATTCATCAACATACTACAGCACAGGAGCCTTCATCTAACCAATGACCCATCATCAAAGGAGTGAAGCAAGGCTTTATGAGATAGCCAATTTTTCTCAACTTCTTTTATATAGCCAGGCCTCAGGATTTAATGAGGGACCTGGAGGCTGCCTTTTGAATATCTGGTAAAATCTTATGACTAGCTTAAAAAGGCAACATCACAAATCATGGAACCTATCACCCAGGATTTGCTGTAAAAATGGTTTATTTAGGTGCACCTGAAAGAAGATATACTATTAATTCTAAAATATTTCTTAGAAGGTTACTTTGGTCATATGTCAGCCTGTTTCCAGAAAATGATACAAATAATCAATTATTAATCAGAAGCAGAATTAAAAGATATCATTGAATTCTTTTAAAACTGCCCAACAAAGCAATTATCAACAAGGATAAAAGAAAAGTATCTGTCTCTTCCTGTATGTTATACTTGTATTTTCACTAATGTTAGCAACAGGGCCTCCTGAATATCATGTGCCAGAACATCATCTAATTAACATCTTAGAATAGTCAATCCCCAATACCTAAATAAAGCTCATCAAAATACAAAAAAATCTGGAATGAAATTATTTTTAAAATGGCAACAGTGCACAAAAGGACACATGAGCCATTTTGATAAAGTGAACCGAAGTAATAAAAAGCTGAAATTTCAGAACAAATACTTTAAGAATCCTTTGATGTAATACAGTTTTAAATTGGTGAATCTTCACATCCATTAGATGGCTATTGTTAAAAAACTAAAAAATAACAAGTGTTGGTGCAGGTGTGGAGAAAATGGAACCTTTGTGCATTGCTGGTGGGAATGTAAAATGGTGCAGTCACTATGGAAAACAGTGTGGCTGTTCCTTAAAAAATTAAACATTAGGGCCGGCCCGGTGGAGCACTCGGTTGAGTGCGGCGCTTAGGAGTGTGGCGGCGCTCCCGCTGAGGGTTCGGATCCCATATAGAGACCGGTCCGCTCACTGGCTGAGCGCGGTGTGGGCGCGACACCGAGGGTTGCGATCCCGTCGCCGGTCGCGGTAACCGGGCGCGACACCGAGGGTTGCGATCCCGTCGCCGGTCGCGGTAACCGGGCGCGACACCGAGGGTTGCGATCCCGTCGCCGGTCGCGGTAACCGGGCGCGACACCGAGGGTTGCAATCCCGTTACCGGTCAGGAAAAAACACAAAACGGAAAAAAAAAAATTAAACATTAAATTACCATATGATACAGCTAGTTCACTTCTAGGAGTACCAAAAAGAATTGAAAGCAGGGACTCAAGCAGATACTTGAACATCTATGTTCATATCAGCATTATTCACAATATCCAAAAGGTGGAAAAACCCAAATTTCCCCCAACAAGTGAATATATAAACAAAATGTGGTATATGTATATACTGAAATGTTATTCAGCTTTTAAAAGGAATGAAATTCTGACACATGCTGCAATATGGGTGAACTCTGAAGACATTATGCTAAGTATTACATAATAAGCCAGTCACAAAAGGCCAAATATTGTATGATTCTGCTTATATGAGGTACCTAGAGTAGTCAAATTTGTAGAGGCAGAAAATAGAATGGTGATCTTCAGGAGCTGGGGGTAAAGAGAATGGAAAATTATTGTTTAATGGGTATAGAACTTCAGTTTGGATAAATGAAAAAGTTCTGGAGATGGATGGTGGTGATGTTAGCACAATAATGTGAATGTACTTAATGTCACTGAATGGTTAAAATGGTAAATTTTAAGTTATGTACATCTTACCACAATAAAAAAAGTGGTGAATCTAGGTGAAGGGTATACGGGTGTTTATTAATGCAACTTTTCTGAAGAATAACACTTTTTCAAAATTAAAAATTTGGGTAAAATGACTTAAAACCAGCTTTTAATTACAAGTAGTGCCCTACAACTGTAAACAAAGAGTAAAAATAATACCAATTTAAAAGCTCACTAATTTAAAAAAATAGATCCAGTAGTAGCCATTTTAATGCTGCAATTAGACTAAATCCACAAATAACTGATTACATAAAACAATTATCATTAAATGTTTTTTTAAAAGAAGCCTTTGAAACTCATTTTCAAGAAAGACAACTTTGATTACCAGGTAAAAAGTTCAGAGGATAAGAGTTTGGTTTGTAGTCACGAGCAGATTCTCTTCCAGGACAAAGCTTCTGACTAATTCTAAGTCTACCCAGCAACGTGCCTATAACTGTTTAATTTGGAATTACCCAGAAACCTTTATTCCCAAAGCCATTTATAATATCAGATAGCAGATACAGTCATCCACATTAAAGCCAGATATGATATCAGACAACAAACACAGTTGTGTTTCAAAACAACTTCATTTAGTACCAGCATGGAATAACACGCTAGTTATTCATGGGCCTTTTCAGCCATAAAAATGGCAGTGCCACACCAACAGACATCATCTTAGAAAATTAAGGGAAATAATGTACCAACTCCTCTGAAATATCAAGTTCTCCAGGTAGAAATGAATAACAAGAAAATAAAAAATAGATTCAGAAGAGATAGAAGTTAAATATAAACTACTGAGTGAAAAGGAAGATTTATATCTCTTGGATATTCCACATTTTTAAAACTAGAAAAAAAAATGATTTTTTAAAACTATGAAACAATATAATTACAAGACTCGATAGCTATCAGTTAGAAATGTCTCTGCTACTCTACTATGAATAAGAAATAAAAAAATCTTGTACCTAGAATCCATACCAATGATATAATCTGTGAATATATAATTATATTTATGTAAAAGTTTTAAATAAAGGAATACCATCTAATGGTTAATAAAATACTTAGATCACAAACTATACTTTAATTGCCTATAGAATAACTTTCTCTTTGACTATGTTAAGTGACTCACCTGATATGAATCTCTGCTGCTGCTGTGTTCTAGTTTTACACAGCAAGCTAAACCATGTGTTCCAAAGTTAATATCTTGAAACACTTAAGATAAATTCAGTTTCAAACTAATTGTAAGCTTATTTGAAATGTTTATCACAATAGAACTTTTAACACATAATTAATGAAATCCTTCTTATGAGTATAACCAATTTCCTAAATGAAACTTTTTTTTGATATATTCATTGAAGTATATACCATAGACACTGTAATCTCAAGTGTACAGTTCCATGAATTTTCACAAAGGAAACACATATGTGTACTACCACTCTGATGTAGACATAGAACTTACACCAGCATCTCAAGAGCTCCCTCCCAATATTTACCCACCCATCTTTCCACAATGGTAATTACTATATGGACTTTATGCCCATTGATTTGTTCTGCCTATTTTTTTTAAATTTATAAAAAGTTAAATTATATAGTATTACTCTTTTGTGTCTGGCTTCTTTTGCTTAACATTGTGTCTGTGGGATTTACTAATATCGTTATGAGTGGCAGTGGTTTGGTTTTTTTTTTTTTTTTTTTGCTATTATATAGTATTCTTTTGTTAGAACATAGACAATTTGCTTATCCGTTCTATTACTGATGGATATTTGACTGTTTTGAGTTTTGGACCGTTATAAATAACTACTATGAACACTATAGTACATGTTATTCAGGGTACACATGTATCTATTTCTGATGGGTGTATACCTAGGAGTGGAATTACTGAGACATAGAGAATTCATAGTTCAGATGATACTGCCAAACAAAGTGGTGGTTCTATTCCACACTCCACCAGCATCCAGTTATTCTACATCTGACCCCTTTTGAACTGGATTCAACCCAATTGAACTGGTACATTAATAAAAAAATATAATTTTAGTTTTCAAGGGGTCTGAATTTAAATGTGGATAGCATCTAATTAAATAACTACTGTATACTGTTCAATATAAATTTAACCAAACATTTAAATAACAGCTTGTATATCACTAAAATAAAATCAAATTTGTCTAATCCCACCCCACAACAACATAAATCAGTTTGTATAGGCTCAACCCCCTAAGGATAATAACATTCTCCCAAATTTATCATTAGGTAAGAACACAAGAACCAACCTATTATATTTCTAGAACTGGTAAATCTCTGTATAAAGCATGAACTGGTGAAGAGCAACTCAAACATTCTCTCAGCACTGATATGAAAAACACGGTTGATATAAAGTCTTCCATGAAGATCTTTCTCAGGTATATTTTCTAGAAAAACAAAAATAAAGACCAAAGAGATGAAATCAAGGAAAGTTAATATCAAGGTTTGGGGGGTTTTGTGGGTTCTATTGTTGTTTTGGTACAAAATGGTTTGTAAATGTAATTACAATGATCAGCACATTCCAGGACACTATTAAAACTCCAAATTGGAATCATATACATGTGTACCATATATAACTACACATAACCACATATACTTAACTAAACTACATATGGTCAATATTTCAACTGTCAAACCCAAAAAATGTAGAAATATTTAATTTGAATAATATCAAAGTCTCAATCACTCAAAAGACTGTCTTAGAAGTGATATGGGCAATACTGAGACACACCATGGTATCTACCATAGCAATTAGCACATCCTGTCTCTGAATGTTCATACATTCAGTAAATATGAAGTCATCAATGGCTATACCATCTGCTGCACTCACTAGCTTGTCAGCCTGAGTAGTGTTTCAATTTGACACAATGCTGACTCCCCCAAGACAAGGATCACTGTATTCACAACCTATTCTCAATACCACACATTAAAATAACTAAGAAATCCTTCTGAAAAGTATTCTTCAAAACTAAACAACAACCAATGGTATACTACATTTTTTTCTGGGAATTTGATAATAATAATGACGTTGAAACTACTGGTAGCAAATGAAATTCAGTATCTCTTCACCTCTTTTCATATTCCCTGGAAACATATAAAATAGCCCATACTTACATGGTGTTTACTGTACGAGGGTACTTTAAAACATTCATGGAAAAATAGAATTAAATCTACAGCAACATGGACGAATTTAGAAAAAATTACATTAAGTGAAATAAGCCAGGCACAGAAAGAGAAATACTGCATGTCCTCACTCATAAGTGAGAGCTTAAAAAATAAACAAACAAATAAAAGAAAGAAAGAAGGAAAGAGAAAGAAAAAGAAAGAAAGGATCATAATAATTCGTTGAACTTTCAAAAGGCAAGAACAGAACTAAGGCCACCAGAAGTGGGAGGAGGAAAGGGACGGAGAGAGGGAGTTAAGGAGGAATTGGTAAAGGGCTACAAAAAATGATTATAAAGTGTAAGGCTGAAACACTAATTATCCTGATTTGAGCATCACATATTGCACACAGATACTGATATTCAATGCACATAATTGATTGTACAGATATGAATAAATAAAATAATTTATTTTATCTATTAATAAATTTCAATAAATAAAAAATAATAGTGCAAGAAAAAAATAGACCTTAAAGATAATATGAATCTTTCCATGAACTTTGTGAAGTACCTCGTGTCAGACATTGTGCTAAGACCTTACAATTATTGCCTCAGATTTTCCTCATAGCAATCCTATGAGATTAGTAGTAGTATCACCATCATCATCTCCATTGTACAGATCAGGAAACTAAGGCAGAGAGAGAACTGCCAAAGCTCTGTAGCTAGTGAATGACTGATCTGGAATTTGAACCCACTCCAGCTCCAAAGCACACAAACTTAACCTATATTTTATACTGCCAGAAGGAGTTTAACTTATAAGAATCAAAAAGAAAAGGAAAGGAAAAAAAAAGACAGCTAAGAATAGGAGCCTAGTATAATAAAGGTAGCATCCTTTATGAAGCAATCCTATATGAAGTTTTAATGATTTTAGGACCAGGATTACTTATTATTTATTTCAAGAATTATGCCCCATTGATACAGAATGAAATCTGTGACAAAAGTCAAAAGCTGCCCATATTTCAGAAATCAAGCTCTAAGAATTATCTGTGTAAATCATCTGTCAATATTAATCCATGAGAAGCAGTCTGTTTAAGTAAAAGAGCAATCATCTGCGAATCAGAAAAATTCTTCTAGCTCTGGCTTCACTCCCAACTACCACCATTTCTCCCACATTAAATGATTTGTGTCTCTCTATTTTGCTACAGGGGTAAAGAACTTAAGGCTATCAGGCAGATATTGATTTACCTTCTGTCTGCAACAATACTATATATGTAGGCAAAAACTATCCACTGCAATTTCAAACAATGGCTCCTTAAGTGTAGAAATTAATCACTGAAACTGGGCAATTTGCAAAGATTTTGTGAGGTAATTTCTCAATTAGGCTTAGGAAACAGCTTTTTCTGACAAAGAAGTTTTATATGTTCATTGTAAAAATCAAATATACACAAAGAAAGCAAACAACTATAAGTGATTCTATTGATGCTGCTCATTTCCTCCACAATCAGAATCTATCCAGATTTGCAATAATATTTTTGTTGTCTTATTGACTTGTTTATTATCTTTCTCCTGCACCGGACTCTAAATTCCATGTGAGCAAGGATCATGTTGATTTTAAACACCAGTGTACATCTAGTGCTTGGCACACAGTAGTATTAAATAACTATTTTTATGAATAAATTACTATTAAAAATGCAAAAAATACCTTGGGATCTATTTTTACTTACAGGACTTTCAATTTGCAACCTTTTTTCTAAACTTTAAATTTTGGAATAATTTGAGATTTACAATTAACTAAACTAGGCTTTATTCCTATTTTTTTCCAGTAATATCTTTTTTCTGTACAGGATCCAATCCAAAATACCATGTTGCCTTTAGTTATATGTCATCCAGTCTTTGACATCTTCTCATTCTTTCCTTGTTTTTTATGACCTTGACACTTTTGAAGAGTTTTTTATGACCTTGACACTTTTTTGGTTGGGTATTTTATAGAATGTCCCTCAATTTGGGTTCATCTGATGTTTTTTCATGATTAGACTGGGATTGTGGATTTTTTTGGAAAGAAGAATATAAAGATGAAGTGCCCTTCTCATTAACCATGACCACTTGCTTAAGGTAGTGTCTGGCAAATTTCTCTACTGTGAAGTTACTATTTTCCCCTTTCCATACTTGTAAGTAGTTATTTTATTCTTTAGGTTATAATCCAATACTATCACTATTTATTCTGTTGCTTAAATTACTTGATTTGGCCAGTAGGAGCTCTTTAAGGTTGATTCCTGTGTTCTTTTGACATGCCTTTTTTTTTTTTTTTTTTTTTTTTTCACTCTCTTACTTTCTGTAACTACAAAACACTCCAGGCTCATCTTATATTTTTTCCTACCCCAATCCTAGATTCAGCCATTTCTCTAGGGAGCCATGGAACTATAATTTTTCAAAAGTAAGCTTCTTGTTCATATTTAAAAGGATACAAATTATACTCATATTTGTATTTTAATATATTTTCATATCTCTTTTAAACCCCACTATTAGATAAAGTGTTCTAAATTATAACTGAGAAAAATAGAATCTGTGGTATCACTACCAGAAATTAGCAGTAACATCTTTTGCATGTAAATTTGTTCAAGGAAGTATGTATATGAAATAAACTATTTCCATCTGGGATTATTCATTTATAAAATTTAAAGTCTCCTATCCAAATAACATCACCAATAGTAATGCTATAACATACTCAGCTAGCAGGTAGTATCTTTAAAATGGGAAAATGAACACTACTCAACCCAGTAGCATGTTACTATTTCCAATGAAGAAATACGATTTCAAACATATCACTTTGAAAGTGACCAATAGAAAGGGTATAAAATAAAACAGATAAATATAGGAGAAGTGCACGGACATGAATGAAACTGAAAATATATGCTGACAGGATTTTGAGGGTATATGAAAAATGTACTGGACAGGTATGCAGTTGATTTGGAGTTTAACTTAATATATAAGGACACATAATTTGTTACTTCCGTTTTCTAAAAACTAGTGACCTGCTGTCTTCTTGATTCGGGGCATTTTTCACATCTGAAAAACCAAGTTCAATACGAGTATGTTGTTCAAAAATCTGACCCCAACTATGTCAGGGTTACCTGGTTTAGTCTCATGGCTGCTTCCCTAACATGCGAGCCTGTATCATGGCTTTTCCCTGGCTTTCCCCAGAAGCCTACTTGACCTCACGTTTATTAGTAAGTGTCATCCGATGTTCCATTTCCTGTAACTCTTTGCTTAGATTTGCCTCTAATTCACCTTGTTCTGTCAGGTACTGATCATGGATTCCAATTTTGCTACTCTTATGTAACCCTCCCATAGCCTGATCTTTGCTTCAGACTTAGCTTCCATTCTCAGCATAATTGACTTTGGTTGGGAAACTTTGTCACACCAAGTTCTGTCACTGTGCCGTAGTCCAGGTGTCTCATGCCTTCAGGCAATTTGTCAGCTTCCATTCATGGCTCTACCTCCCAGGCAGATGTTTCACAAGACTGCCCATGACATAATAGAACAAAAAAGGTGGAAGAAGTAAATCCTGATAGCAACAGAAATATCATAATCTCGAAAATCACAGCCATACTTTCCTTATACTTGTGGAAGTGGACACATTGTGTCAACTCATTTTCATTTGCCAGAAAACTCCCAGCATCTTCTCAGATATTCTAAGCTCCTCCCCACAAATGGCCAAGTCTATCAGCTTTCCCTGGCTGGGGAAAGTCTATCAGCAATGACCCTTTAGATAAATGAAGAAGTTCTGTAGCTTATTCTGTGAATTATTATATATCTAAGTTTTAAATTAGTAATATGGTTTAACATATTTAACACAATGCTTAACATTTTGTTCAGCAGCTGGGTGCCCAGAGCCCATTTCTGGAAGTACAGAAATATTCCTGAAAAGGGCACCCTTCAATCTTGGTGGGTTCTAAACTGCCTGGTATAAAGTAAGAGCTTTAAAAAAGAAGCCAATCAAAGCATATTCTAGTCTAACTTTCCATATCTGGGCTTCAGTTAAACTCCATATTAAAGACTGGGCTAGAAGTTAGTTCAGGTCCTTCATGAGATGCTTCGCAATGCTCTACTTTGTGGATTCCTGTCAGGTCTAGATGGGTCTAGAGGGAGTCTCTATACCAAAAGAGTCCAGTGCTCGCCTCCCAAAATAATACGGGCAATAGAAAGGGAAAAAAAGAAATCCTCTCATCTTCTTGGCCTGCTCACAATAGTAGATCAAAGTACTATCATTTAAAATAAAATAATGTTTGGTTTAAAGTGATCTGCCATCCACTTCTAACCCACACACACACACTTCCAAATCTTCCGGGATGGTTTACTTCTTTTGACCTTCCCGGTTGTCTCTGTGGTTCATTGACATCAGGAGTTTTCATAACTTCAAAAATTTAAGAACATAAAAAGTAGATTCGACATCACGCCCATTTAATACACATGACAAGCCCGAGATGTTGAAACATGCTTAGGGAAAGCAGTAGGAGTACTTGATTTATTATCTAATGATAATATAATAAGAAAAAATCATCATCCCATACACCTTAAATAGAACTCCACAAACAGAGAGCTGAAAGTCACATGTAAGTTCTTACTGCCGTAAAGACAAACAGTCTTGAAAGGGACACCAGCAAAGAGCAAAATGTGATCAGAACTCACATGCAATATAGCAACTAAACTGCTATTATTCTTTCTTTATTTCTAGATATGTACACAGCTTTTATGAGTTTTAATGTTACCCTTTATGTAACTTATTAACGTTACTTTTATAGGAACTCAATAATGAGACTACTTTTTAAGGACCATTCTTATAAAAAAGGAGATGAAAAGAGAAAAAGAAAAAAATCCTTGTTTTGGTGTCACTTACCTATTTGGCCACTGGGTGCCAGAGTAGATCTTCCTAAAATCCTAAGTTCAGTCAGGTAAGATATAATTAATTCATGCCCTGCTGCATACTAAAGCAGGCATAGTAAGGGCACTAATAAAGCAGTTGCTACCTTTGATCTTTCCTGATGTCTCCCACTGCCCTGACTTCAATGTCAATGATCTTACAATTAGAAAAAAAGATTCCTAAATGCCTACTTAATAAGTATGATAAGCCCCAGGTTACTGGTACTAAGAGAAAGTAAAGAGAACAACTACTTTTTATTTTTATTATATTCTCTCCTTCCTCTCTCTTTCTCTTTCTCTCTCTTTTGTTGGTTATAAGAAAGTAGAACAATCATGGTAAATGTAACATGAAAACTACTAGATCTTTTATCTCTTTCTCAGCCCTAAAAGCAGTGCAACATGCAAACAAAATATTTGTTTTGGAAGTTTTAAAAATATGTTTTAAAAAATTAAATTTTAGGGCCGGCCCGGTGGCGCACTGCTACAGTGCGCCACTTGGGAAGCGCAGCGGCGCTCCTGCCGAGGGTTCGGATCCCACATACAGACCGGCCGCTCACTGGCTGAGCGAGGTGCGGGGGCAACACCAAGGGTTGCGATCCCGTTGCCGGTCCCGGTCCGGTACGGGCGCGAAAATTTTAGGGCCGGCCCAGTGGCGCACTGGAGAGTGTGCTGCTTGGGAGCGCGGCGGCGCTCCTGCCGAGGGTTCGGATCCCATGTGGAGACCGGTTCCCGCTCGCTGGCTGAGCGCGGTGCGGCCGCAACACTGAGGGTTGCGATCCCTTTGCCGGTCCCCGGTACAGGCGCGACACCGAGGGTTGCGATCCTGTTACCGGTCAGTAAAAAAAGATAAAAAGGAAAAAAAAAAATTAAATTTTATATCAGGTAAAACTCACATTAACATAGTAAACTTACATTTATATAATATGGTTGGGAAATGGTAACTTAAAATTATTGTTGGCTGTGTATTATATGTAATGCAGTGGAAATATCTCTTGTTCACTCCTTCCAAGTTAGAGGTACACAGAGTAATTCCTGGCCCCTTTCTACCTCTTTACTTGCTCCGCCCATAGAAAGTAGATTAGTGTTATGGACTGAATGTTTGTGTCCCACCAAAATTCATATGTTTTTTTTTTTTTTTTCCTTTTTGTCTTTTTTCGTGACCGGCAACGGATTGCAACCCTCAGTGTCGCGCCCGTACCGGACCAGGACCGGCAACGGGATCACAACCCTCGGTGTTGCTCCCGCACCTCGCTCAGCCAGTGAGCAGCCGGTCTGTATGTGGGATCCGAACCCTCGGCGGGAGCGCCTCCGCACTTCCCAAGCGGTGCACTGTAGCAGTGTGCCGAATTCATATGTTGAAACTTTCTTAACCCTCAGGGTGGATGTATTTGGAGATGGGCCCTTTAAGGAAGTAATTAAGTTAAATGAGGTCATAAGGGTAGGGCCCTGATCTGGTAAGATTAGTGTCCTTATAAGAAGAGATGCCAGAGAGCTCTTTTTAATGCTATATGGAATATTATTATCATTTGTCTTTGTAATAAATTTAAAGGAAATAAAACGTTCCTCCAAAAGTGAATTGAAATGAAATGGAATTTTTTAAAAAATTAAATGGAAGTTTACTACAGTAAAAACAAATGAAATTCAGGAGCAGTTTATGAATTGTCCATGCTCCTGCTTTCAAAAATATATCCCATTATTCTAAAATATAACCACAGTCAATAGCTTGTATCTTCATACACAAAAAGTTGAATATTCTTCTGAATAACATCAATGAGTAAATATTTTTTTAAAAAATCATTTACCGATCGAAATATTTCCTTTCCAAAAAAAAAGAGAAATATTTCCTTTCTAGAAATCTTGAGAATCTTCTTTATTCCCTTTTGGAAGCTATCCAATAATTTAAATTAATATTCATCTCAGAATGCACCCCTGCCATGACTACTTCCTTTCATAATCATACAAAAAACATGCGTACGAATAACTTTTGCTAAGATGTCTTTTTTTAAAAAAAAAAGAGGAAAGAAAAAAGAACTTGAGAAGTACCGGGGTGAAGTAAAAGGTACACTGGACTGAGAGACCTGGTCACTAATCCCTGCTCTGTATAGATAACTAGCTGCATATTTTAGATTTTACCCCTCTAGGTCTAATGAGGGAATGCCTGGATGAACTAACAGGTAACTGTACCTATAAAACGTGAGCATCTTACACTGCCTAGAATATAAGAATGGGCATGCAGATCTTTATTAACAGATTTGCTTTTCCATTTATACTGCCTCATCTCCATTGCCTTAAGGCTTGGAATTTTAAATGCTAGATATGATGGAGATTTTCAAATTCCGGGCTTCTGAAGAAAGTGGAGATGGGTTAGATTTAGCAGCTTCTTTATCCTATTTTCTATAAACTTCCATTCCTTTTTTGGTTCTTTATAGGGTAAGACTGTTTTAATGTACCTAAATTCTCAATCTGCACACACCTAATACAAAGATAAAGATTAAATGACATAACTGAAATTTTATTAAAATATATAAGAAATGTTTTACCTTCATCAACAGAATCTGAAGTGCTGCTTTTGTCCAGAGAAAGATATTCATTTTTATTCAAGTCCAGTGATTTGGATGGCACTCTACTTAACCTCTTTTCTGAAGTTGGTAAAGCACTCTCTTTGATTTGTTTCTCACTTTGGGGCTCCTCCTTCCCTAGCCCCTAAAAGGTAAACAATCCAGTTTAAAATTTAAAAACAGATTTTAAGCTTACATTTACAGTGAGAACTTAATATTACAGATGTTTTGAGATACTGCTCTTTGAAAAATATTTCCAGCATTTTGTTTGTTATGCTGTATCGCATTTCCAATGCTGCTAATGTCAGCCCACAAAATATTAGTAAATAACAAATACAGTTCTGAAGTCATCTTCTTATACAGTAATGAACTACAAATTTATGCAGAATATTGTATAAAAAGGACTCACAGATTGTTAACATCATGTGAATCATTTAAGAAAAAGGGAAAGGGGAGAGACAACAAAAATAAAGGAAAAATTAGTTCTTTGGGACGGGCAAGAAAGAGGATTCAAACCCAGTTAGTTTCCCCAGACAATGTCTGCCCCATCATCTTAAGGAAGAGAACTCACCCATCTCTCAAGACCAGTAACTACAGGAAAAAGGAAAGAAAATAGAGAGATAAAAGTCACATAAGAGTACACTGGGGGAAAGAAGATTAAAATGGAGATTAACTTCACAGCAAACTCATAAGAACACAATGGGCTTTGCTGTTAAGGGACTAACAGGTTAGGCATTCAATATATGATGCTATCTCTACTTTCTGGGATGGTTTAATAAAGACATGTCATTTTTACAATAAATGTAATGTTAGGCATCAAAGTATGAATACTATTGGTATATTAGTATTCAAGTATAATTATTATAATCAGGCTTAGTAGAACTGTATAAAAAATCTATATGAACTATATAACAAAGTACTTTCTTGCATAATCTGTATGTACACAGATGAAAGAGAGCAAAAAACATATATATAATCCTTATACTTCCTGCCCCATGAGATCCTTGAGCAGCACTGAACAGTAGAAGCAGCTCCAGGGAGGATACAGATTTCCACTGGCAACTCAGAAAGCGGCATAACAACTGGGACCCAGGACACAATTTATTAAAGGGTTATATACTATGCTAGTTAGAGGAGTGATTGTTCAAGCAGGGGTTACTGCTAAAATCAAGGCTTGCTTTATTTGGAAGTTCCACACTATAAAGCAATCCAGGCCTTCTTTAATAGATGCTATGTAGAATAAGTTTCTATGTAACTCCACACTTATGGTTCTCCCCTTGTTGCTAATTAAGTTATATTTTATATTATAAAGAATATAGATAGAAACGTATAAGAAAAGTAACAATAACTGTCTTATAGTGGTTGGCATCTGGATATTTACTTCTTTGTATACTCTTCTATATTTTGTAAATTTTTACAAACAGTAATAATTTTATAACTTAAAAAACATATTTTCATTTTGGAAAAAGAGTTATTTCTGACATTTTGTTATTTCCAGCTTTGTTGGAAGTGAAAATGAAGCAAAGTAAGTGACATACAATATTTGCTGACATCTGAAAATGTCACTATACTGATTTTGAATGCAAAAGGGAAAAAAGGACCAATCTCGTATAACTTACATTCCATCACCTGAAAACATCTATACTAAACATCAATAAATGCATGAAAGATCGTAAAACATTAAGTTATTCTTCCACATTTCATTCCTGTACTGAGAGAAAATATGACTTCCTTTAGGGACCAAACTTGAAGCAAGAACCAATAGATTAACTATTCCAAGAGCAGGTACAAAAGGAATTTTCAGGGAGGCTATAGGAAAGACTCAAGTAAAGACCAGCAGTTCTGAGAACCCAGTCCTCAAAGTCAAGGAGATTGCAAGAAATCCCCTGTCTTGTTACCTCCCCAAATTGAGTGGTTTCATCTTCTCAGTGAGACTATACAAAAAGATTAATGTCCAGAATCACCTCCCTGCACCAGTCTAAGTCCCTAAGGGTCTCCAGACAAATAAGTTTTGGAAGAAATTCACTACACAAAATCAGGCTGAGGCAAATACATAATGGTTGCCTGAAAAAGCTGATACCTTGGTGGCTTTTCACATAAACATATTCTCTTTCAGTATTTTCCCAACATTTACTCAGAGGAAAGGCTGGGAGTTCCTTGGGGGAGGGTAGAAAAGGACCATTGCTGGCCACATGCAGACTGACCTTCAATCATAACAGCATATGGTTGTTGGATACTTCATGTGTGTTAGGGACTGTTCTAAGTAGTTTCATATATAGTAACTCATTTAATTCTTATAAAAAGTCCTATGAGGTATATCCTTACTTTATAGTTGAGAAAACAAATGCAATGGTTAAGTAAATTAACTAAATTAAGGTCATACTGTTAGTAAGTGGCAGAGGTAAGATTTGAAGCCAAAGCTCTCCTCTACACCAAAAAATTCAGCTTTGGCCCCAAACTTGCATCCCCAATCATCAGAACAAAAGCTTTCAGTAGGAGCACTCTTAGCACTCAGAATGTGGTCTCTAAATACCCACTCTTCACTAAGAAAATCTGTGGCTTATTAGGAAAATGAATGATGTAAGTTTTGAGGCAGAAAACGTACAAAATGTGCTAGGGACATGTTGTTGTGCCAGTAAGAAATAACGCCATCAAAGATTACCGGTCATTTCAAAAAGACAAGAGAGCCAACTGGAAGGGGCTCTGGTTAGCACAGAGAACAATCTAAATGTTAAAAAAAAATAATGACTCCAAGTGATTGAAACTCATTATATATTAAAAAAAAATTGACACACTTCTTTTTTTTTTTTTTTTTTTTTGGCTTTTTTGTGACCGGTAAGGGGATTGCAACCCTTGGCTTGGAGTCGTCCGCACCGCGCTCAGCCAGTGAGCGCACTGGCCATCCCTATATAGGATCTGAACCCACGCCCGCTGCGCTCCCAGCGCTGCACTCTCCCGAGTGAGCCACAGGGTCGGCCCTAAAATTGACACACTTCTAATGATACTTGAAAAAATAAAGGAAAAAACTAACTAACTATAAAGCCCTGTAGTTAATTGGACCTGCTGTGTTAATAAGCATCTTAGGAAGTATATATTGTTATTCAAGCATGCTGCTCAGGCACTCATCTCCCCGTTCAAAACAGATTCTTTCCACCATACACACTACCCACCCTGGGAAAAACTCTGCTAACACAGTTCTCCATCTTGTTATATATTTTAATGACATTTATCCCCCTTATAAACTGATGCTCAAGGAACTATCTCATAGCTCTGTACCTTATCCAGTTCTAAACAAAACTACATATTTCTCCCATATAACCTCTGCTATTCAGACTTAAAACTCTCTTAGAAACTTTCTTAGAAAGCACTCAATCTCCAGAAAATAGAATAAAGTAACAGGCCAACATCTTGAGTTATTAAACATTTTATATACAGTATTTCTATTTGATCTCATATTATGACTAACACATGGCAGTATCAGATATATTTTTAAAGGGACAACATATACTAACTCCTTTTGATGAATTTCCATCGAATGACTCTGTTTCAGAAACTCGACTAATTGATTCACGGGTAAAACTGATTGACTTGGATAATGTTTCTTCTCTCTTCCCAGAGTCATCCAAGCTGCTCCTTTCTGGGCTTCTGTAAGAAACACATCATTATACAAACATAAGGTCATCTCTACACAAATAAGTGATTTGGTCTCCTCACTGAGGTCCTTTTCTATTATAAAACATTTCGACAACAAATGGATCACTGTAATATTACCAATAAACTTCTACTTATAAAAAGGCTATCTTCTTAAATCACATGCAAATTGACTCTTCTCAAAATAAATAAGACATGCTCATATAAAATTCTATACATTTCAAAACCATTAAAAAAAATAACAAAGTTTAAGTGGCCACAATAGCAACTAATTAAATGAATACCACTTATTTAAATTTCAATTGCGGACAACCTGGAAGCTTCGAAAGGTGCAGGATGGATGTCTGAGTTGGATATCAGTCTGCACCAGAAGGCAGTTTTAGATCTCCTTCCACATGACTCAGTCCCAGCTGACAGGGCGAATCCCTCCCAGAAGTGGAAGCTCCTGATGTCTGAGCACAGAGTCCATTTATTAGTCCTGCCCCTTTCTTGCTCTTCTCAGCCCTAAGAATAAGGCTTAAGAAACAGCTTTCAAATGCTCATAGGGCCAAGACTACAATAAATGTCCTAGAATCTGCTTTCCCTTTACCAGAGAGCAGAAAGAAAGCAAAGCATATTAAATATAAAAGGAGCACAACTGATCTAATTTCCAGTGATCAACCTTACCGAGCAATTATTATTCTCATACAATCATTGCTACGTATAGACTTAAAGCTCTTCTAAAATAAAGTAGCAGCCTGACATCTTAAACCACATTATCCTGAGGAAGAAACAGAAAAGCTAAAGGATATTTCAACCTATTTTCCTCCACCCAAATACTGAGGTCTGCTACCAAGTCACTCCTGGCCAGACAGAATGTCAGGGCTCTGAGGAGCCAAACAAGAAAAATGGCTCCTTGGGACTAGCTCACCAGCTGAGTGTCTGTACTTCAGGATTTTAAAAACGGATGTGAGAGTAATGTGAAGAAATAAAGAGAGAGGAAAAGAGAGATTAAAAATGAAGGGAAAGAAGATGGAAGAGCTGAAGAAATAAAGATTTGAAACATATATTTCTTTCACAGATTGGAAGAATGGAATGAGGGTCCTGCACGTATTTTCTTAGAAAGCACTCAATCGCCAGAAGAAGAAATAGCTTTCCTGGTGAACTCAGAAGGCTTCTTCTAAGAGTGTACAAAGCAATTCGCCGAAAATATTCTTTCCTTCTTCAAAGACTACAAACTTTTTGAGTTGGCAAAAAGGGACCTTGAAGATCATCTAGTTCAACTGCCTCATTTCGCAGATGAGTAAAATGAGGCTCAGAAAGATGAAAAATTTCCCTAAGGTTGCTCAGCTACTTGGGGGCCCAGACTAGAATCCAAAATCTTCTTTACCACAACCTAAGGCTCAGTGCCTTAGATCAATTGCTTTTCTATCTAACTCCAGTACATGAGGGAGGCTAGCAAAGTTTACAAAGAGAGTAGTACAATGGAAAATTTTAACTTTACAAAAAACTAATAAAATACACATGTGCAACCATGTAAAAAAACTACAAAATATTGATGCTAAACTGAAACAATATAAATAGGATCATCATAACTAGGAGACTACCTAGATGAGTAAAATTTTTGTACACATGTTGACTTTCAAAATATTTCCATTTTAAGATTTGCTATAGAATTTTTAAATAACAACTTTATTAAGGCATAATTCACATACCATAAAATTCACTCCATTTAAAGTGTACCATTCAGTGGTTGACAGAGTTGTGCAACCATCACCACTATCTAATTTTAGAACATTTTCATCATCCCAAACAGAAACTCTGTACCCATTAGCACGCACTTCCCATTCTCCTTTCCTCTCAGCTCCTGGCAACTGCTAATCCACTTTCCGTCTCCATGGATTTACCAATTCTGGACTCCATTTCATATACATGGAATCTCACAATATGTGGTCTTTTGTGACTGGCTTCTTTGACTTAGCATAATGTTTACTATAGAATTTTAATGTATTATCTTTAGTTATTTTTATTGCTATGACGTTAATTACCATTGGACAAAATGCACTTTTACTTATACAGGTTAATAAAAAATATCCACTCTTCTAAAGAACCTCATCAGTCAAAAATAACCTTTCTCCATTTTAATTTCTTTATCACATTATCTTTACTCCTTTATGGCCCTTGCCTTTTTCTACCTTGTATTGCAATTATTTGCATTCCCACAGTACTATAAGTTCCTTTCATGAATGTATTCAATATTTATTGAGTGCCAGCCACATGCCAAGCACTATGCTAGGGAATCCTTGAGAAAAAGTCATATTAACATTGTATCCCTCAAAACACCTGCCATCTAATTTACTTTATTGTCATCAATAAACTCAGATTTCACTAGGTACTTCTCCAGGTCCTTAATAAAAAGACTTACAAAAACCAAGCTTTAAGCAAATCCTAGGTGACATAGTTACATAGGTAACGTTTGCCTACATATCCCATATTTGCTTTCCTATTTAGCAAATTATTCTCTGTCCCCACCTTTCAGCCCATTCCTTCACAGAGAACAAAGAGGCATACTGCTCCCAAGGATGAATAAATAGAAATTCAGAATTAATAAAATGTAAAATAATTCTGCTTTGACTAATGATTAATAAATCTTGACTTTTCAAAACATTCTGCTGTACCTTGGCTGCACATTATCCTCGATCGACAGTGACAAGTTTTCCATCTCTTCAGCATTTAAGCCCAGCTCAGTGCCATAGTTCTGCTGGAGCAGCTGCCAGAATTCCTGTCTAGACAGGCTCTAAAATGATAGAAAATTTACACTGGGTATTGGAAAATATAAAAGTTAATATAATATTGTGATTCAAAACAGGAATTTTGAAGTCAAAATAACCTGTTGTGTAGCTACTAGGTGTGTGGCTTTGGTAGTTATTTGACCTTTCTATACCTTCATTTCCTGTATCTATAAAAACAGGTTGATGTGAGGAGTAAAGAAAATGATGATTTTTAAATGCATAATATAATAACTACTATAAATGGGAGGTAAAAATGTTTAAAATTTTCTTTTTATAAAATTGTTTGTTCATAGTTTCTGGCAATTACTGACCTGCAGTTTCAATTCTGCAATCCAGCAAGTCTACCATGACCACTGTATCACCATTCAGAGTCCTATATGTCAGTTAAGAGCCCTTCCTCTTAATCCCTAACGTATCTGAATATTTTAACTACTTTTAAAACTTTATACATAAGTAAACTTTAAATTATATTTTCCTAAAATATAAAATGCAAGAGGCTGGACTTCAGAATACTTCTTTTGATTTACTAAAGTCCAGCTTGTTCTTCCTTTGTAGGTAGCATATCAGTGTTAAAATCATCAAATACAACAAACTCATGCATTACATAGCAAAACAAAAACAATATTATGATAACAATGGTCTTATTTCTAGGAACATTATAGATAATTACATGATTAAGTAAGGTAAAGGGAGGCAGTATAACACTTGAAGCAATTGTTGCCAAGATTCTCTCTCTCATTCATTCAACAGCTATTTATTTAGTACCTACCAAATGTGTATCACTGCACTAGATGCTAAGGGAGATGAAAGTGATGTAGAAGTTAAGTTCCTGGTCCTCAAACAACTTAAAATATAGCTGAAGAGACATGGGACACTCTTAAGTAAAGTTAAATCAGACAAGATATAATATGATCATGCACTAAAGTACTGGTAGAATTAAGATGATATGAAAGCTTAAAGGAAG
Organism: Galeopterus variegatus; assembly: GCF_000696425.1. Lineage (NCBI taxonomy): Eukaryota > Metazoa > Chordata > Mammalia > Dermoptera > Cynocephalidae > Galeopterus > Galeopterus variegatus. Next base: position 142,978 of record NW_007726195.1, on the reverse strand, counting down.
GAAATATTACAGTGGATTAGGGTGATCAGATAAAGCTTCATTTAGAGAAGAGTTTTCAGCTGAACTGAAAGGATATGAATGGGGGAATGGAGAAATGAGAAGAGCTGGGGAGAGGGAAACAAGAATAAAAACACAGAATAAACATATGAACATAAGAAATATTTGATTTGAAGTCAGTTAATAGTTTATCAGCCTAACTGGACTAAAAATTTTAAGTTGAGAAATAGTAGAGATAAATACAGATTTAACAGGGCCAAAATGTACAGATGCCTTGAATTCCTCCCTAATATTCCCTACAACAAATACCACTTCCTTTTTAATTTTCCTTCTTTCTTCTTTCAGTCTAATAGCTATAGTATCTTTGTTTGTTATGTTATACTAGATGAATTTCCTTACATTTCACCAAACCTCAAAGAGACTAAGAACAAAATTGGTACACTTTAGACCACAGTCTCAATCTGCCATGCCTAGGTTACTAGGATTCCACAAGAGTAGCTGATGAAAATTCAGATGTTATCAGTATTTCAAAAAGTCAAAAATACCCAAATAGTTACCTACAATAAAGCTATGTGAGCTAAGTTAAAGGGCAAGCCTCTTTGTTTTAAGCTGAATTATATTAACCTAGAATGGATATCTCAGGCTAAGAAACTCTCACTGGAAATAATGTATGTCTAAAAAATGGTAATGTTCTAACATTTATTATTTAATATACACCACTTATTTGGTAGACAAAGTCATTTGAAGCATAGTGTCTATAGAAGAAAAATAAAAAGGATCATTAGTGGTAGAAAAAGTTAAGGAAATCACTGTGCTTGATCCTAAAGGAACCTCCACAATTTTTTTTTCTGACTTTCATACTAGAAGAGTCATTTGTGAACTTTTTTCACAATAACAGCTCATAATACTAATTAAATCATTCTTCCAAAAATATTATCTTTGAAATATTTTTAGTGTCATAAAAAGGTGGGTAACTTTATAAAGAGAAACAAGCAATATTTCAATACACTTATGTAACATCGATCTTTCATAAAAAACTTTTCTGAAATAATAAGTATCAAACTATTACAAAGACAGACTAAAGCAAATAGATAAGCCAACGATGAATACTCAGACAGCTTCCTTACAATGAAACTCAATAGATAAAACACTAACCACTAAAATGCAATTTTATTTGACTACCTAAAATAAATGTTTTAAATATCTTATCAAATACTATCAGGAAGTTAATAGCAGGGTAATTTCAATACAGTTTTTGATCTATTAACATATAAATCACAAAATAGAACTCATTTAATTCACCATCTTGCAGACTTGCTAATTTGTTAAAAATGACTTTTTCTACAAAGTTGTCCAGTTGTCATAAAAATGTGGTTATTTACAGCAATGCTAATCATTCAAACCTGAATGTACAGCCTGATATTCATTGTTCTTTCAATCATCAGCAGCAGAACCAATCTGCCTGTGAAACCTTAAAAAAACCCTAAATTTTAAACAAAAGCTGATCACCTACCTGGGAACAAAGGAGAGTTTTCCCGTATCAGCCTACAGAGTAGTTTAACAAAATAAAGATGAACCAAGCAGTAATCAGATAAGGCTCAAAAGACACATCAATTTCTGGTCCAGGAAGCTTTGTGTTCTAAATAAGCTACAAAGTCTTCATCGCAGCAGAGCTGCAAATATTTAATGACAACTATGTAAAATCATTGCTTCAATCTCCTAACTTTGTATAAAAAGCTTTTGCTTATAAAAGACAAGTTCTAATGTAGTTAAAAGCACATTATTTGTCACTTCCTGGTTTGTAGTATCAGCACTCTTTCCAAGGTTGCAAGTCAGAATGCAGAATTGGAAGTTATACCTCGCTCTACAGGTTCCTAAACCACTCCTACTAGAAGAGAATAGGTAAACAGGGTTTTATTAAAGGGACAGTTCCCAATTTCTCCTAATCTACACACAGGTTAGAAACAAAACGCAAATGAAAATATCTCGCTCATGCTCACTTAATATAAAACACTTGTTGCAATATTATTTTAATCTCATTTTAAAAATTAACTGTTTTAAGGGTTAAATTTTCTCCTCCATGCTAGTACTTTCTATTCAATTCTGGCAATGTCATAATTACTTCTTCATATACTACTTCTTCAGTACTGATGCAACATTCCCAGCAGAAATCTGCATTAACCCTTTATTTCTATCAAAGGTTATAACTCTTGAGTATTGTAAGTGAAATGTCATGAAACAGCAGGAAGAGCCAGCTATTCAGATGGAGCAATTCCAGTAAGCAGTTGGCATATCTTTCATCATTGAAAAGTCTAAGGTAACATCTTGATTACTTAATATCCTTTGAGAATATTTCTAACTTTACTTCAGAATAATTTCCTGGCAGGGACCTGAACTGTAATAAACACTATAGAGAGTCTTACCTACCAATTCCAATTTATTTCTCAGAAGGAAAGTTTTTTTCCTAAATGAAAAATCCAAACTTGTCCTAATTTCTACCTAGTTGTACCATTTAATTTAGTAAAGGGTGTCGACAAGTCAAATGTTACTTGATGAACTGCAAGGATCAACCTATGGGGGACTGCTAAAATCTAATCATTTTATCTTTTTTTTACAGTGGCAGAATGAGAGAGCAGAATGACACAGGAGAATATCAGTCACTGAAATTAAGAAAATGTGCTATGAGAACTAGCTTCCACTGCCTAAAATCTAGTGCTTTTAGCATATTATGATGGTTCTCATTGAATGAAACTGTACATAAATATACTTACTCTATATGGTGAACAAATAGCTATGAGAAAAATATACATTAACCGTACTGTGATTGATATTTATATACTTTTTTGCTAAATATAAAAATCCCTATAGCAAACCACTGGTATATACAGCAGAGCTAAATTTAGTAAACTGAAGAGGGGAAATAGAACTAGAACTAAGCCCCAAAAAAGCCCGACATACAAAGGGTAAATAGAAGAGTGGCCAGCAAAAAAGATTGAGGGAAATACCAGAGAGGTAAGAGGAAAGTCCAAAAAGAATGACATCATAGAAGTAGAAGGAAGCAGGTGTTTCCAAATGGAGGGAGTGTTCGACAGTGTCCAATGCTGCCAAAGGTCATGTAAGATGAGCATGTGACCAGCCAAGTGCAAACATCCAGAGGAGCGGGGCACCCTGGCAAGCCAGTTCACCACCACTAGTATGTGTGTTGGAGGGTGGAGGAGGGAGAAGAGTCAGTGGGGAAGAAGGAAGCATCCAGGTCACGAAGAGCCTTGTATGCTATGTTAAAGAATATGGATTACATTGTCAGAATATAAAAAGCCACCCTAGTGGTTTCACATAGAAAAGTAACAAATTCAGAACTGTGATTTTAAGAGACACACTTTAAAAACTACTACTACTTGGCAACAACCTCAAGGACAGACTAGGGTGTTAAAAAGAGATAGTAAAGAGACTACTGTAATGGTTCAAGCTGGAAATGATGAGGGCCTTGGTGACCAACTAGAAAAGAGGTAAGAGACAAGGATATGCCCAGGTTTCTGGCTTGGGTGACTGGGTAGGAGATGGTATGGATCAATGACCAGGGGATAATAGGTGGAGGAGTTCTGCCCACAAAAAGGTAAGAAAGAAGGGGAAATATAAGAATCCAAATACTTCTATACTGCCAGGCAAACAGAAAGGTGATGGAAGGGTGTCATATTTCTCAGGTGTGTTGGGTAAAAATACATATAGCAAATGTAACTAAAACAGTTAGCAAGTTTACATTATTTTTTCCTGGTAGGTTTGAATGTTGCATTTATTAGATTTATAGCACTACTGGAAAACTTCTAGAATGCCAACTTCAAAAGGAATGATCATAGGCTGCCCAGTTAGCTTAGTTGGTTAGAGTGTGGTGTTGGTAAAAGGTCAAGGGTTCAGATCTCTGTACCAGCCAGCTGCCAAAAAAAAAAAAAGGAATGATCATTGGAGAGTGGCAATAAGGAAGAACAAGAGGATTTGATAAGGTTGAGCCATTTACAAAAGAAGACTGGATGAGACTTCCAATAGGTCTCACAGAGTGACATTGGCTTTGTAAACTGGCCACTATTTAGAGAGCGGCCTCAGCACTGTCAGTGTCCTAGAGTTGAGCTCAGATAGGCTGACTTAAATAAGCCACATTCACAAACTGCATGTTCTTGTTCAGTTGAAAATATACTAATGCATAGTGAGGAATATTCCTTTCCAGTGATCAGAAATCTTTTGTTTTACCAGCCAGGGCACCTGAATACCTTGGAAGTCAGATTTGTAATCAGAACATTGCACAATAAGCATAAAATATGAGCAAAGGTAGAAAGCTTTAAGGGACAATTTACTATGACATTGGTGGGACATGATGATTCATCTCTGTGTTATCTTCATACACCTCTCTACTGATCAAAGTCTGCCTCTGTGACTCTGCTTTTCTATCCTAAGTCCTAAATCTTTGGCCCAAGTCTGAGCAACGCCCCCTGGAGACTGGCATATTCTTTCCTGATACACACTAATACACTCAATCAACTTTTAAAACTTTTTTTCCCCCAACACACCTGAGGAATCGGACACCCTACTGTTCACCCTTCTATTTAGTGATTTCCAAACTGGAAGCTACAGTGGGTGGAATTTGGAGAGGGTGAATCTGTAAACAGTTAAAAAGTCCCCCTCATTACCTCACCCCTAAATTTACCACATGCCACCTCCTTCTGCCCTTTGGGAATAATCCTGAAAGCCACTCTGTCTTCTCAAGCCTTAAAATTTTAAATGAGTGGAGATTCCTGCTCTATTAGGCCCTGTATTTAAATATTCACTTTCAGAGCATACTTTTAAATTTCCAAGGAGAGCTAGCTTCCCCGCAACCCCAATGTACTGGCAAGAGAGAAAACTATTATCTCTATGAGAGAAAAACTGTAGAAAAAGTAAATGTTGCTTCCTGCCTATATTATTTATACTAGTAATCGTAAATACAGTAATACAATAATATCAGTAGGAATATGAAAGGATTAACTGAGCTTTAGTCAAAAAAATCTTTTAAATTTTAACCCATGTTACTACCAATAACCTTTTATGAGGGTACTTCAAAAAGTTCGTGGGAAGATTCATATAATTTTTCCATTTTGTTTTTCCACTAACTTTTTGAAGTACTCGTATATACACCTTATTTCCCTAGTAATTCTGGGAGATAGAAAATAACATTTCTTTCAGCAACTGAGGATATGTTAGTGTTTCAAGATAATCATTTGCTTTTAACTGTACATACTGAACAGTTAAGGAAATTGAGTTAAATATATGTGGAACTTCGGGTATTCCTTGAATGTTGTTTCTGAAACTAAATTTGTCTATGTTTTCTCCCGATCCTTTGCATTTTCCTTGAGCAAAGTGAGTTTAAAATGTCTTGTGAATTAAGATTAGTGATTATTTGAACTCTAAATTATTGAAATTCTACTAAATTGAGTCGCTCAAAAAGTATTTATTGAGCATCTGCTATGTGTCATATATAATTTTTTGTCCAAACTGGCATACTTTTCAGAGTAAAGGAGGGTACAGTCAATATTTACTTTGACAGAGACTTAAACCCAGACAGTCCCAGACTTTACTGTGTAAATCGGATGTACGCCAAACCAGCTGTAAACCAGCTAAGTAAACACTGAGCTTGTCACTAGACATACAACAGTGAACAAGACAGACATGGTCCTTGTCCTCGAGGTGTTTATAGTCAAGCAAAGAGAACAGAAGCAAAGCAAAGAATTGTAATTGAAATAAATGTTTTTTTAAAAAAGTGCAAGATGTTATAGAAAGGTGAAAGAATGGACCTGACTTCAGGTTTATTAATGAGTTTGTTAGAACTAGGGGTTGGAATAAGGGGTCACAGTTTCCAGGCAGAAAGAACATGTGTGAAGACCTAGTACAGAAAAAAAAAAATGCAGAACATTTAAGCCAAGAATGGGGAGAGTATATTGAGATGCGGCTGGAGTGGTGGGCTGAGGCCAGATTATGCGGTCCCTATATAACATTTCAGATTTTGATTTCAAGGGCAATAGATATTAAGCATGAAGCTAAAATAAGCAGGAATATTTTTTTAAAAACATAACTTTGGCTGTAGTATTGTTCAGGGTTTGACAAACTGTTTCTTAAAGGGCCCTATCGTAAATATTTTAGGTGTTGTGGGCCATATGGTCTCTGTTACAACTACTCAACTCTGCTGCTGCAGTATAAAAGCAGCCATACACATAAACAAATGAGCTTGGCTGTATTCCAATAAAACTTTATTTAGGGACACTAAAATTTGAATTTCATATAATTGCCACATGTCATAAAATATTATTCTTTTGATTTTTTTTAGCCATTTAAAAATGTAAAACCATTCCTCATGTGCAGAGCAAACAAAAACAGGATGCAGGACTGTCTGGCTGGCTCTGGTATAGAACATGGAAGTAGGGTACTGACTTAGACTGAGCAAAGTTGCTGAGGGGTGGTGTGGGGTGGAGAAAGGCCTAGGGCATGTCATAAAATATTATTCTTTTGATTTTTTTTTAGCCATTTAAAAATGTAAAACCATTCCTCACGTGCAGAGCAAACAAAAACAGGATGCAGGACTGTCTGGCTGGCTCTGGTATAGAACATGGAAGTGGGGTACTGACTTAGACTGAGCAAAGTTGCTGAGGGGTGGTGTGGGGTGGAGAAAGGCCTAGGACTTATCTTGAACCATGGTTGCACAGTTCTTTACAAAAGACTGAGAAAACATCAATTGTTTGTATCAAAGAATGGTCCTGCCACTGTCCTCTGGCCCCACAAATCCCAGAAACTCAATGTGCTGTCTAGAAAAAGGATACTATCCTTAGTTGTGAATTAAGCTGAAATGCTAGAAATTACTTCATGAATGATCATACTGACAGTCTAAACACATGTCTAAACATTGAGGATTTATGTTATGCTAAGTCAAATATTGAAAATAAACTGTCTTTTCTGAAGCAATGCATCTAAGGAGTCTTATAAATGAAAAAAATGGTTATTTTAAAAACATTGTTTTTCAAAGTCACCAGATTTGGCTCTAGCTCTTTCCCACTTTTGTGGATTTATTTTACTAGAAAAATGAAACACACACATGATTTTATAATCATTTTGTAGCATTTATTTAAATAATCTTTTTCCTAGATTAATTTGCTTTGTTTTTAATGCCTTCTCATGCAAGAAGTAAGCAGAAGTAACACACAAGAGTACTTCAAAAAATTCATGGATTCATATTATCTTTTAATTCTATTTTTCCACAAACTTTTTGAAGTACTCTCAAATTTACTTTTATTCTCCCCTAATTGCAAGTAAAAATGAATATAACATTCTGAATTTAAATTCTCCAAAAATATTTTGAATATATATAAAATGTTTTATTCAAATTACTTATAAAGTTGTTTTTATAAAATTTCATAGTTATGCTGGGTATTTTATGAATTTTGGGGTTTTTTTCTTTACCTGTTTTCAGAGTGTTACACAGATCAAGAAATCTAATCAATGTGGCTTTATCACTTTAAAAAACTAGAAGGCAACTGAAGCTTGTAAAATTATAGACAATACATACCACCACTACACCAAGCACCTGTCATTGTGCCTGGCACCTAACACTTCATAAGTGGAAGTTGCTATTATTGTTATAGATACTAGTATGTTTTTAAAAATAACACCATTCTTCAAATATCACTACGAGAATACAAAAAAAAAGTGGTTGTTTGTTTTTTCTAGTTCCTTTTCTGGGTGAATTCTACAGTGTTTAAAATTCCAGTCAGGGCAGTTTTAAAACTGAAAACTCACTTTCAACTTTAAGTTATGCATAGTATTTAGCACATAATACATGCTTAAACATTGGTTTTTGTCCTTTCTTTTTCATTAAAGTGCAGACCTCAGTTTCTGCCTCTGCTCATCTGTAAACCCGAACTTTATCATTTCCCCGGAGATATTAGTTTTTATAAGTATGCATCCCAATTTACTCCCATGTGATAAACGCTAATGTCATTTGGAGAGGACACTCAGATCCAGTGTATAACCAAGTGCAGGTTGCCATAGCAGTCTCTGGCTCCTTGTTAGAACAAGGGAAAGCACCTCACCGATTCCCAGAGCACTCTACGACTGGGTATTCGGGGGTGGGATTAGCCAGGTCCCTAGGGCAATTCTGGAATTTTCAGCCCGTCCCAGTAAAAGAAGCCCACGATAATTATGACAACGGATCTGAACGTGATGAGCCTGGCTTCCTTCCCACAGCATTACCTGGAAGGGTGCAGTGCAGTTGCGGGGCAGTACGCCTCTGTGCGCCAGCTCCACGACCTTGTCGGCGGCGCGCAGGCTGCCCTGAGCATCGCCCAGGCCAGAAGCACCAGCATGGGGCTCCAGCGAGACAGGGTGCCCATAAGCCTGGAGACTAAGGGCCGGCCCGTGGCTCACTCGGTAGAGTGTGGTGCAGATAAGCCTGGAGACTTATTGGGGGTGGAGAAGGTTGGACTGGTGGCTTCCCAGCCAGTCATGTCTATTCCCTTCCTGAGGGTTGAAGGGGCTGGACTTAGCAAGCTCCCCTAACCCCACCGCTTCTCTCCTCTCTCCCTTCCAACTCCCGACGTCCAGGCACTTCTCCCCTGCACTCTGGCTAAGTGAAGACATCCTAGTAGGGCGCTGCGTGGAAGAACCTGTCCTCGGCGCCTAAGCTCAAAAGGCCATTCAATCCACAGAGCCCTGGAGGCCAACATTTGTCCTCTCCAGTGGGGGGTATAGCTGGGGAGTCTCGGGGAGGAGAGGAGGTTAAGTTCCTGCCTGTGATGTTTAAGCTCCCGCAGTAAAGTAGCCTTTCTTGGCCTCAGCGGGGTTGTCCTTCGCTGCCGCACGTGTCTGCTGCTGCCTCCACGAAGTGACACTGCCTCTGCTGAGCTGTGGGCCCCCCAGCCTGGGCCTAGCCGTCGCTGGCCGCCCTGCCCTTCTGGCTGCTGCTGCAGCAGTCTGCACCCGGCCTGGCCATGCGCCTGACCCTTCTGGCTGCTGCTCCGTGTACTCATGGTCTCCTGCAGCCTCCCGGCCTTGCCTGAGGCTGTGGCTGCGCGGCGCTGCTCACTGTATGAGACCAGCCGTCGCTGGCCGCCCTGCCCTTCTGGCTGCTGCTCCATGTACTCATGGTTTCCTGCAGCCTCCCGGCCTTGCCTGAGGCTGTGGCTGCGCGGCGCTGCTCACTGTATGAGACGAAGCTTTTGTTGAATTCCTGAGTGATGAAGTTAAGGAGGAAAAGAAAATCCTGAAGCCTAAGTCCTCCCCAAGATGTCTGGAGGTTGAGAGCTGGAAATGAATGGGACAAGTTAAATCCGTGTGGAAAGCTGTGGAGAGGGAAGGGATCACTGTCACCTTCAACATTAACAATAGCATCCTGCAAACAGTCGATGGTGAGGAGAAGCCCTCACAAGGGCAGAAGGTTGAAGAACAGGAACCTGAGCTGACATCAACTCCCAATTTCGTGGTTTAAGTTACAGAGAAGGACGGCAAGAAGGCCCTAGGGCTGGACAGTCACTATCCAGAGGATGAGGTCGGACAAGAAGAGGAGGCTGAGAGTGACATTTTCTCTATCAGGGAAGTTAGCTTTCTGTCCACCACGAGTCTGAATGGAAGGACACTAACTGCACACTCAACACAGATTCCTTGTATGACCATCTAAAGGATTTCCTTGCAGACCAAGGAGTAAACTACCCTTTTAATTAAAATTCTTTGCCTTACTGCATGGAAATACCCACTTTGTTTTTAGGTCTTAAGATACCTTCTCAGCTTGGTGGGCATTTTGTCTGCTCCACCTTCAGACAATGTGCTTCTGGATTTGGTTTGCTAATATTTTGTTGAGGATTTTTGTGTCTATGTTCATCAGGGATCATGGTCTGCACTTTTCTCATCATGTTCTTTGTCTGGTTTTAGTATCAAATTACTATGTATTGGACTCACAGAGTTAGCTGTGAAGTGTTACCTCCTCTTCTATTTCTGGAATACTACGGGCTTACTTCAAAAAGTTCATGAAAAAGTAGAATTAAAAGGTAATACAAATATTTCCATAAACTTTTTGAAGTACCCTCATATGTGAAGGATTGGTGTTCTTTCTACTGTTAACATTTGGTAGAATTCACCAATAAAGCCATCTGGGTCTGGGCTTCTCTTCGTGGGTAGATTTTTGATTACTAATCTCTTTCCTTGTTATAGGTCTACTCAGATTTTCTATTTCTTCTTAAGTCAGTTTTGGCAGTTTGTGTCCATTTAATTTAGGGTAACTAATTTGTTGGCATTCAATTGTTCATAATATTTCCTTATAACCTCTATTTTCATAAGGTCAATAGTAATGTCATCACTTTCACTCCTGAATTTAATTATTTTAGTCTTCTCTTTTTTCTTGGTCAATCTAGCTAAAGGTTTTAAATTTTGTTGACTGGAAAAAAACAAAACAAACAAAAAACAACTTTTGGTTCTGTCATCTATTTGTCTGTTCTCTATTTCATTCATTTCTGCTCTAATCTTTATTATTTCCTTGCTTCTGCTTGCTAGTTTAGTTTGCTCTCCTTTTTCTAATTTCTTAAGGTGGAGTTAGGCTATTGATTTGAAATCATTCTTTTTTAATATAGTTGTTTACAGTTATAAATTTCCCTCTAAACACTGCTTTAGCTGTATTCCATAAGTTTTGGTATGTTGTGTTTTTGTTTTCATTTAACTCAAAGTATTTTCTAATTTCCCTTGTAATTTCTTCTTTCGCCCGTTTGTTACTTAGGAGTGTTCTGTTTTATTTCCACTTTTTTTGTGAATTTCCCAAATTTCCTTCTGTTATTGATTTCTAATTTCATTCCATTGTCATCAAAGAACAGATTTTGTATTATTTTAATCCTTTTAAATGTATTGAGGCTCATTTTATGACTTAGAATCTATTCTGAAGAATGACTTAGGTCTATTCTGAAGAATGTTCCACGTACACTTACGAAGAATGTATGTTCTGCTGTTGTTGGGTGGATTGTCCCATAGATGTCTTACAGTGGTGTACAAGTCTTCTATTTTCTTGTTGATCTAGTTCTATCCATCATTGAAAGTGGAGTACTGAAGTCTCCAACTATTATTGTCGAGTTGTCTATATCTCCCTTCAAATTTGCCCATTTTTGTTTCATATATTTTAGGACTCTGGTCCTTGATATACACATGTTTAACATTGTTATGAATTCCAGATGAATTGACTCTTTTACTATTATAAAACAATCTTCCTTGTCTCTATTCATTTTTGTCTTAAAGACTATTTCGTCCAATATCACTTATGTTCTTTTGCTTACTGTTTGAATGTTATATCTTTTTCCTTCCTTTGTACTTTCAATCTATTTGTGCCTTTGAATCTAATTTTTCTCTTACATACAGCACATAGTTGGATAATGTACTTTTTTCATTCTGCCAACCTCTGCCTAAAGTGTTTACTACACTAATGTTTATTGATCTATGCAATGTCTGCCATTTTACTATGTTTTCTGTAAGTCTTATGTCTTTTTCATCCTTCTATTCCTCCATTACTGCCTTCTGATGTGTTAGATAGCTTCTAGTGTTCCATTTTAATTCATCTGATGTTTCTTTTACTTTTTCTTTTTTTTTTTTTTTTTTAGTTATTTTCTTGGTGGTTACCCTGAGGATCACAATTAACTTTTTTTTAAAGAGGTGGTCCAAACTTTATTTTTTTAAATTTTTTTGTATATTCTTATTGGGTACAGTTTATTGTTTCAATACATGCATATATTGTATAATGATCCAATCAGAATAGTTAGCACATCTATCACCTAAACATTTATCATTTCTTTGTGATTATAACATTCAAGATCCCCTTTTCTGGCTATCTTGAAATATACAATACAATATTATTAGCTATTCTCACCCTACAGTACCAGAATTTATTCTTCCTATCTAACTATAACTTTTTTTTTTTTTTTTGGTCTTTTTCGTGACCAGTAAGGGGATCGCAACCCTTGGTGTGGTGTCACCCACACCGCGCTCAGCCAGTGAGCACACCAGCCAGTCCTATATACGATCAGAACCCGCGGCGGGAGCATCGCTGTGCTCCCAGCGCCGCACTCTCCCGAGTGCGCCATGGGGCCAGCCCTAACTTTGTAACTTTGCACCGCTCTACTAACCTCTCCCCTTTTCTCTCTCCCCTCTCCCTTTCTCTGCCTCTGGTAACCACTATATAATTAACATCTTAACTTGTAACTATGGATCTTGTTTTGCTTGAAATTTTCCTTTGAACTTGAATAGTCTAGTCAAAATTAAGTTTAGAAAAATAAAAAGCAGCTCTTCAATTAACAAATACTGTTTAGGTACATACTAGGAAGTTCTTATTATAATAAGCCCCTGCCTCTAATATGAACACTTACCTTATCTAATAATACGTTCTGCCACAACCTAAAGATACTGAGGTAACTTCTATCCCTGGCACCAAAAGATGTAAAGAAAAACTGCAAAGAAAAACAATAGTATAATTTTAGTACCATGGAAAATAAGGTGAAAGTATCTGTCATGAAGGTCTGTGGGGACTTGCTATGATCAAAGCAAACTAGTAAGTCACCACTGCCTACTTTATATACTATTTTTACTTAACTTTTTGTTACAATAGAAGAAAAATAGATATTTGTTGTATGAACGAGGTATCTTTACAAATCATATCTTGCAATAAATGGTATCTCGAAATAAATACAATCTTGTCAGTATTTACTAGGGAAAGGGGCTTGAAATAGGTAGCTATTTATGTTCATAATAGTTTAAATATTAAAATCAATCTAAACAAAGTTATTTAAAAGATAAAAATTTTATTTTATTCTGAACTTTGCAAAGAGATATGAATTAATTGCCATTTGAGCCAAGAATATGTAAAGAATAAGAAAAAAAATACAAGTGGATTTCAGAGGTAAATTTATTTTAAGGATCTTAATTTTAAATTATATCACTTTTCACAGTCTGTATTCATAAATCTCAGTTCAATAATAACCTTATAATATAATTTGGGAAAAATTCTGGATAATGACATCTCTTCGCTACTAGGGCATAGAACATATTCTAGAACATAAAACAACTAAAAGTGCCATAATTAGCCTTCTTTAGTCATATGGTACACAAAAGGGATGAATATTTAGTAGTACAAAGTTTTGCCCTATGATGATGGAAAAAGAGATCATTGAGTTAACATACTGAGGAAATTAAGACCAGAGTCTCTGCATGTGTCCATGTTCTGTGACTTTGAGTCACTTTTCTTTAGTTTCCTCATCTACAAAATGAGAATGATTATACTAGATTTTTGTGAGAATTAAATGAGAAAATATTCATAAAGAGTTTAAGATAGTGTCTAAAACACAGTAAGTGTTCAGTACATGCTAGTTGTTATTATCATTATTAAAATGCTTGACATCTTGAAATTCTGTTACATATGTGAGAAACAGTCACACACGAGCTTAAGAAGACATGGTCAGGTTGTTCACTACAGCATTATTTGTAATAACAAAACACTAGAAATGAACTAATGGTAAAGGAAACCATAGTACATCCATTCTATGAAATACTATACAACACTTCAAAAAACAGCATGTGCTGATCTGCAACTCCAAGAGATAATGTTGTTTTTTCTAAAAAGAAGAGCAGACGAACAACACCTATGAGATAGATTTTTTTTAAAAAAGAGCAAAACTATATGTTTCTATATAAGTATCCCTATATGTAAATACAAAAGAAACAGTATGAAAAGATACATACCAAACTGATAACAACATTTGCCTCTAGAAAGGCAATGGGATTGAGGATTATGGGCATAAAAGGAAGATGTTAGTTTTAGAACTGTTTGATAATTAAATAATAAAAATAAAATAATAAATAAAAATTTATGCATGTATTACAATAGTCTCCCCTTACCCATGGAAATACATTCCAAGACCCCCAGTGTATGCCTGAAACCCTGGATAGTACTGAATCCTATATACGCTATGCTTTTTTATTTTTTTATACATATATACATACCTATAATAAAGTTTAATTTATAAATTAGGCTTCTCTTTGGCATATCCAAATTGCCAGCACCACTACTCTTGCACTTTAAGGCCATTATTAAGCAAAATAAGGGATATTTGACCACAATCACTGCAATACCATGTGCTCAATCTGACAATCAAGATGGCTACTAAGTGGCAACTGGGTAGGTGGTGCATAGAGTGGATACACTGGACAAAGGGATGATTCATATCCTTCTGACTGAGTGGGACTGCATGAGATTTCATCACGCTGCTCACAATGGCGTACAATTTGAAACTTATGAATTGTTTATTTCTGGAATTTTCTACCCAATATTTTCAGAGTGGGATTGACCACAGATAACTGAAACTGCAGAAAGTGAAACCGCAGATAATGAGGGAAGTACTGTAACTGTAAAATTAAGAAAAAGTATATTTTAGTTCCTCTACTCATCTTCTTGAACAGTTCAGCCCTAAAGCTCTTGGTGGAACAGGGGAAAGGAGGCATCTACACTATGGGTGAGGATGGGGGCAAGGAGCTGCAGTAGCCCAAAGCAGGGTATCAGAACAAAAAGGTCATTCCCAAGGAAAGGTTGCCTGGCATGGAATGTCAGAATCCAAATGAGGAAGAATGGCCTCCACATATGAAACCTACATGGAGCACAGTATAAGAATAAGAATGAGATGAAAAGAACATGGGGGTAGGGCACAAGTCAGAGCCCAAGGAGAGTGACCATGTAAAGGGGTAGCTTGGCATACGGTATCAAAGCCCACATGAAGAGTGTGGTGAAGAGTGTGGCCACAAATGAAGGAAGCCTACAAAGGCATGTCAGAGCCAGAGCAGGTGAGTGTGAGGCATCCTGAGTCTGTGAGGTTGGTCTTATGCTGGGGTGTCAGAGCCTAAGCAGGATGAGGTCAATGACTACACAGTGACAGACTGGCACAGAATGTCAGAACACAAGCAGAGAATGGAGGGTGTCCCTGTAGAGGGGTGACCTGGCACAGGATAAGGTGAACACAGAGAAGGGGCTTGGCAGGGTTGTCAGCCCAGTTAGGGTGATGAGAGCATCTATGTCATGGTGGGATGGGCAGCAGCCTGACTCTAAATGTCAGAAACCAAGTTGGATAAAAGGGCATCCACGGCAGGCAGGGGCAGCAGTGGAGATGAAGACTGGTCACATACAGGCTGACTCGTAAAATAAGTAACTAAATTAAGAAGAATGGAAGCCTGGCTTCTCCCTGTCAAGAAAGGGAGTTACAAACATGGAAAGGGTGAAAATAAAAATGAACTCTGTGGTGTTGGATTGAAGGTGGAGGTACTGGTGTGAACTCATGGTTTGGGATGGATGGATGGATGGATAGATGGATGTATAAGTGGGTATATATGTGTGTGTGTATGTGCGTGCATGATGTATATGCGTGTGTGATTATATATACATAATATACAACTTTGTCCAGCCCACTTAGAAAGTTTGGGAATAGTGACACCCCAATAGCAATGAACAGATGAGCTTCTAAATATCAGTTTCCCCTAAAAGAAACAAGAACTCCTTGGAGAAATGGCTGATTCCAGGGCTGGGGCAAAGAAAGCCTGAAAATCCTTGTGCCAAAAAGCAAGGAAATGCTCAAATATGCTGAAAATAGTCAGAAGCACAATGAAGATAGCTGCAGGGTGTGCCCACTGGCCAAATTTGGGACAATTTGAGCTTCAAAATAATGATAGTAACCGACTATAACTCATTGAAGAATAATAAACCTCAACAAGTTCATACTCACAGAATAAATGAACAGATTTAAAATTTGGTGAGAATGGTAAATTTATATAGTTTCAAAGTATCTTGCCACAAAATACTTATTATTACAAAGTAAAATAGACTAACTTTATTGTAAAGCCTGGAAGACACCTCCTTAATCAAATAACCAAAGTAAATATCACCAGTAACGGTACAAACTGAAATCATGTGCCACTGATAGGATACAATAGAAAGAATAGAGCATTGCCATGTATTTCTCCCAAAATTACATAACCTAAATTTAATCACAAGGAAACATCAAACACAATTTGAGAGATATGCTACAAAATAACTGATCAGTAATATTTAAAAGTGTCAAGGGCATAGTCAAGGAAAGACTAAGAGACTCTTCCAGAAAATTAAAGAGTATTTTAACTGAATGTAATGTGTATTTCTGAATTAAGTCTATTTGCTATAAAGGACATTATTGGGATAACTGTGAAAATAGAATAGCGTCTAAGGATTGAACAACGGTAACAGATCAATGTTAATTACTTGATTTTGATGGTTATATTGTGGTTATGCAAGAGAATATCCTTGTTAGAAATACATGCTAGAATACACAGGTTGATAAGACATCAGGGTGACAATTTACTCTCAAACAGTTCAGGGGGAAAAGGTCTTGTAATGTCCTTGGAAGTGTTATGTAGGGAAGAGATTGTTTTTTTAAAAAAAAATAAGGAGCTGGCCGGGTTAGTTCGGTTGGTTAGAGCATAGTGTTACAACACCAGGGTCAAGGGTTTGGATCCCTGTACCAGCCAGCTGCCAAAAAAATAAATAAATAAAAATAAAAATAAAACAGTGTATTTGAAAGAAAATTTACAAGATTAAAAAGTTTAATTACAAAGATTTAATTCCGTGGTACTGTTTCTCTCTCTCTGTCCTCCTACTCCTTTCTCTTTTTCTTTCTTTCCTTCATTTCCTTCCTTCCTTCCTTTCTTCTTTCTTCCTCTCCTTCATTCCCTTCCATACTTTCCTTCCTGTCCTTCCTTCTTTCCTTCCTTTTTTCTTTTTCTTTCTCAATATTATGCTTCCAATGTTACAAACAGAACCCTAACCAATTTTCCAGGTGGGTATAGAAGGATTCTTCATGTATTTCCACTAGGAAATGGCAGATATTGTAGGTGGATAATAAAAATGATGGCAGTTAAAGATAATTACCATTCTAAAAACAGATTACAAAGATTGTGTGGTTATTTGTATACTACCCAAATCTCTGTTCACCAAAAACTATTTGGTTTTATCAATTCCTACTTTGCAGGTATTATTGACTAAATAACAATCATGGAATTATTAGGTTATACAGAAATAATAAAGACATTTTGATAATGTATACCCTACCTACCTTTTACAATAAATAAATTTTTAAAACGGGAAAATGTTCTCTGTAAATGATTAAACACAAAAAATGTCAGCAGTTATTTAAAGTGTATCACCAATTACTATTTAAGCATATAGAAATTTAGTATTAAATAGACATATCTTTATCAGCTATTCCTAACTCTAAGAAGAACTGCCTATATTTCCAAAATTGATGATTGGTATGAGGCATATTTTCTTCACATTGTGAAATATGGCAAAGGTAGAAAAGTTTTTCACCTTTTCTCCCTCTGTAATGATCTGGATAGCATTTGGAATGAGTCGAGCGGTTTTCTCCTTGGTCATGAAGGTTATATTCTTTAAAGCAATAGAAATCTGAACACAAAAAGAATAAAAAATTACAAAATATATTTTTCAGAAACATATATAAGACAAAATACCAAGTATTACATCAACCTAATCCAGAATATTCAGATGAAAAATCTGGAGGAATTAATAAGCACATGCCTGTATTCTCTGTATTTTTCAGAAACATATATAAGACAAAATACCAAGTATTACATCAAACTAATCCAGAATATTCAGATGAAAAATCTGGAGGAATTAATAAGCACATGCCTGTATTCTCTGAGAAAAACAAGGTAGGTAGTCAGACATTATTCCCTTCAGTATTCTCCCCCATCAACGCCTATATCTAATATTAGGACAAAATGTGAAAAGACATGTGGGTGTTCGTGTTCCACATCAGCACACAAACACACAAAATTCAGACAGTCTGTCACATAAGATATGATTTTGGCAGCCAATAGATGTATGTTCAAGCCTTTTTCCATTTGAAATCTTTCTCTACCTTTATTAAGTACTAATGGAGCTCAATGTATTAAGTTAGAAAAGCATATTACACACTTATACACACATGAATGTATATCATGTTTTATAAGTATAGATGCATAAATATATATATATATATACTGACTTTCAAATCATCTAAAGTAAATTGTTTTTAGGAACACTGTATATATTTCTATCTATGCAATTATTTGTATCAAGAAACCAAATGCAAAATATGTCTTACTGTAGTTTCCCATCTGAAGATGTTGCTATAGAAACACAGCCAGTTTTCTGAAAGGTATAGTCGTCCCTGAAGCAAAATGTCCCTCTGAAGAGCACAAGCATAATCTACACACACAAAAATAAGGATAAGTTATTCACAAAAGTCTGGCAACTTAATAAACACTATACCATTTCAACACATGGAAAGTCATCACTGCTTGTTCATCAGTTCATTCACTCATTCACTCATATACTTTGGACACCATAGGCCAGATATTTTGCTGTTTACTAGGCTTACCAGAAATGGCTCTTGCCTTTGTGAAACACAATGTAGAGAGCAGACAGACAATAAACAAATACAAAATAAGTATGATAATGACCAAATATAGAAAAGCTATGAGAGCATATAATAAGGGCTATGCAGGTATGGAGGTCATGGTGGGGACAGAGATAGCAGGAAGGATTTTCCTGAAAAAGTGATCTTTCAGATCAATAAAGGCTTACTGGCCGGCCACTAAATAAATAAATAAAGATCAATAAAGGGTCAGCAGGATCAGGAGGATCAGCAGGATCATGAGCACATGCAAAGGTCCCTATGGTAGAGAGAAACAGCACATTTGAGGATCTATAAGAAGAGAGATCTCTGGGTCAGAGAAGCTGGAGAAGCTGGATCATGTAAGATCTCAGGCTATGGTAGATGGTGAACTTTATGAGAAGCCACTGACAAGCTTTAAGTGGAAGAGACATGATCAGATATATATTATTCACACTGTGAGAATGGATTCCAATAAATCAGTAGTAAGTCCAGGGAAAAGTTGATGGTGGCTCAGACCAGAATATGACAATATTAAAAGACACAGTAGTTAGATTCAGTGATACTTGGGAGGTAGTACTGACAGGAAATTGGTGATTGATTCGATGTTGGACAAGGGTAAAGGGGTCAAAGATGACTCAGAAAATTGTATACATTTTACGTTAGTTTTAAAGTTGATTCCACCTCAGCACTAAAATCCAGCAAAATCAAGTCTTCTGGTAAATGTCACTGCCTACAAAGCAATTTAATTCCATGCCTCTAAGATTAAGATCTGGCTCTATGGCTAATGTAAAGAGTATGGCTAAATTATTGATAATACAAGATATAAAGGGCTGCTGTGAGGAGATTTAGTTTAACTGCTAAATTTAGAAACTATAAAGTAATTACCAACTTTAGGGAAAAGTTGCATAAACCCAAAAATATTTAAACTTAGTCGTGTCAATCATCTAAACAAATAATAAAAATTGAGCAAAGTAATTCAGTCTTTCACAATGCTTCCTTCAGCAAAACGAAACTGAGGTGTCACCCAACAAAAACTCCTAGTAAATAATTAAGCAGATTAAGTTACTCATTTACTAGTATGCATCTCTAAAAACAGAGATTAGTCTAAAGATCACTTTGAGGGTCCTGAAGTTTTCATCTAAACCATAGAAACATTTTATCAGTTCAATGCTTCTCAGAAGTACCTGACAACTTATCAAAACACAGACTGCTAGGCCCCTCCCCCAGGGTTTCTGATTAAATAGGTCTGAGGTGAGATCAAGAGTCTGCATGTCTAACAAACTCTCAGGTGATGCCAGAATTGCTAGTCTGTGGACCACGCTTTGAGAACCAGTGGATTATTTTATGTTACCTATATTCAAAGCTATAGTAACCACTTGTATTATTTTAAGTGAAGACTATTTGATATATATTGGCAGACTTTTTTCAGTGGTTTTTTAAAACATGGTTTCCCTAAAATGGGTGTGTTTTTTCATAAGAAACTTACACCTCAGTAAAATTGATTTTCTAAGAAATGATTTCCTATGCAAGAAATAGAAATTTTTTTTAAAGTGAAGGGATTTTACTCTTTTTTTTTTTTTTTGCTCCCAGTTTCCCTACTGATAAACAAAACATGTACAACAATAATAATCAGCACTTTAGGAGACAATATTCTACCTGATTTGAGTCATATTAACAATCTAATTCATCTAGAATAGAATAAGAAAACAATGTTTATCAAAAATTGTTTAATGGACTTATAACTTTATAATTGGTTACTAGAAAGGTAGGGTAAAATTAAAGAAATTAACCAAGCAACTTAGGTCACTTTACTGTGTGTATTAACATCAACTTACTCGCTATTATACGATCAATTTTCAGCACGATAGAATGGACCCAACTCCTAAAGATTTATTTTAGTAACTGTAATTTAGCAAGGGATACTGTACGAAGTACTATGGGAGTACAGCTGGAGAGAATCAGTATGATACTTCTAGAGTAAGCCTGCATGATTAGTAGTATACATATATTTAAGTAAACAGTACTATAGTTTTACAAAATAATTTAGGCATATCTATCCATAAGGGAAATGACAATTAATTAAGAGAATGTGTTTTTTTAAACAATCATATCAGGAAATACATATCCCAAAGCCCAAAGTATTCCTTCCTAGCAGCAATCACCTTTGGGGGTCCAATAATGCTGACATTGCTTGGGGGGGGGGGTTGGAATACCATTTTTAGGATTGCTTTCAGATTTAGTATTTAAATTACAAAACATTCTCATTTTTATACTTTACACTGTTTTTTTGTTATTTTGTTTGCTTTTTACTTGAAACAACTGTAGGAGTAAATACAAATCAAAAAAGAAAGAAATTAATTTTCCCTGCTGCAAAAAGGGAAAGACACCCACCTCTCCCTTTTCTTTGAGCACTGTCCTTAAAAACTTGTAAATTCTTTTCTGTTTCTTTGAGATGTATGTGGATCTTTTTAAAAGCTAGATAGGACTTTTGCCAGTTTTACAACCTAGGAATATTTTCTCAAGGACCTGAGAGCCATCCCTTTGAAATGTAAACATCAAGGGACTTAACCCTCCTGTCTCCCAGTTTCTGTGAAAAGGTAGTAGCCTAACTTCAGTGGCTGCTTCTCTCCAAGTTGCAAAACCACCTCTTGTCATAAAGATATAAATTTATTTTTCTTCTGGATTAAGCCAATCAGCTAACACTGATGGTTGCCCCAACTACCAGGTAAATTTGGGATGAACTATGTGTGACAAAGGCAATGTCAAGTCCTTTTTGTATGCAATGGGTTGTGTATGCTTGACTGTATAACAGGATGAGATTTCTTTCTGTCTTTGCAATCTCTTTTGAGGATTGCCTATGATGCACATCACATTCTGGTTAATGCTTTCTCCTACTTTGTGGACACGTTTTCTGGGTTGGCAGGAGATTCTGTATTAATTATATTTCTCCAATACAATGTTATAGAGCTTGTATATCCACCTTGTTCACTCAGGTAATCAGAGAAGTTAAAAAATGTTTTGAGCAATGATGTCACTGAAAAAAAGTATTTAGTCTTCAAAGCTGAAAACTTTCAAAGAGATAAACAAATTTAGAAGTATAAATACTGTTTTTTTAATTAAAAATCAGTACATAGAACTTCCTTTTTAAAAAAAAAAAAAAGATGACAGGTAAGGGGATCTCAACCCTTGACTTGGTGTTGTCAGCACCACACTCTCCCAAGTGAGCCAACCGGCCTTCCCTATACAGGGATCCAAACCCACGGCCTTGGTGTTATCAGCACCACACTCTCCCAAGTGAGCCATGGGCTGGGCTGGCCCTCAGCACCACGTTCTAACCAAGTGAGCTAACCAGCCAGCCCACAGTACACAGAACTTCTATATCTCCCTCCTTCTCCAAAACTCTTTTGAGAGGACGGGGAAGATATATAACAAATTAAATTCATAACAGTGCTTAGGGTTGGGTATAAGAATGAGCACATTAGCAGACTGAAAGTTTTGATAAATTTTTGGAAGTCAGAAAGTGGATACCAATGAATAAACTAGAGTGTGGAGAAAGGCTCAGCTCAAAAAATACACAGGCAAAGGCTACCATTCTTCCTCACATCTGCACACTTAAAGAATCAGCAGGCACAAAGAGGGAAAGAATAAGTTAGAATAGGGACAGATATCAGGTAACTGACAACACAGTGGCAGTATTTATCCCCAAGCTCTAATGTAAGAAAAACGTAAGCTATGGGACCATGTCTAGGAAAGGCTACAGACCCTAGAGTAAATGTTAATGTCCCAGAGTAAAGGTTGCATTTTGGCATTTAAGGTTGGGGGTAGAAATCCCAACCTGCCACCTTCTCTCTGCACAAAGTATAGATTTGTCAGTCAACATCATGTCTCCTTCCCACCTTCCCACACAGATACGGGAGAGTTCTCTTGGGTAAACACACAAAGGCAACCCACTCCAACTGTTTAATAAATCAAGTCCTTCACTCATATGAAAGGACAACCATAAGACTATATAATTCATATTCTCTCTGTACACATGCTCTTCCCCACCCCCTCAACCCCCGCTGCCACCACCCAGTCCCAACCGATTTCAAGGTTAAATAACTTCAAATACAAATTTGGAAAATTTTACTATTTTCCTATTGCATAATGAGGGACCATGCGTTCCTTGAAAGTTGAACAAAACTATGTGTAAAAATATCTGGCATAGGGCTTTTTGTTGGGTAGACTTTTGACTAATAAAATTTCTTTAAGGATTATTGATTTTTCAAGTAAGAACATCATGTTCCTCCCAGTTCATTTCAATACATTCCAGCCCATTTCCAATTATCAGCATTTCAATCATTTTACCCAAAGGCTTTCTCTCCCCACCAGAGCCTCACTCTGGTAGGCCAGAAGTGTTGGGGAATTAATACATCCTCATAATACTACATTTCT
Source organism: Galeopterus variegatus (assembly GCF_000696425.1). NCBI lineage: Eukaryota > Metazoa > Chordata > Mammalia > Dermoptera > Cynocephalidae > Galeopterus > Galeopterus variegatus. Next base: position 120,038 of record NW_007726195.1, on the reverse strand, counting down.
AGAAGTAGAATTGCTGAATCAAACGTATTTTTAACTTTAATAAATATTTGGTCAGGATTAAGCAAGAAAAAAGAGAAGGCACAAATGAATATTAGGAATGAAAAAGTGTGATATATACACCTGCACTAAAGTAGACTTTTAGAAATATTCTATGGACAGTTAGTTGCCCTAATTACAGATTTACACTTGGTATGGGTCAGCTAACAATTTAATAAGAAGGATTACACTCCATCGGAGGCTACTATAAGCCCTTCAACTATCTTTATCTCTCTTCAACATCAAATATTTGGCTAATTAGCATATACATATTAGAAAAGGGTTTTCATTGGCAGAATTAGTGGCTCTTTCAACAGCATATTAGATGCTAGACATGGGGTCACACTGGTGAAATCAGTTTTATCAATATGTGTGGATTAGTTAAAATATTTTAGAGACCCTCCTCACCATTACATGTACAGAGTATAAGAACCTAGTAAGACTTTCAAACATAGGTATGCACCTAATTCCCTAGATCAGAGTTTCTCAAACTTTAATGTACATATAAATTACCTGAGGATGCTTGGAATTCTTTTGAAAAAGTTGTACATTCTCCCTATTTATTTAATTATTCAAGCATTTATTTATATCAGTATGGACTCATGGACATTTATTTTATTCTTCAGGTTTTAAACCAATATTATCATTATTTTGTTGTTCAAATTATTTTAACTTTGACCATTGGGAGCTCTTTCAAGTTGACTCCTGGTTTTGTTTTTGTTTTTGTTTTTAAGGTCTTCCTTACTTTCTGACACTACAAACAAGATGCTCCAAACTCACTCATTTTGTATTTTTACTGCTCCAGCGCCAGACTCAGCCATTTCTTCAAAGGTCTTCCTTACTTTCTGACACTACAAACAAGGTGCTCCAAACTCACTCATTTTGTATTTTTACTGCTCCAGCGCCAGACTCAGCCATTTCTTCAAGGAGCTCTGATTCTTTTTATTGAAGAATGGTATTTAAAGACCAAGATCTGGGCCCTGGACATGCTCATTACTATGACTATGACTGTTTCAAGGCCCTCTCAGCAGACAGAGTGCTAGGAAATAGATGGAAATATACTAACCCATCCTTGAGTGCAGTTACGTCACTTATTTGTAACAATTTCACTTGTCACAGTCAGCATTCCATCGTGGGATCTCCTGACATAATAGTTGATTTTTAAATTTTTAAAGAGCAAAGTTCCCTCTGTAAAGGTTTGACAAATTCATAGTTAAGTAACCACCACCAAGGTACCATACAGAATCATCCACCACCCTAAAAATTTCCCTGTGCAGCCATTCTCCCCTTCATACTACAGGAACCACAAATCTGTTTTCCATCTCTACAGTTTTGCCTTTTCCAGGATGTCATATAAATGGAATCATACAATATGCAGATTTGGGAGTTCTACTTTTTTAACTTAGAAAGAAGCATTTAAGAGTAGTCCATGTTACTGTGTATATCAACAGCTTGTTCCTTTTTGTTACTGAATAGTATCCCATTATCTGGATGTACGACAGTTTGTTTATTCATTCACCTGTTGAATGACATCTTGGTTATTTCCAACCTGCCATCTAAAGTGGTTATATCATTTGCATTTCCACCACTAGCTAATGAGAGTTCCTGCTACTTTGCATCCTCATCTCTTTGTGTTGTCAGGTTTTTTGTTTATTTGTATTTTAATTTTAGCAATTCTAGTAGGTATGTGGTTTATTTAATTGTGCCTTTAATTTGCATTTCAGATGTTGAGTATCTTTTCATATGGTTATTTACCGTACATATATCTTCTTTGGTAAAGTGTCTGCCCATTTTTTTATTAGGTTGTTCATGTTCTTATTACTGACTTTAAAGAACAGTTATATTCTGGACTTTTTTTAAAAATCAGATATGTAATTATCAAATATTTTCTCCCTATTTGCAGTTTATATTTTTATTCTCTTAACAGTACGTTTTGCGTAGAAAAATTTTTAATTTTCATACAGTCCAATTTATCAATTTTTCCTGTTATGAATCATTCTTGTGATGCTGCATCTAAAAAGTCATTGCCAAACCCAAATATTAGGCCTCATGGCCAGCTTAAGGCAATTGGGCTGGTCTGGACCAGATGTTATCGGACCACAAGAACTGTGTCACCTTGCATACCACTGATTTCAAAATTGCCCATTATGCTGCCAGAACCCTCAAAGCCTTATAAACTTCCTGCTTCCTTTTGTTGGGGGAAGCTGATCTGATTCAGTCTCCCCTCCACATTGGGGGAAATAAAGCTGCTTGGCTGAAATGGCACCTGGCGCGGGTCTCTCTCCCTTTTCTCTGTCTCACCAAACCTAACACCAAGGTCACTGAGACTTTCTCTAGAAAAACACAGATGTTATTCTTCTAGAAGTTTTATAGTTTTAGATTTTATGTTTAGCTCTATGATCCATTTTTAGTTAATATCTGTATAAAAAGTGAGGCATGAATCAAGGTTCATTTCTTTTGAATATGGACATCTAATCATCCCAGCATTCTTTGTTGAAAAGACTATTCTTTCTCTACTGTACCTTTGTCAAAAATCATTTCATATATTTGTCTGAATTTATACCTGATCTTTTTTCTTTTGTTTCACTGACGTAAGTGTCTATCCTTCTGCAACTCCCACACTGTCTTGATTACTATAGCTTTAAAGTAAATCTTAAATCAAGTAGTGTTTGTCCCCCAGCTTTGTCTTTTTCAGAATTTATTTGGCAATTCTAGTTCCTTTACTTTTCATATAAATTTTAGAATCAGCTTGTTAATATCTATGAAAAAGCTTGCTGAGACTTTGGTTGGTAAGAATTGGGATCTTAACAATATTGAGTCTTCCAATCCATAAACATTTATTTAGGTCTCCTTTTACTTCTTTTATCAGTGTTTTACAATTTTCAGCATACAGTCCACCCCAGCATCGACCACTGAACCACTGCAGGAAGAGCCCCCGGCTCTCCCAAACCAGAGTGGTGGGGGTCTGAGGACCTCAGCCATGCCCCTCTGACACGTGCAACCAGCCCAGGAGCAACCACTAATCCACCACAGGAAGCACTCTGAGCTCTCCCAAGTTGTGGCAGTGGGGGGCAGAGGGCATTGGCCATCCCCCCCACAACATGTGCAACCAGCCGAGTGACAACCACCAAGACACAGCAAGAAGGGCCCCAGGTTCCCAAGCTGGGATGGTAAAGGCAAGGGCTTTTGCCATACCCCCTGACATCTGCACCCAGCCGGGCAATGACCAAGCGACTGTTGGAAGCCCCCAGGTCTCCCCTGTGGGAATGAGGGGGGTGCCTTTTTCCATCACATATCCTTCCCCTTTTCCTCTACCCCTCCCTCTCAACTGCTCTGCAACACCCTAGAATGTAAAATAAAATAAAATAAAATAAAAAAGCAACTAAAAAAAAAGCTTACTTCAAAAAAATCTATGTGAACAATTACATGAAAATGATTTAGCCCTAGAACATTTTATTAAATTGTTCCATGAGCATATCTATTAAAGAGTATATTTTCTAGGAAAAGTTAATAGATATTGAACATCAAGTTTAAATTTTCCCTCCAAAACCACATAAAACAAGCACCAGAAGGTATGGTGACAAATAATTTCTTAGTTCTATTTTCTTAGTTAATACTTAATACTCTTATAAGTCAGAAATCACTACTCCCCAAATTACAACTGAGTTTTACATTGTCTAATTGTGATTGATAAGATGCTGCTTATCTTGAAAACCATTTTCTGTCTGACCCAAAGGCTTAAATTTTCTACATGTACTGTCACTATCTGTAATAAGGTAATAAAAAAATTATTTTGCAAATTTCTGTCTTTTTTACCTGCTATCAGCTTCTCTGTATCAGGCAGATGTGTAAACTGTCTTTTGTATTCCTCATTCCTGTCTTTATAGGTGGAACTTGAAATCTGAACAATAAAAAGATTAAATTTGTTTAATTGTAATTGTAGCATCCTAGAAAATAAATTTTAAATGGAATTTAAAATTATACACTTTCTATGCAATATTTTGTATGTCCTTATGTGAAAAACCACATGAACATTTCAAATAAAACCAAAAACAACAAAGGAGACTGACTACTTCCAGCATAATGGGGTGAGGAGTTTGGTAATCCTCTCTGCAAAAGCAAGTACACAGCTGGAAAAAGCTGTCAAAAACAATTATCTCAAATAACTGGAAATTGCCCAAAGGTACACAATAAACTGAGAAGTATTTGCTCATGAAAATCTACTGAACTTGGGTAAGGACAGAGGAAGACTGGCATTCTTTCCTGGGCCTGCTCCCACTACCCTTCCTCTACCAGCTAAGTAAGTGTGGTGGTTCTGCAAGGGTACAACAGACCACAAAAACTAGCAGCTATGTTGACACAGGGGGCTGAGCTGATTTGGAGTGGAAAGCAGAAAATCTATGCCCAGAAGTGAAAGGGAAGACCCTGAAGCTATCCAAGCAAGTGTGAAGGTGCAGTCCCAATTGGAGCAAGCAGACTGGCAGATTAGGAAAGGATTTAACAGAGAGATCGTAAAAGAGAAGCAGCCATAGATGGTCTTGATAAACTCTCTCTATATTCCTATACAGAGGCTGCAATGTGTAGCAGAGATTAGAGAGAGCCCAAACTATCAACAAGGATTTAACAGAGAGATCGTAAAAGAGAAGCAGCCATAGATGGTCTTGATAAACTCTCTATATATTCCTATACAGAGGCTGCAATGTGTAGCAGAGATTAGAGAGAGCCCAAACTATCAACACATTCCTGGCTAGAGACATAGTGGTCTAGGAGGACAGAAAAATTGGTACCAACTTGGAAATGGCCTGAACTTTGAATACATTCCCCAATCTACACATAGATCTCTTATTAGAAGGGAAAAGACTTACTGGCTCTATGTATTTGAGCACATCATTAAGCAATAATTGGCTAACATAAGGGGTGACCTCCAGGAATCCAGCTTTAAAATAAAAAACAAAAACAGTAACAACAATAATAATAAACTAAGGAGAGATATTAGCTCCCACATGCCACAGGAAAAATAGATTTACTCTAAGCAAATATTAAACAAATAAACAAAAATCTGCAGTGATAAGCCTTGGGGATAGTGGGAAATGCAATCAGAATCCAGAAATGCTACAATATATTATCTAAATTGTCAAATTTTCAACAAAAAATTATATAACGTGCAAAGAAATAGAAAAATGTGACTTGTACTAAAGAAAGAAAAAAAGAGTAGGCAATGGAAACAGTCTTTGATGGTCCTCAGACATCAGATTTAGCAAAGACATCGAAGCGGTTATTATAAATATGTTCAAAGAACTAAAGAGGACCATGCCTAAAAACTAAAGGAAAGTATGATAACAATGATGCAAAAAGTAGAAAATCTAAACAAACAGATACTTTAGAACATTTTTAAAGAAACAAATGGACCTTCTGGAGCTGAAAACTATAATCACTGAAATAAAAAAATTCACTAGAGGGGCTGGCAGGTTAGCTCATTTCGTAAGAGCATGGTGTTCTAACACCAAGGTCTAAGGGTTCAGATCCCCATACTGACCAGCTATCAAAAAAAAGAAAAAATATTTCACAAAGGGGCTCAATAGCAAATTCAAAATAGCAGAGAAAGAATCAATGAACTTGAAGACAGACTAGTAAAACTCATCAAATGTGAAAAACGGAGAGGAAGAAAATTAACAGAATCTCAGAGACCTGTGGGACAACATCAAGTGAACCAAAATACATGTAATGGGAGTATCAGAAGGAAAAGGGGGAGGCCAGAAAAACATTTGAAATAATGGTCAAAACTTTCCAAATTTGATGAAAAACATTAACCAATAAATCAAAGAAACTCAATGAACCCCAAGTAGGATAAACACAGAGTCACACTTAGACATACAATAGTTAAATTGTTGAAAGACAAAAAAGAAATTTTGAAAGTAGCAAGAAAAAAAAAATGACTCATCCCATGCAGGTTAAAAACAGTATAATTCGGGGCCGGCCTGGTGGCGCACTGGATAAGTGCGCCGCTTGGGAAGCGCGGCGGCGCTCCCGCCCGAGGGTTCGGATCCCACATACAGACCGGTTCCCGCTCACTGGCTGAGTGAGGCGCGGGGGCAACACCGAGGGTTGCAATTCCGTTGCCGGTCCCTGGTCCGGGACCGGGGCAACACTGAGGGTTGCGATCCGTTGCCGGACACAGAAAAAGACAAAAGACAAAAAAAAAAAACAGTATAATTCTCAGGTGACTTATCATGAACAATGGAGACAGCAGACCTGCCTTACAAGATATACTAAAGGAAGTCCTTCAGGCTGCAGGAAATGACATCATATGGCAATTCAAATTCACAATAAAAAATGAAAAGCACCAGATGTGTAAGTACATGAGCATGTATGAAAGACACTACAAACCTATTCGACCATTTCTCTTTTAACATCTTTAAAAGACAGAAGAGTCTATAAATCAATAATTATAACACTGTACTGCTGGGTTTACAACAGGTAATAGAGTTAGATTGGAGCAAAGGTTCAATATTTTAGCAGAATTTAAATTAGTACACATCTGAAGTAATCTGTGAGAAGTTAAGATGTAGACTATAATCCCTAAGCAATCACTTAGAAAAAACAATCTCAAAAAAATTACTTAAATCAAAAGAAATTAATACGGTACTGCAGTGGATTGAATTGTGTCCCCTCCAAAGTTTAATGCGTTAGAAGCTTGATCCCATTGTGACAGTGTGAAGAGGGTGCGAAATCCTATTACAGTAATTGAAAAGTGGGGCCATGAAGAGGTGATTAGATTGTGAGGACCCTCCCATAGTGAATGGTTTAATGGTGGTCATGGATGTAGTCTGAGGGCTTTAAAGGGAGGGCATGAGAGAGTCTCTCTCTGCTCTGCCATTCTGCCATGTGAGACCCCTGTGTCACTGTCAACATCACCAAGGCCTTCACCAGATGTGTTCCCTGTACATTGGATTTCCCAGCCTCTGAAACTGTAAGCAAAAAATTTTGTTTTCTCCTAAATTATTCAGTTCCAGGTACTTTGTTATATGCAACAGAAACGGACTAATACAGATACCCTAAAAAATATTTGACATATAAAAAAAGAAATAAAGGGGGAACAAAAGAACAAAAAACATGTGAAACATATAGAAAACAAATAGAAAAATGGCTATTTGTGAATCCAACCATATTATAACTACATTAAATATATGTGGACACAGATTGTCAAACTGGACAAAAATAGAACCAACTAAATGTTGTCTACAAGTGACACACACCTTAGTTGCAAAAACACAAAGGAGTTGAAAGTAAAAGGATGAGAAAAAGATACACCACACAAACAGTAATGAAAAGAAAATTTGAGGGGTGGCTGGTTAGACTGCAGCTGGTTAGAGTGCGGTTGGTTAGAGCACAGTGTTGATAACACCAAAGTAAGAGGTTCATATCCCTGTACCAGCCAGCCACCAAAAAAAAAAGAGAGAGAAAGAATTTGAGTGGCTATATTACTATCAGCTGAAATATACTTTATAACAAGAAATATTACTAGACGAAGAGAGAGATTTCATGATAAAAGGGTCAATTTATAAGGAAAATACAAAAATCATAAATGTATACACAACTAACAACAGAGCCCCACAGTGCGTGAAGCAAAAACTGACAGAACTGAAAGAACAGACCATTCAACATAAATGGAGATATCAACATCCTATTCTCAATAATTAATAGAAGGACTAGACAGAAAATCAGTAGGGATACAGAAGGTTTGAACATTATCCATCCACCAACTACACCTCACTGGCATTTATAAAACACTCTATTCAACGACTGCAGAATACACATTTTTTTCAAACACACATGGAACATTCTCCAAAAAAAGACCATATGCTAGGCCACAAAAGAAGTTTCAATAAATTTAAGAGGACTGAAACTATATAACGTATGTTCTCTATGAACAACACAAGAACTAGAGCCCAGCTTCAAATCATCTGAATCCTTAAAAATGGAATACAGCAATCCCAGATTGCCTGACAGCTGTATGTGAAAATTCTCTCCGGAAAAAGACATAACTGTAAGACTCAAAATGTTTCTACAAAAATGATGGAAAATAGAGAATAAAGGATAAGAGACTAAGGATACAGTGAGGACATCTAACACATATGTAACTGAAGTCCCAGGAGAGGAGAGCATGAGGTAGATGCAATATTTGAAGCAATAAAAATTTTAGAACTTTAAGCATTTTAAGTGTCTGTCTTTAAAGATCCCAATATCTTCTTTTCTCATAGTTCTCTAAAATCATTTTCAAAAGTAACAATCTTCTCACTCTAAGTGATTTCAACACTTTTTGTGCATATTTACACATGTAAATATAGTAAAATTCAATAAACCAGCATATTGCAGTCCAAAAATCCTAACAGTTGGCATCTAATCAAAAATGATCTGGAGAGTCTCAGTCATTCATTATGTGTGGCACACTCAACAGCCTCACAAGCGGATTTTTTGAAATGAGTTTTGATAGAGGATTGGAATAAGGGAAAGTAAAACATAAGAGCAAATTAATGTGGCACATCAGTCAAAACAGGGTAAGTTATACAATGGTAATAAACAATCCCAAAATCTCAGTGCTTACAATAACAATGTTTTTTTCTCACTCATACTACACATTCTTTATGGGTTGGCTGAAGGATCAGCTTCACAATGTCCTAACACAGAGATATATGCTAATAAAGGCTCCACCATCTGGAGAGAGAAAGGTGGCAAATAGTGTACCACCTCTTAAGGGCTTCCACCAGGAAATGACAAATAGCATTTTGTTCACATTTTGTTCATTGACAAAAAATAGTCACATGGCTATGCTTACTTCAGGAGCCTAAGGAACAGCATATCTACCATGGACCCAGAATAAAAAGAAACAAAAAATACTGATGGATAGAATTAGTGATTACTTGAGTTTACCAAATTGGCTAAATCAAACTAGTAGACAGATAATGAATCTGTCCATAGAGCCCCTTTCTCCCAAAGCAATACCCATTAGGTGCAAAAGAAAATATTCACTCAGATTTCCAAACCAACAAGGCACTCACTTTTAAAAATTGAGATATAGGGCCGGCCCGGTGGCGCACTGCTACAGTGCGCCACTTGGGAGCGTGGTGGCGCTCCCGCCAAGGGTTCGGATCCCACATACAGACCGGTTCCCGCTCACTGGCTGAGCGAGGTGCGGGCGCAGCACCGAGGGTTGCGATCCCGTTGCCGGTCCCGGTCCAGTATGGGCGCGACACTGAGGGTTGCGATCCGTTGCCGGACACGAAAAAAGACAAAAAGGAAAAAAAAAATTGAGATATAATTCATATACTGTAAAATTCACCCTTCTGCAATTTACAGTTCAGTGGTTTTGGTATACTCACAAAGCTGTGCAACCATCACCATTGTATAATTCCAGAAAACTTTTATAAAGCCATAAAGAAACCCTACCCATTACTAGTCACTCTCCATTTCCCCCTCCAATCAGGCCCTATCAACCACTAAGTTACTTTCTGTCACTATAGATTTGCTTATTCTGGAAATTTCATATAATTGGAACCATGTACTACTGTGACCCTTTGTGCCTGTATTCAATCACTTAGCATTATGTATTCAAGGTTTATCCATGTTGTAGTATGAATCATTACTTCATTTCAGTTTATCGATGAATAATATTCCATTGTATGAATATATAGATTTTATCTATGCATTCACCTGTTGATTAACATTTGGGCTGTTTTGACTTTTTGCTTATTATGAATAATGCTGCTATGAACATTAGTGTACAAGTTTTTATGTGAGCGTGTTTAAATTCTCTTGCGTATATATCTAAGGATAGAATTGCTGGGTCATATGGTAATTCTATGTCTAACATTTTGAGGAACTGCCAAACTATTTTCTAAATTGGCTGCAGCATTCTACATTCCCACCAGCAATGTATGAGAGTTCCAATTTCTTCAAGTCCTCACCAACAATTAATGTCTATCTTTTTTTATTATAGCCATCCTAGTGGGTGTAAAATGGCATCCTGTTGTAGTTTTGATTTGCATTTACCTAATAACTATTGATGTTGAACATCTTTTCAGGCATTTTTTGTTTTGGGGTTTTTTGTGTTTTTTTTGGACTGGTAAGGGGATCATAACCCTTGGCTTGGTGTTGTCTGCGCCACGCTCAGCCAGTGAGCGCACCAGCCATCCCTGTATAGGATCCGAACCCACGGCCTCAGAGCTACCGCTGAACTCTCCCAAGTGAGCCACAGGGAGAAATCTTTGGAGAAATGTCTATTCAAGATTTGCCTTTTTGCAGGGAGGCGGGGGACTGGCTGGTATGAGGATCTAAACCCTTGACCTTGGTGGTATAACACCATGCTCTAACCAACTAAGCTAACCAGCCAGCCCTTGCCCATTTTTAATTGGGTATTGTCATTTCTCATTTTATTATTGAGCTATAAGAGTTCTTTACGTATTCCAGTACTAGTACCTTAGATACTTGATATGCATATATATTCTCATATTCTGTGGCTTATCTTTTCATTTCCTTAATGGATTCCTTGAAGCACAGCTGTTTTTAATTTTAATGAATTTCAGTTTACCTATTTTTTCTTTTGCCACTTTAGATTTTGGTGTCACATCTAAGAAACTGCTGCCTAATCCAGTGGTCATAAAGATTTATACCTATGTTTTCCTCTATGAGTTATATAGTTTTAACTCTTACATTCAGGTCTATGATCCATTTTGAGTTAATTTCTGTATAATATGTGAAGAAGTCCAAATTCATTTTCTTGCATGTGTACACCTAGTTGTTCCAGCACGATTTGTTGAAGACTATTTTCCCCCCCATTAAATTATTTTGGCATCCTTCTCAAAAATCAATTTCCAAATTCATTTTCTTGCATGTGTACATCTAGTTGTTCCAGCACCATTTGTTGAAGACTATTTTCCCCCCCATTAAATTATTTTGGCATCCTTCTCAAAAATCAATTGATCATTAATTTAAGGATGTATTCTGGACTCTCGATTCTATTCCATTAATATACAAATCTAGTCTTATGCCTATGTACACTATCTTGATTACAGTAGCTTTGTAGTAAGCTTTGAAATCATGAAGTGTGCATCTTCCAACTTCATTCTTTTTCAAGATTATTTTGACCATTCTGGTCCTTTGCATTTCCATAGGAACTTAGGTTATGCTTGTCAGTTTCTTTGAAAAAGCCAGTTTGGATTTTGATAGGATGACACTAAATCTGTAGATCAATTTGAGGAGTATTGCCATCTTAATAATATTAAGTCTTCCCATCCATGCACATGGATGTCTTTCCATTTATTTATGTCTTTTAAAATTTATTTCAATGACATTTTGCAGTTTTCGGTGCACAAATATTACACATCTTTTGTTAAATTTATTTCTAAATATTTTATTCTTTTGATGCCACTATAAATGCAATTGTTTTCTTAATTTCATTTGAAGGTTGTTCACTGCAAGTGTACAGAATTACAATTAATTTTGGTTTCAGAATCAGGGGAATACTAGCCTCACAGAATCATTTGGAAAGTGTTGCCTCCTTTTCTGATTTTTTAAGAGTTTTTGAAGAATTTATGTTAATTCTTCTTTAAACATTTGGTAGAATACACCAATGAAGCCATCCAGTTCTGAGCTTTTCTTTGTAACAAGTTTCTTGTTGTAGTTGTTGTTGTTTGGGTTTGGAGATATGGGTTTTTTATGCGGGGAGAGGTTTTTTTGGATTTTTTTTACCAATTCAATCTCTTTCCTTGTCACAGGTTTATTCAGATTTTCTATTTCTTCCTGAGTCAGTTTCAGTAATTTGTGTATTTTGTAGAAATGTGTCTATTCCATCTAGGTTCTCTAAGGTGTATTTCAAATGCATAAGGTTAGCAAAATATTGAAAGCTGATAATATCAACTATCTTGGAACATATACCAAGATAGATCATATGCTCAGCAATACGTCAACAAATTCTTAAAAATTTAAATCATACAGCATGTGTTTTCTGACCACAATGGAATCAAACTAGAAATCAATAACAGAAAGACAGCACTAAATCTCCAAACACTTGGAAACTAAACAACACACTTCTAGATAATCCATGGGTCAAAGAAATAGTCTCAAGGAAATAAAAAAATACATTGATCTTACGAAGATGAAAATACAATATATCAAAATTTGTGGGACACAGCTAAAGCTGAGAGAGAAATTTATAGCACTAAATGCCCACACTAAAAAAAATCTCTGAAATAAATCACCTACTTGCCCAACTCGAGAACTTAGAAGAGGAAGAGTAAAATAAATCAAAAGCAAGCAAAACTAACTAAATAACAAAAACCAGAAATTGCTGAAACTGAAACACAAAAACAATAGAGAATATCAATGAAACAAAGAGATAATTCTTTAAAGATAATTAAAATTGACAAACCTCTAGTAAGACTGACAAAGAAAAAGAGAACGCACAAATTACCAATATTAGGAATAAAACAGGATAGCACCGCAGACCTTACAGACCTCAAAATGAAATGAGGGAATACTATGAACAACTCTACACATATAAATACAACTTAGATGAAATGAACTGATTTCTTAAAAAGCACAACTACCACAACTCACTCAGTACGAAATCGATAATCTGAGTATACCTACAATCATTAAGGAAACTGAATTCACAATTTAAAATTTCCCATGAAAGAAATTTCCGAACTCAGATGTTTTCACTGGAAAATCCTATAAAATACTTAAAAAATTAACGCTAATTATATGCAATCTCTTCCAAAAAAACAATAGAAAAGAGCTGCTATGGGTTGAATGTGTACTCCAAAAGTTCATGTGTTGGAAACTTGATCCCCACTGTAACAGTATTAAGAGGGTGGGAAATTCTACTATGGTATTTGAAAGGTAGGGCCTTAAGAGGTGACTGTACCATGAGGACGATGCCCTCATGAATGGATTAATCCATTCATGGACTAATGGGTTAATGCATTAGCATGGAGCAGACTGGTGGCTTTATAAGGAGAGCAAGTGAGCATGTTCAAGTGCTTGTCACACTCCTTGCCATGTGACACCCTGGGTCACCACATGACTCTGTAGAGACTCCATACCAAGAAGAAGGCCCTCACCAGATGTGCCCCTGCACCTTGGACTTCCCGGCCTACAAAACTAAGAAATAAATCTCACTTCTTTAGATATTACCTAGTTTCAGGTGTTCTGTTCTAAGGAACAGAAAATTGACTAACACAAGAACACTTCCCAATTCATTTCGGGTTTTGTTGTTGTTGTTGTTTTAAAGATAAACAACGGTAAGGGGATCTTAACCCCTGACTTGGTGTTGTCAGCACCACACTCATCTAGTGAGTGAACCGGCCATCCCTATATAGGATCTGAACCCATAGCCCTGGCGTTATCAGCACCACACTCTCCCAAGTGAGCCACGGGCCGGCCCTCCAATTCATTGTGTAAAGCTAGTATTACCCTAATACCAAAACAAGATAAAGACATTACGGAAAAAAAAGATTACAGAACAATATCCCTCATGAATACAGATGTAAAAATCCTTAACAAAATATTAATATAATTCAGCAATATATGAAAAGAGTTACACAACATGACCAAGCGGAGTTTATTCCAGAAATTGAAGGCTGGTTTGATATTTAAAAAATCAATGTAATCCACCATATTAACATGCTAAAAAAAAAAAATCATATGATCATGTCACTTGACATAGACATAATATTTGACAAAATTTAATGTCTATTTGTGGTAAAAACTGTCAGAAAAATAGGAATACAAGGAAACTTCCTCAACTTGATAAAGAGCATCTACAAAATATCTACAGTTTTAAAAAATACTTTAATTGTGAAAGACTTAATGTTTCCACTAAGATTAGGAAAAAGGCAAGAATGTTTACTCTCATCACTCTTAACAACATAGCGATGGAAGTTCTCACCAGTGCAATAGGGTAAAGAAAAAAGAAGGAAAATGTATACAGATCAGAAAGGGAGAAATAAAACCACTCCTGTTTACATACATGATTGTCTAAATAGAAAATCCCAAGGTATCTACAAAACAAAAACAAAGACCTAGAAGCAACAAGTGAGTTCAGCAGGGTTGTAGGATACAAAATATACTAAAATCATGGTAAAACCAACTATATATCTATATACTAGCAGTGAATACATGAACACTGAAAAAAAAATACAATACCATTTACAATAGCTCAAAAACAAACACACAGGTGTGACACTAACAAAATATGTAAAGGACATGTATGCTATAAAGCACTGATGAAAGAAATCAAGACACTTAAATAAATGCAGTCAAACCATGTTCATGCATTGGAAGACTCAAAGTAGTAAAGACGTTAATCCTGCCCAAAGATATAGAGGTTTAATGCAATTTCTCTCAAAATACTCATACCAGCAAGATTTTTTGTAAATTAAGATGAGATTACTCTAAATTTTTGTGGAAAACACTCAGCAAAGAGTCAAGAGTGCAGAGAAACTCAATCACTTATACATTGCTGGTGGGAATGTAAAATGGTGCACCAACTCTAGAAAATGGTTTGGCAGTTTCTTAAATAAACATGCAACTATCAGATGATCCAGCAATTGCATTCCTGGGCATTTATCCCAGAGGGGAAAACTTACGTTTATATAAAAACATGTACATGAATGTTTATTGCAGCTTTATTCATCATACCCCAAACTTGGAAACAGCCCAAATGTTCTTCAATAAGTGAATGGTTAAACCATGATACATACAGTGAAATACTATTCAGCACTAAAAAGGAATGAACTATTGGTAGACACAAATCCTGGACAGATCTACAGGAAGTTACACTGAGTGAAAATAACCAATACAAAAGGTCACATACTGTGTGATTCCATTCATATAACATTCTTGAAATTACATAATTATAAAAACGAAGAACATATTAGTGGTTGCCAAGAATTAAGTAGGGGTGGGGGCAAGAAGAAAGTGGCAATGTCTACAAAAGGGCTAACATAAGGAATTCCTGTTGTGATGGAAATGTTCTGTATCTTGATTTTATCAATATCACTACCTTAGTTGTGATATTATACTACAGTTGTTACTACTGGGGAAAACTGTTTAAAGGCAACTCTATTTATTAAATTCTATTTATTTATTAACTCTATTTATTAAAACTGCATGTGAATCTACAATTATCTAAAACTAAAAGTTAAAAAAAAAAAACAGTAAAAGAACAGGTTGGTAGAATTAGAATAAATATATTAATTCTATGTAAATAGAGGTAAAATGTTTACAATGCTTCTAAAGCTGATTCAGAAGTCAAAACTCCACACCCTCTTTTTCCCCCTCATTTCAACAGTAAAAGAACAGGTTGGTAGAATTAGAATAAATATATTAATTCTATGTAAATAGAGGTAAAATGTTTAAAATGCTTCTAAAGCTGATTCAGAAGTCAAAACTCCACACCCTCTTTTTCCCCCTCATTTCAACTACCTAACTTTAGCCCATTTTACTACTCATTAACATCTTCTACAGAGAAATAATGCAACTAAAATCATTTAATTACTGAGCAAAGTGTGTCTAGGGTAATAGAAACTCACTCTCCCATGTAGCTCATGGGATCAGTGTCATGGTTTTTAAGTTTAAATCTCATATTTAATAAATAGCTTTTTGGAAAGTCATATCGAGAATGCCAAATTAGAACTGTTTGTATTATTTGGTTTTTATGTGCTATTTAGATTTCTCACTGCATTAAATAATCAAAGAGCTATCCTTCAGAGGAAGTTTTAATAAACATCTCAATAACATATCACTGTTTCAGTTATTTTCTATATTCTATACATCATTTATTAAATATGTTAATTTTTCAGTAAAGTAATTTCTTAGTAGTCATGCTTTTTAACCCAATAGATTTTTTTCATGTTGATGTGGTCATCTTTAAATAAATATATATGTTTTTAATGAACTATGAATTTTCTTCCTTTGGCCCTTTATTTCTCAGGACAATTATAAGTCAAATTTTACAAAGGAAGATTAGGACAACAGTCCAAAACCTGGTACTTCAGTCAGGTTTTTGCCTCCAAATTATACTTTTCAATCTCCTTAGCAACCCCATCTTACAAATACAATGACCAACTCTCAGGTCTCTCCTTACTGGACCTGCCATGGTAGGTCTCTTTGTGCTTGAAAGACTTCCTTCACTTGCCTTTGAGGACACCATACTTCTTAAGATTTTCTTCTATCTCATTAGCCAAATCTCTGTTTCTTTTGCTAGTTCCTGCTCCTCCACCTGAAGCTCTAAATATTGGAGAGTACACTTTATTCATATTTTCTTCCTAAGTGATCCTATCCAGTCTTTATAAATCTGTCTTTAAATACCATCCATACACAAAGATTCCCAAATTTACTTCCAGCTTCAACCTCTCCCCGAGATTCAAGTTATATATCCAACAGCATACTAGATCTTTCTACACGTATATCAAATATGCATCTCCAACTTCATTAGAAAAAAAACTCTTGATTTCCCCAACTCCCCAAACCTACTTCTCTCCCAGTCTTTTTGTTCTCCTAAATGGCATTTCCATGTATACAGTTGCACTGAACAGAACCTTAAGAATCGTTATCCTTGATCTTTCTCTTTCCCTCACTCACCCTTCAGCAAGCTATTTGTCAAGCAGGCCAATATCATTCCTACCTCAGAGCCTTTCCAGAGAACACACTCCCCTTACCCCTCCCTCATACGATTCACTTGTGTTCTTTTTTGTTTTTTCCTTTTTGTCTTTTTTACTGACCGGTAACGGGATCGCAACCCTCAGTGTCGCGCCCGTACCGCGGACCGGCAACGGGATTGCAACCCTCGGTGTTGTGCCCACACCGCGCTCAGCCAGTGAGCGGGAACCGGTCTCCACATGGGCCCCAAATATGGAATGAACTCAGCATGTAGCTATTTTGGTGTGATGAGAAAAATAAAGGTGCATGGTATAAAAGAGCTGCATTGTTTTTTTCCTTTTTTGTCTTTTTTACTGACCGGTAACGGGATCGCAACCCTCAGTGTCGCGCCCGTACCGCGGACCGGCAACGGGATTGCAACCCTCGGTGTTGTGCCCACACCGCGCTCAGCCAGTGAGCGGGAACCAGTCTCCACATGGGATCTGAACCCTCAGTGGGAGCGAGGGTTGCGCCACCGGGAGAGTGCGCCACCGGGCTGGCCCCACTTGTGTTCTTTTACTCTCCCCCAAACCCACCATCTAAGACTCTCTCAAATGGCACCTGCGCGGAGAAGCTTTTCCTGACCATCCTAATTAAAAATATTATTCCCACCCATGTGATTTTCTATTCTCTTACATTCTTTTATTGTTTTCATAGCTTCTATCATTACCTGACATAATATTACACATATGCTTGATTGTATATCATAGCTCCCTCCCCCACCCCCACCACTTATCTGCATGGGATATGTTTCAAGACCCCCAGTGGATGCCTAAAAACCACAGATAGTACCAAATCCTAGCCAAGAAAAGCAAGGTTACCTTTTCACTTAAAGGAAGCACTTTATGGCTTCTCTTTGGCATATCTGAATTGCCAGCATCACTACTCTTGTGCTTTGGAACCATTATCAAGTAAATTAAGGGTTACCTGAACACAAGAACTGTAATACTATGACAATCAATCTGATAACTTAGAAGGCTACTAAGTGACTAACAGGCAGGGAGCATATATAGAGTGGATACACTGAACAAAGAGATGATTTAGTCCAGGGCAAGACAGGACGGGAAAACACAAGATTTCACCACACTACTCAGAATGGTACACAATTTTAAATTTATGAATTGTTTATTTCTGGAATTTTCCATGTAATATTTTCAGACTGCAGTGGACCATGGATAACCGAAACTGAGGAAAGCAAAACCACAGAGAAGGAGAGACTACTGTCCTATTCATCTCCCATTCTGGACTGTCAGCACCTGGGAGGTAGAGATACTGTCCTGTTCACTTAGAACTTCTGTTGCATTAGACACCCAAATAAATGAATTAATAATTAATTAATTAATTAATAATTAATTCATGTATATCTACCTTTGCCACTAAGATAATAAAGTCTCTGCTCACATACTCTTTAATTTATCCTGTGAGAAACTCACTGCATTTCCTGATTCTAAAGAAGTCTCTCACCTAGCATGGAAATTTTTCATGCACATTCTCTTTGAATATTGCCTCTTGTTCATTTCTCTATGTTCATCTTCTAAAGTTCTTGTTAGATTCATAATGGATTTCTCTACTATTCCCCTTTATATTATGTGTATCCACTTTTGTTGCTTATAACAAAATACATGGAACTGGGTGATTTATAAAAAAAAAACAAACAAACCAACATTTATTGCTTAGTTTCTGAGGCTGGGAATTCCAAAGTCCATCTGGTGATGGCAGCAGTGACCTAGGGGTCTCACATTACAAGATGGTGGAAGCAGAGAGAGCAGAGAGAGAGAAAGACAGACTCTTCTTTTCTTTTATAGCCCTCAGAACCACCATTTTTAATCTTCACTATGGCATGGTCCTACAATCCAATCACCTCTTCAAGGCCCCACCTTTCAATTACCATAATAGGATTTCTCACCCTCTTAACAGTCACAGTGAGAGCCAATGGGAGCCAAGTTTCTAATACATCAAACTTGGGGGACACAATTCAAGCTTCAATGGGTTTTGGGGGTACATAATTCAATCCACTACACCCTTATATCTTAAATCATTCTGTTTCACACTTTCTGTCTTTATCTCCCAGTGATACAATCTGAGTAATTTCCTAATATATAATGTTGGGGTTCAGAAAAGCAATACCCCAAAGCGAAGGCCTCAGAAGCAACCTATAAAGCAAAGTTTTCCTCTGACCTTCTCCTGCCCTCCTGTCTCTCAGCCTCAGAAACTAGAACCCTCTTCCCTGAGGCAGGTCATAGAAACTAGAACCCCTTTTCCCCAAAGCCAGATATAAAAACTAAAATTATACACTAATCTATCCTCTCCCCCCCCCCCCCCCCACTTCTGTCTTGGAGCTGGCCATAAAGAACTTCTTGGATCTATCTTGTCTGACTGTAGGTGATAAGACCCCTATTCCAGAAAGGATCCTGGTCCATACCCTGGAGGAAGGAATACTACACAGAGAGGCCAGGAAGAATCTGAATAGTCAGGACTTGCTGGGTTTCCCCACTCAGTCTATCAGCATTAGATCGTACTTTTCTCCTCCAATCACATTTGTACCTGGCTCTCCTTGCTTCATAGAACCTAAACATAAAATGGACACTTTTCCCTACATCTT
This sequence comes from Galeopterus variegatus, assembly GCF_000696425.1. Taxonomy (NCBI): domain Eukaryota; kingdom Metazoa; phylum Chordata; class Mammalia; order Dermoptera; family Cynocephalidae; genus Galeopterus; species Galeopterus variegatus. The sequence goes on along the minus strand of NW_007726195.1, from coordinate 100,699 downwards.
TGGGTCTTCATTCTGAGGGCTCCTGTGTCAAGTAAAACTATGATCAAATAAATTTGTTATGCTTTTTTCCCCTATTAATCTGCATTTATCAGTTGGTTTTTCAGAAAACCTTCAGGTGTTTGAAGGGGAAGTCTTCCCTTGGCTCCTGCAATACCAGTTTACTGATCTCTCTTTAGCTGCTATTTCCCATATCCACTGCCATTTTTTAATTATTATTTTCAATGACAATATTTTTCATTTCTAGAAGTTGTATTTGGTAGTTTTTCAAATCTGCTTGGTGTTTTTGAGAATTTCCTATCTGTTGACCATACTTTTAATTCCTTCTATTAAGTCTTCAATAATATCATGACTTTTGTAGTCTCTATTTGGTAGTTTCATTACCTGAAATTTTGGAGGGTCTAAAATGCTATTTACTTCATCACCTTCTGCTCACTCATAGAGTATTAAATTCAGGCCTCAAAACTTCATGAGAGATGAACTATAGTAATGTATTCTCAGGAGAAACTTCCCCCGCCCCCACCCTAAGCCCAAGTTTAGACAGACAAGCTTCTTTGTCTTCAACCAGCAGATGTAGGTGAATTTTTCTCCTAGTCTACATTTCACAGAGGGTATAACTCTTCAGGAGTCATGGCTTTATAAAGAGTTCTCAGTTCCAACTCATACAACTCCAAGGCATCACTTCCTATCCTATCCCCTGGGTGGCCATTAAAGCTGGAGCAAACTCCTCAGGGCTGCCTCAGCATAGGTCATGTGCTTACAACTCTAGTAATCAGTTCCCTCTTCTTTTTAGCCCTAAGGTGTTTCCCTTGCTATTTTGTGAGCATTATAAAAAAGAAAGTTTATAATATTTTATCCATCATTTCTAGGTACTTTTAACAGAAGAGCATTTAAGTTAAACAGTCCCCTCCCCATATTGACAGAAGTATTGGTTTCTATTTCTTTGTAATTAAATCTAAAACTGTTAAAATATATCTGGGTTTATCAAACAGTATCTATCTAGACTTGAAATTTTTCAAATTGGATAAAATGTGTTTTTTTAATCCAACATAAATTGGAAAATGAGTTTATTCTTTTTTATTGGTCACCAAAGTGAAAGTCGGAAATGTCTAACTTGAATAAATAAATCTAAGATATGTTGTCATGGAGGACAACATGACTATAAGAAACCTCTTCTCTAAAGCGGCCAAAGTATGTTACAAACACACTAATTAACCCTCCGGGGCTTTTAAAAAAATTTTTTACACTACATTAATTAATCCTCATAATGTACCTATAAATCAGCTTTGTGGCGAGTTTTATCCCCCAGTTACGAGTAGAAAAACTTACCTGTGAATAACATGACTATGATCATTCTATAAGTCAATGATAAAGTACAGAACCAAACTTCTGATTTCTTGAATAACTAAAGATAACTTGATTATGACCTAGAAAAACTCAAATCTAAATACTTTCTATTAAAACAGAAGTATACTGGTTAATATTTGTATACATGCAAATAATGTTTTAAAATCTAGACATTTTTTTCTTAAAATGTTTTAAAACAAACAAAATAATCAGTTAGAACTTTAATCACTTTTAAAATTCTCCGACTCCATCATTTTTTTCTATTTCCCTTCCTAAATCAAAGACGTGAGGAATCTGAGATTTCATATCTTCCTTATTCCACATGTTTGTCAAGATTTTCAAATACACAATTATTCAAAGAAAAACACATATAGAACATCTGAACAAATTAAATTTTAGTTACACAATTGAGAAAGCTTTATAAATCCCTTTACTTTTAAAAATACAATTATTAACTAAATCAGCTATTAAGGAAGTATATACAAATAACAAATATTTTCATTTTTCATTACTAATATTAATGAAATACCAAAGTACAAAAGAACACTTAATATTAAATACCTTATCTAAGGCACTATTTCATCTATCAAAAAATCCAGTTAAATATGTAAAATCTAAACACACGTAACAGAAAATCTCAAAGGCTTTTTTCTACTTCCAATAGTTGCTAACTCTACATCACTAAGAGAAGTTGCACTAAATAAGTGCATCTGCTGCAGATCTCTGCTTTTCCTCTGGGACCTTAATCCACATAGAATATACCATTATTTTACTCAAGAAGAAAAAAACTTTTTTGTTTGGATTTTCTTTTTCTTTTGCTATGTATTTTTTTACTAACAGTTAAAGGGCAAAATCACAAATATTTATTTGCTATTAACTTTATTTT
>NW_007726195.1:96094-97882 GCF_000696425.1 Galeopterus variegatus | reverse complement strand
TCATTCCACATCATTTTTATTGTTTCATTAGTATGTAAAAGTTAATAATAAAACTCATTTTCCACATACTAGGATTAAATATTTTAATTTTTAAATAAAAATAAAACAAATACAACGATTAAGTTTCCTGTCTTTAGAGTTACAGGATTGAAATAGAAAATCTGAAGCTGTTGATCTCACTGTCAACCATACTCCTTTAAATTAAAGTCTTACCATCAGGAAGACACTAATTAACCAATCTCTTAAACAGCATGAGGTTACTACTGATAAAAGACACATCAATATGGTAATACTGTGACCCAATCTCTAATTTTATAGGTGAGGTAACTGAGGTCAGACAGGTTATACGACATGTTCAAGATCACCACACAGTGAAATCACCAGAGATAGAGCAGACCCACTATTCCAGATGTTTTGTTCCCAATCTCCAATTCGTTCAACTATATCATGCTGCCCTCTAAATTAGCCAGGCCAGAACATATGAGTTATTCTACATTAGTGAATTTTCCAAATCCCTAGAGCTTAACTGTTTAAATACTAAAACTTTAAAAAGTTATCAATCCTTTTGGTAGAAATCTTCCTAAAGTGAAAAGGCATAACTCCAGATTCCTTGGATGTTCCACTGAAATTGCTCTCAAATTCTTAATTATTTGCTTAAACACCAGGTCGTGTGCCTCATGAATATTTTCCTGCTATGCTACTGGTCTTCCTTATGTTAATTTTGGATCCCTCTTGAACTCCATTATATCGTATTCATTCAATTCCTACTTTATTGCAGGGAGAAAAAATGAATACAGCAACATGGTAGAGTCAGTGCTAGAAACAGATGATTTTAAATGGCAAAGAAAATGAATTATTTATTTTCCAGACTTCTTAAACACCATTTCTATCAGTTATAGTACTGTATTAGAGCCCACTTAACTGAACAGACCTTAGCCTCCGCATTAAGAGGCCCAGGTTGATAATTTTTGAGACTCTGCTGTCATTTTGTGCTGCTGTCCATGTGTTTACCATCAAGTAATTACCCTATCTCCAGCATCCTATTCAACTTACTTAAGCATATCAAAAATATGGTGAAAATATATTAAAGAAACTCCAAATGAAGATTTGAGGAATTCTCTTATTACTAGATACATCTGCATGAACTCTGATTTAGCCAAGCAGGGTCTTTTTGTTCGTCTGTTTGCTTCTGAGTTCTTGATAGTTCTGGTTTCTGGGTAAATGACCTTTAGAAAAGTCTCTAAAACTTCTGAGATGCTGTATTTGCTTTTAAATCTGTTCTACATTAATTCATACAAAAATTCCTTAAAAGAATGTGTTTGCAATAAGCTGAAGTACCCAAACTGAGCCAAAGTAGACCTTTGACACACTAAACCAGTGTTTCTCAAACATTAATGTACATGCAAATCCCCTGGAAATCTCCAGAAAAATGAAGATTCTGATCCAGTAGGTCTGAGATTGGGCCCAAGATTTTGCATTTCTAATCAGGTGGCAGATTATGCTAAGTCTGCTGGCCCCACAAACTATACTTTGAGTAGTAAGCATCTATAACACATATCATCTCTTTTTTTTTCTCCTTCTATTTCAAAATTCTCTCATTCTCTTGCTTTTTCCTTTTCCTGCATTACTCTTTTTCTCTCTCTAAGATTGCCAAGAGTAACCACAGTAACTGCTTAGCCCTGTAGATAGCTCTAGGACCTGTGAAGATTCCCAATCTATTACATAAGCTACACTGAGATACCATCTCACCCCAGTTAGGATGGCTAAAATCCAAAAGACGCTGAACGA
>NW_007726195.1:94237-94765 GCF_000696425.1 Galeopterus variegatus | reverse complement strand
GGACATAATAATCAACTACATTGTATATTGACAAAATAAAAATAATAATTAAAAAAAAAAATCACAGTACAGAAGTGTCAGAACACTACAAGTCATAAACCTTTTCTAAATGTGACCAAAATTAATATAGTCAGTATCGATGGAATGATTTTTGGGATGTGTTGTCATTTTGGTATATGTCTTATCAATTAAATATTTTCCTTAGGATATGGTTCAAAAAAACTTACGATGTTAAGTTTCTTAACAGGAAGTCAGAACCTATTAGCCATATTAAGATTCAATAACATTCCAAAATTAATTATGAACAGAATGATGCTACCTGCCCTGGGACCTGGGGCCTGGAGAAGGGGACCAGACCTCCTCCCACAACCAGGCACACCATGCCAGAACCTCAGAGCCTGCCCAGGGACCCAGGGTGTGGAGAAGGGGTCTGGACCCCCTCCCACAACCAGGTACACTGCGCCAGCACCTTGGGGCCTGCGCTGGAACCCAGGGCATGGAGAAGGGGACCGGAGCCCCCCTCCCACA
>NW_007726195.1:85531-93432 GCF_000696425.1 Galeopterus variegatus | reverse complement strand
CTGCCCTGGGACCCGGGGCCTGGAGAAGGGGACTGGGCCCCCCCCGCACAACTAGGCACACCGCACCAGTGCCTCAGGTCTGCCCATGGACCTGAGGCATGAAGAAGGGGACCAGACTCCCTCCCACAACCAGGCACCCCGTGCCAGCACCTCGGGGCCCACCTGGGGACGCGGGGTATGGAGCCTGGGACCGGAGCCCCCTCCCACAACCAGGCACCCTGTGCCAGGGCCTCAGGGCCCACCCGGGGATCCAGGGCATGGAGAAGAGGACTAGATCCCCATCCCACAACCAGGCACACCATGCCAGCACCTCAGTACCCACTCAGGGACCTGGGGCATGGAACTGGGGATCAGACACTCTTCCACAACCAGGCACATTGCCAGCACCACAAAGCAGGCTGAAAACATCTCCTCCATGTGGGTGGCCCACCACAGCCACCACAATAACCATGGCTGCCATGAAGGCGGCTAGATGCCACAACCACTGGACAGATGGTCCACCAGCCACTGGAGTGAGTTGACATAAGGAGAGTCACCAGCAGAGATAAAGAAAGGAGGAGGATATCTCCACTATCCATTTCATAATGACGGAAGAGACATCTGCTGTATGATAGTATTGGGGGACCTGATCATACCTCTCAGCATTGGACAGACCATTTGGGCAGCAAATCAACAAAGTAACCATTATTCTTTCAGAGGGAGAGAAGAAATCTAGGGTGATTAGACGGGGGAGGGGGAGAGGAAGGGGGATGAGGAGGGATTGGACAAGGGGCATAAAGAATAATTACAATTTGTGACAATATATATGCTAGTAATATTGATTCGATCAACATATCTCAATGTTGAAACCCCAAAATAGATATAATCAAAAAAAAAAGTTTTATCTTAATAATAATAAAAAAAGAATGATGCTACCTGTACTAATCCTTATAACCTATTAATATTATATCATTTTTTAGTCCACTCTAAAATTATAAGAAAATATGCTACCAATTATACCTAATCTTCAAAAGATCGACTTTCTAACAAACTTATACTGGAACTATACATGACTTATAATCTTATATAAATTTCATTTATATTATACCAGATTCTATCAAATGGCTCATAACTCTAATAGGAATTGCTAGATTCAGAATGAGTCCTTTTAATACAATAAATGTTAGCATTGACATGGTAACAGAAACATCATTCTTACAAAAAGACTAAGATCTCAATATGCCTAATCAGCAAGCAGTATTATTTTACACTGTGGAAACCTGAAGCATATCCAAGTTGTACAACCAAGTAAGCACAGTGCAGACAGAATATGTACTTTAAAACCCATCCTACAGTCATTATACACTATAGGTCAAACATTGTTAAACTTCCTCTAGGCACAGGAACTAATTTTTTAAATCAAAATTATATAAAATAGCTGGTTTCTCAGTATCACTTAGAAATGTGGTTTCTGTATGTTAGTTTCCTGCCAATAGAGTGAGCAACAATGTCAGTGGAATATGACTCTGTGGTGTAGTCTTCTCACAAGGAAACTGAAACAGATAATTCCACTCCATCAAACCAGACAACAGCGCATTCTAGTGGGCAAAGGATACCATAATCAGAAACGTATTTAGGACTCGACTAAAACCTAAACATCTAAAATCGAGAAGCTAATAGGAAAATACTATATTAATAACTGTACACTTAAAAAATTTTCGTTCAAGATTAAAATGAAGATATAAAAAAGAAAATATATTACCCAAAAGCTCCAGTCACCACTCCAGTTATGTAAATTTGATCCCTGTTTTTTAGCTGACACTGTATTATTCTCATCCACAATTGTACTAGGATTTTCCTCTACTTCCTCCTGTAAGTCGGTGGCAAGGCTTGAATCCCCTTCATTTTTTACCTAGAAACAAATATCAAGCAATTTAAATTACTTACTGAGAAATGCCCATTTTAAAAAAGAAAAGAGTTAATGTTCAAACATATAAATTAATTTTAAAAGGTCTATATTTAAACTTTTAGAAGACAGTAATCAATATGTTTTTGCTTCTATAATTCATACATTTATACATGCAACAAATATTTTCCAACTATTATTGTTTGTTAGGTAATTTAGGTGGCACAAGGGATGCAAAAGTGAATAAAACAAAATCCTTAGTCTCCAGAAGTTCACTCTGCTAGAGGAACAATTAAACAGTAAAAATACTATGTAATGGGAGTGTCACTTGGTACAACCACTTCAGAGAACAATTTGCAACACCCAGTAGGGACTAAGATGGGCACATACTACAACCCAGCAACTTAATGTGCACATGGAGTCAAGGATGTTTGTAATACTAAGTGGAAAAAACCTCACTGCCCATTGCTAGAGAAAGTAGTAAATAAGCTCTGATTTATACAAACAATGGAGTTAAAATGAATGAATCAGATGTCTTGTAATGGCTAGATTCCTTGTCCTTACCACTCCTTTAAATCCTTGTTTTTACCTTTGATTTAATTGTGTTAACTAATATTTGGCTGTGTGTAAGTTTTATCTGGAGTGTGTTAAGGGTTAAACAGCTAAATGCATTTTTGAACTCTGTAGCTCTGTAGTCACAAGCTTGTTCTTGTGTTAGCAAAAAACCACAGACTGCTAGCTCTTTCCTGAGTAGATGAAGGACAGAGTTGCTCTCTAAGGCAGACCACTCCTCAAGTAACTACACTTCCTGCCCTTGCACCCAGGTATGATAAAGACCCTTACTCAAAACCAGGTACCCACTGTTTGGAAACTGTCTCACTCCTTGACCACGCTTCCTGTTGTTGTGCCCAACTGTAAAATGGTTGGGCCAGCTGCTATCAGTCCCTTACCCAAAGTAACCACTTGCTTAAGACCCCTGATATGGGGGACTCTGCCTAAAGACAGGCAAAAAAGCCCACAGAAATGCTTGCTGCTTACCTACCCAAGGAAAGTATAAAAGCTAAGTCCCTTGGGCCGGCCCGTGGCTCACTCGGGAGAGTGCGGTGCTGATAACACCAAGGCCCTGGGTTCGGATCCCATATAGGGATGGCCGGTTCGCTCACTGGCTGAGCGTGGTGCTGACAACACCAAGTCAAGGGTTAAGATCCCCTTACCAGTCATCTTTAAAAAAAAAAAAAAGAAAAAAAAAAAAGCTAAGTCCCCTCTGTAAACGGGACTCGGGCTTTGGAATTATAATCCCCCTGAGTCAGCCGGCAAGTCAAGGGTTAAGATCCCCTTACCAGTCATCTTTAAAAAAAAAAAAAAGAAAAAAAAAAAGCTAAGTCCCCTCTGTAAACGGGACTCGGGCTTTGGAATTCTAATCCCCCTGAGTCAGCCGGATTAATAAACCTTTGTTCTCCGCCCTCTCTGAGTGACTGAGTTTCCTTGGCGACACCCTTCTGTAACAGTCTCACCCAGGCATTGGCTCTCAATCTATAGAGTGCGCAAGGAAATGATTACACTCTGCAAGATTTGGGCCCATTGTGTGGTGGCTCATGAAAGAGTAGTCATTAGGGAGTTTTTTAAAAAAAGAGAGAAAAGAGGGTGTAGGGAGCAGCCATTATAAGAGCACTTCTTAGCTCACCAGGACTGCTAAATATCTCTGCTGTTGCTGCTGCTGCCACCAATGCTTCTGTTGTAATGAAGATCCTGGTCCTCAGGGATATACAGTAAAGCAACCATGACACCCCTGTGGTTCGGCAAAGGGGTAAGTCAAACCTAACTTAAATTCTGGGTTCTTAAACACTACAAAGTAACCATTGCCACTGGGGAAAACTCTAACCCTAATGATACCGATTTGAGGTTCTCTGGAGGAAGAAATTTGTAAATATGAAAGGATAGAGAGGATCTCTTCCACCCAAAGTATATCCAGTAACCTCCAAAAAGAGAGAAAGAAACAACCCTGGATAGAGGGGAAGGAAACAGACAAACAAACAAACAAACAAAAATTTAAAAAGAAGTCTTTGATTAGACCTAGTTGGAAATACAAAATTTATTTAAATAATTTATACATCAAAAGATAAAAGATTGGCTTTTGCACCTCTACAGCATAGGTTCTGGATTAACTTCAATATCTGCTAATATGCATCACTTGGCAAATCTTTATGGGTTGAACCAATACCAGGGTTCAAATTACAGTTATACTTAGAGATCTCACTAAATTTAAACAAGGTATTTCCTATATTCTTAGAGGAGTTACTTAACATAAAATAGACAACAAAAATAGGCATGTCTCACCTTAACCATCAGAGCTATTATTGCCTTGCCTAAATTCTCCATGGTCATGGTATACATTCCCTAAAACATCCCAAAGTGGCCATGGACACTCTGACCCAATGAGTAATCAATTAAATCAAGTCTTTGGAGCTTACAAATTGGCTTTTTGAAAAGTGGATATGGACCACCACCTCCAACCCCTAGTTAAAATAATACGGCCCAATGTGAAACATAATAGTTGGCCCTTCAAGGATTGGCACTTACTGCATAAGACTTAATTAGTAAAAGAGTGGTTATCCCTACTGCTTCTCCATTTACCATCCCAACTGGGCCTGCTAAACTTGAAAAAAATGAATGGTGCCTCATGGTTGATTACTGCATCCTTCATGTTGTGGTCTTACCCATGAAGGCTCTTATACCCAATACTATTGAAATTACTATGTATCCAATCAGCAACTAATAAATATTTTGCAATTATAGATTTGGCTAATATGTTCTGTTCAGTGCCTCTTTCAACAACCTCTCAGCCACAATTTGCCTTCACCTCCAGAGGGACACAATATACCCTTACTAGGCTACCCATGGAGTACCTCAACAGCCTTACCATTGTACACAACTTTTACAGGAAAGGTCTTAATTTAATTACACCCAGTTTTCTCCAGAAGAGCAGGTAGAACATTACATTGATGATGTTCTCCTCTGAGGACAGTCTTTTTACACATCTATTCAAGACATACAAACACAAAGCAGTGCACAAAAGGGAGATGGGCCATTGCCCCACATGGTGTAAGGTCGGCCACCTTGGTTAAATTTCTGAAAATTATTTGGTAAACCAAGGGCCACTCCATCCCTGACACTGTCAAGAAACAGCTATTGACCCTCTTAGCACCCACAATGTTAAAACAAGTCCAATACCTTTCAGGCCTTTTTCAGTTCTGGAGGCAACATCATTCTCATTTACAATTTTACTTAAGTCCTTTTATACTGTTCCTTTCAAATCAGTCCATCCTGAATGTGGCCCCCTCCAAAAAAATGTTCTAGAATCTGTCCAAATTGTAATACAACAGACGCTCCCCTTAGTACTATCCCCTCATCCCACCCCCAAAACACACTCACACACACACACACACAGAATCCTTCACCATAAAGGCTTTAGCAACCTCTTCTCAAGAGTGTCTGAACCACCTAATGTCCATAAGTTGTCCACAGGCTTCTGATACAAGAAACTATCACCTCAGTCCACACCACATGCTATTAGAGCAGCAATTGCTGGCAGCATTCTGAGCTCTCCTAGAAATAGAGGCTCTCACAAGCCCTGAGCCTGCGACCCTCCATATCCAATTGCCCATTACGTCTTGGGTCACAGGAGCAGCAACCTGCAAGCTCTGCACAGCCACCACACCCTCCTTATTAGAGGACAGAGCCAAATCTGGGCCTTCCAGCATATTCCACCTGCAGAAGGGCATGGCCTTCCCTATCCTCATTGCCTTGGCAGATGCCATGGTGCTGGAAGAGGACTCCCCTCTCCTAGACCCCTTGTCTACCTAGGGAGCAACCAGGGTTCAACTGAATGAACAGCAAAGGGAGTTTGTATACTTTACAGACAGCATCACCACCATTACACATGATGGAGCTCACTGGAGACCACCTGCTTTTCATCCCTTAACCAGGATGTCTCTGATAAAGGACAAGACCCAAGGGTCAGCACAACTGACTGAACTTCAGGATGTCATCTTTACACTGAATGCACTGGCCAACAAATGGCTCCATCTGCACATTTTTACAGACTCTTGAGCCATTATCTCAGAGTTGCCCCTTTTGAGATAAAGAACTCTGGGGCTTTCTTGTCTCACAGATACCAAAATATAAATCAAGGTCACACATCTCTACATATACTAAAGCCATAGTACAAGGCCTCACCAAGACATTCCTTACACACTTCAGAGTTCCAGACGTTACTGATAGTGACAAAGGCATTCATTTTATTTCTCAAAATACAACTTTGGGCTCTTGAACAAAGCTTTCAATGGGACTTTCACCTTCCTTACTGGTTTCAGTCTGCAGGCCTCGCAGACAGCCACAATGGCTTCCGTAAATTCAAATGCAATTAAATGAAAAATGGTACATTTCGGTCATCAGTCAATCAAGGGTGAATTTTTTTTTTTTTTTTTTTCTGACTGGTAAGGGGATTGTAACCCCCGGCTTGGTGCTGTCTGCACCACGCTCAGCCAGTGAGTGAACCGGCCATCCCTATATAGGATCCAAACCTGCAACCTTGGTGCTACCAGCGCTGCACTCTCCCGAGTGAGCCACGGGGCTGGCCCAAGGGTGAATTTTAATAAGAAGTCTGGTTCAATTTTTTAATGTTTGCCGGCTGACAACTTTTAAGCCTCATCCCTCTCTCTTTCTCTTCTGTCCCTCACCTGGGTAAGCTGATCATAAAGCCTAGATGCTCTTTACTTTGTCATGGCCAGGAGATTCAAACCAAGCAAGGTCCTGCCCACACACAGGTACTCTCACCCCAGCCCCTAACCACATTAAAAACCTGGAGCCAGTCTCCTTTTGTTCTTTTAAGCCATTTTGGTCCTGCTTTAGAGGCCTGCCCTGCTCTCCCCAGAGACCTCAGTTATGTAATAGACGTTTTCATACTCTCATCGTGTGTGTGTGTGCCATCGTCAGTTTCCACATCTGAATCAAATTTGGGGTGGGGGTCCATTCTGGCTTTCTAAGGTGGCTATAACAGGTTCCCGTCTAATTTATAAATTATGTGGTCCTTGGCAAAGTTACTCAATCTCTATAAATCTGTTTCCTCCACCCTACAACAGTTGTAATAATTCTCTCTAGTCTAGACAGTAAGCTTATCGAGAGCAGTGATCCTATCTGTTGTTCACCATCTTATCCGGAAGACCCAGTGCCAGGAACACGGATCAAAGAACGAATGGTTGGGTTCATGAATACCTACCTTACTTATTACATTGTTATGAGAATCAGTTGAAATAATACATCCATTCATTCAACAATTTGAGTGCCTCTTCCCATGTAAACTGTAAAATACCCTTTAAAAGGTTTGCAATGATTGCAGTTTTCTAAATGTGAAATATATACACACACAACCAATGTAAAAGTAATGAGAACAGTGTTCAGAAATGTAGGTATCCCTACAACAAAAGTAGGTTTTCACCCTTAAGGTTAATAAGCAAGTTTTCCCGTTTTGTCAAATAAGGTAGTAAACAACAAAACTAGTTGAAACCAAAAACTTTGTTGACAGCACCGTGATTTAAACCATCTGGGCCCTTTTAGCAAGGGCTGATAGTGAAGTAAGGGGGTCAGAATGTCGACAGGGGAGCCTGACTCCGTGCGGCCAGAGGCTGGCACACGTGGATTAGGACCGGTCGGGACCACATTCGGGCACTCAACGCCCCCAAGAAGCAGACGTTCCCGCCTCCGCCCCGAGGGGAAAGGCTCGCAGGAAGCACAGGAAACGTCTCCTCGGTAACAACTTTCCAAATCACGCTAAAGAGCACCGAGAAAAGGGAAGGGAGAGATTAAACGCCGCAATCTGAGAACGTTCAAACAACCAACGGGGGGGAAACAGCTGGATGAAGCCGCCGCTTGGGAACGCGCCGCAGCGAGGCCCGCTTACCTGGCGGACACTCAGGGCGCCTTCCATCACGGTCCCCTGGGCCGCCGCAGCGGAACC
>NW_007726195.1:82119-84667 GCF_000696425.1 Galeopterus variegatus | reverse complement strand
CGCGCGCCCCGCCGCGGGGAGGGGGCGGCCAGGCGCGCGCTCCGGCCTCCGGGCCCTGCGCGCCTCGTCCACGAGTACCACCGGGGTCCCGCCCGCGCGCCTTGCGCCCTCTGGCGGTAATTTGTGGCCCTTCCCTTTGTCTACATTCTAAAGATAAGTGGTAATTTGTTAGCCTGGAAGCTAATCTTGACCAGGGCTCAGAATGAACCTTACCTTCCAACCTCAAACTCCTGTGCCTACTTGGGAATAGCATACCCTACTCCGATATGCGGAAAAGCGAACTGCGTGAGAAAATCTTGTTCCTTCAAATAAGGGATTGGGAAATACCGCATGTTCTCTCTCATAACTGGATGCTAGGGAGGGAGGGAGGGAAGGAGGGAAGGAAGAAGGAAGTAATGAAGGAAAGAAAGAAAAGACCACAACAATACGTTGAGCTTTCAGAAGGAGAGAGCAAACCTAAGGACACTAGAGATGGGGGTAGGGAGGGGGGTTGGAAAATGATAGGTTGGCCAAAGAGCGTAAAGAAATATCACGATTTGTAAAAATGAATATGCTAATAATAAAATTTTTAAATAAATTTTTTTTTTAAAAAAAGGGATTGAAGTTACTGATAAAAAGCTGTTTAGTATTGCAAATCCTTGGTTCCCAAAAACACAGCTGTAAAAGACACTGTAGAACAATCAGGGAAGATTGGATAAGAAGTGTCTGTTAGAGTTGAGGTTATGGAAAAATTATTTATGGATACATTTATAAATATTCATTTATGGATAATTAATATCCATGATTACGTTGGAGAATGTCTTTATCATTAGAATATTTGTGCTGAATATTTAGGAGTTAAGTGTCATAATGTCTGCAACTTGCTTTCAAATGCTTCAAAAAAGACATAAATACAGAGAGCAAAATGTTAACAATATTTGCATCTAAATGGAGGGTATAACACTGCTCAGTGATGCTTTTCCTGTTTTCATATGTTTGCAAGTCATAATGTGAAGTTGAGGAAAGGGAAAATATTTGAAACCAGTTCCACAAAAAGTCAGATATTGAGTATATTTTCAAATGTACATTACATACTAAAGGACAAGTTACCTAATAAGATAGTCAGTAAAGGACAGGTTTTTTTGTTTTTGTTTTTTTTTAAAGATGACCGGTAAGGGGATCTTAACCCTTGACTTGGTGTTGTCAGCACCACGCTCAGCCAGTGAGCGAACCGGCCATCCCTATATCGGATCCGAACCCGGGCCTTGGTGTTATCAGCACCACACTCTCCCGAGTGAGCCACGGGCCGGCCCGAAAGAACAGGTTTTGATCCTTGTCCTGCAAAACTTTGCACAGCTGTGTTCCATTGAACAACAACAAAAAAAAATCACAGAACACCAATATTCAACACGGCCACTCTGTGATCATGATAGAGCAAGACAGAAACAAGGCCACTGTGTAATCATGTCTAAACACAGACAGAAATATGCACATGGTTCAAACCACAAAAATGACTAAATATCCCCAGTGCTGCCTGATATGAGTGACTGCCACTTCTTTCCCAGTCACAGCTTTAGCTTCACTTTATTCCACTTATCTTTTAGATAAGGTGTAGTAAGATATCCAATAATAGAATTACCACAACTTCTTGACAACATCTAATCCGGGAAAAAGCCCCACTTCTTGATCCTCCCACCTTTATTTCACCCTACTCAAGCAAAACCCAAATCCTATAATAAATCCTCCTCATGGTCCTCCATTGTGTGCTTTCACCCTTGTTGCAATGAGTCAATAAACCCAACATTGTTCAACTACAGGTGTGTTCCTGGGGGTCTTTGGCTGAAATGAAATAAAACATAAGGTGAATGTGAATATGAAGGAAAAGTTGTTGGAAGTTTGAAGATAAAGGAGAAATTATAAAATACTTAGGAACATAAGAAAATTAAGGAAAATGGTAGGATTGCTGGGCAACACCTATGCCTAATAAGCCACAGTGAAATACTATTTTCACCTATTAAATTGATAAATGCACTGAAATTTTATAATGCATTCTGTTGACAAGACTGTGGGGATACAGGAACCCTCATGATGGGAATGTAAAGTGATATAGCACTTTAGCAATAGCTATAAAAATTACAAAATGCATATACTCTTACAGTAATACCACTTCTTGGATTGTTCCTATAGACTTAATTGCACACATGCAAAATAATGTGCAAAGTTATTCACTGAAAAATAGTGTATTAGTAAAAAGTGGGAAAAAAATCATCATCAATGGAGGACTGGTCAAATAAATTATGTTCCTCTATCTGTTAGAATTTGAAATTCTATGCAGTTAAAAAAAGAAAAGAAGAATGAGCGTGACATCAACAAAAATGGCAGAGTAGGGAACTCCAAAAATCTTTAACTCCACAAAAGTAACAAATAAGCTGGCAAGAACTGCCAGAACCAACTTTTTTTTTTTTTTTAAAGATGACCGGTAAGGGGATCTCAACCCTTGGCTCGGTGTTGTCAGCACCACGCTCAGCCAGTGAGCAAACCGGCCATCCCTATATAGGATCCGAACCCG
>NW_007726195.1:79068-81587 GCF_000696425.1 Galeopterus variegatus | reverse complement strand
GGATCCGAACCCGTGGCCTTGGTGTTATCAGCACCGCACTCTCCCGAGTGAGCCATGGGCCGGCCCTTGCCAGAACCAACTTATTTGGAACTCTGGAATCCAACCAAAAGCTTACAACTATCAGGGTAAGGCTTAACTAAGCAAAAACAGCCAAGTCTCAGTCAGAGAGCTTTGTGACACTTTAACCTACTCTTAACATACCCCACTTCACAATAGCCTACATTCCTAGTACTGGCTCCTAGTATCACAGACAGCAGAACAGATCTTATTCTCAAAGAATTATGGTTGTTTGCTTTGACCTGTCTGGTGGCTCTCTGAAGGCTCAAGGACTTACTTGCCTTTGGTTCACCTAACTCAGAACTCTTCCAGGGCTGACATGGCTACCTAGAGTGGTTTGAGGGGGGGTTGTCAAAACACATGAAGGCAAATGTATTAGCTACTGCCCCTTAGGGCAAGGGATAACAGTTAAGGTAAATAATACACCATATGAAAAGCTTAAAAGGAAAGCCTGGGGAGTGAGATGCTATGGAGTGAATAAGGACTTTGAAAAGCTCCCACAAATCCCTGAGAATCCAGAAGTACGCACCCATTCCCAGAGCTGGGAGCATGCTCAGAAAAGACCTAAGAAGGCCCTAACCTCTCACCTCTGGCTGACTCTCTGCTCTGCCCAGACAGGAAGAGATGGCGAAGCAGAGTAGTAAACTGCCAGGCTGAGTGTTAAAGGCATGCCCAACATGCACACAGAGCCTATCTGCAAAGACTGGCAGATCATTCTTTCCTTCTTTATTTTTTATTTTTCTTTATTATTTTATTTTTGTTTTTTGGTTTGCTGATCACTAAGCTAATAGAACATGGACTCTGTGGCCACATATGATAAAGAATATAAACATCACAAAATTAGTTCAACTTGTATGAGGTACCTAGACTAGCCAAATTCATAGAGAAAGAAATTAGAATAGTGGTTTCAAGGGGCTATGGCAAGGGTGGAATGGGGTGTTATTTTTTAATAGACTCATAGTTTCAGTTTGGGAAAATGAAAAAGTTCTGGAGGTGTGATAGTTGTACAGCAATATGAATGTACTTAATGCCACTAAACTGTACACTTAATGTCACTGAACTGTTCACTTAAAAATGGGTTAAATGGTAAATTTTATGTCATGTATATTTTACCATATAAATAAAAAAAATAGTTCAGAAAAGTTACTAATGAAACAACCAGGAAGTACTAGAACAAGCAGCAACAACAAACTCTGGGGAGGGAGACAATCTAATTTCCAGAATTGCCTCAATGTAATATTCAAAATGTTCAGTTTTCAACCAAAAATTACAAGTATGCAAAGAAACAAGAAATTATGGTGTGTAAATAGGGAAAGAAATAATAGAAACTGTCCCTAACAAAGCCCAGACATTGAACAGACAAAACTTCAAATCGACTATTTTGTATGTCCTCAAACAGATAAAGGAAACCATATACAAAATAGAAATTATGAGATCAATGTCCCACCAAATACAGAATATCAATAAAGTGATAAAAATTATAAAAGGAATCACATAGGCATTCTGGAGTTGAAAAGTACAATAACTGAAATGAAAAATTCACTAGGGGGGTTCAAATAGATTTGAGCAGAGAGAAAAAAAAAAAGCAGACTTGAAGATGAGTCAATTGAGATTACCCAGTCTGAGAAGCATAAAGAAAAAATGGATGAAAAAAATGAATAGAACCTTAGAGACCTATGGGACACTTTCAAGTGTACCAACATACTCATAATGGTAGTTCTAGAAGGAAGAGAGAGAGAGAGAGAGGGATAGAAAGAATATCTGAAGAAATAATTGCCAAAACGAGAATAAGGACACTCCTTATGTACAGATATGGAAAGATCTATAAGATATATTGTTAAACAGCGAAAGCAAGGTGCAAAACTATATATAGTGTCAAAAATGCATAATCTGAGGGCCGGCCCGTGGCTCACTCGGGAGAGTGCGGTGCTGATAACACCAAGGCCACGGGTTCGGATCCCACATAGGGATGGCCGGTTCGCTCACTGGCTGAGCGTGGTGCTGACAACACCAAGTCAAGGGTTAAGATCCCCTTACCGGTCATCTTTTTTAAAAAAAAAAAATGCATAATCTGAATCTAATCATGAGGAAACACCAGACAAATTCAAACTGAGGGGCATCCTACAAAATTACTGACTTGAACTCTTCAAAAATTTCAAGTTCATGAGGGACAAAGAAAGACTGACTTATTGCTCCATATTAAAGGAGACTAAAGACATGTGATAACTAAATGCAATATGTGATTTTGGATTGGATACTGAACCAGAAAAATTAATTTTCTTTTTTCTTTTTTTTTTTTTTTGCTATAAAGAATGTTATTGGGACAACTTTGAATAAAGTGTAGATTAGATTATAGTATTGATTGAATGTTAATTTCCTGTTTTTGATAATTGTACTATGGTTTGGTATAGAATATCCTTTTTTTTTTTTTTTTTTTTTTTTTTTTTTTTTTTTTTTTTTTT
>NW_007726195.1:77320-78068 GCF_000696425.1 Galeopterus variegatus | reverse complement strand
GCCGCCGCGCTTCCCAAGCGGCGCACTTATCCAGTGCGCCACCGGGCCGGCCCTAGAATATCCTTTTTAGGAAATCTACTCTAATGTATTTGGGGTAACTCATTCTCAAATGTTTCAGAAAAACATTATGTGCAGAGAGAGAATAATAAGTAAACATGGAAATGTTAATAATTTGAGGAATTTGAGTAAAGGGTATATGAGAAGTCCTCATACTATTCTTGTAGCTTTTCTTATTTCAAATAATTAAAAACTATTATAACTCATCAAAAAAATAAAGTGAAACCACTCTTCACAGTTGTGCGGTTATTTGGTTTTTTTTTTACAGTTGCACAAGTGCAAACACAGAATGGACAGAGTTAGATTTAATTTGGGTTGATTTTTACCAGGTCAGGTGAGTAGGCTAAAGCACAAAAGCAGCAAGGAGGATGAGTGTGTGCGCAAGTGCATGGCAATAATGATTACCCTTGGAATCTAAGCTGGGTGAGAAGCCAAGTAAGGTTACAAGAGTGAAAAGGTCAATGAAAAGTGTTAGGATTAAAGGTTTGTGAATCTAGTTAGGGTTGAAGGGTTACTAATAATAGACTGAGCTGATAGGTTGGAAAGATAGAAATGGTGCTTGAAACTGAGATATGGACAAGTTTCAGTTATAATAATATGTTCTCTGATATGACATGAAAGAGGGTAGCAGACTAGAATGGTGGTTAAGACTGGTGGGGGAGAGGTCAAGGAACTAAGAAGCCAGGGATTG
>NW_007726195.1:8089-76890 GCF_000696425.1 Galeopterus variegatus | reverse complement strand
GATAGGTTGGAAAGATAGAAATGGTGCTTGAAACTGAGATATGGACAAGTTTCAGTTATAATAATATGTTCTCTGATATGACATGAAAGAGGGTAGCAGACTAGAATGGTGGTTAAGACTGGTGGGGGAGAGGTCAAGGAACTAAGAAGCCAGGGATTGAAAGTGTAATCTTAACGGCTACTGAAATTACCAAGAATAAAAAGAGTAGTGTAGAAGGGACCATTAGCAGGGAGGAAAAACCTTCAACACAGAAAGGGAACATGAATTGTGAGTTGGTAGATGACTGTAATAAGGAGAGGTGGTTGATAGCATAGTTTCCTGACATGAAATTCAAAGCCAGGGTGTTAGAGAATAGTGAAGAAGAGTCTAGAAGTTACAGTCAGGAGAATGGAAGACAATCACTTTTCTCTAGGCCCATTAGTGCTCCAGTTTCTATAGCGTCATACAAATCACCCAAATCTTTAGTGGCTGAGAATGACAATAGTCATTCTCTCTCATGGATTCTGTGGGTGAGGAATTTGGAGCAGCTCGGCTGGGCAGCTCTGGCTCATGGTCTCTCATGATGTTTCCCTCAGTAGTCATGTGGGCTCTAGTCATCAGAAGGCCTGACTGAGGCCGGAGGATTCACTTTCCTGGTGTCTCACTTCCATGGCTGCCAACCTGGTGCTGGTTGTTGGTTTGGAGCCTCAGTTCCTCTCCACGTGGGCTTCTTCAGGGGGCTGACTGAGTCCTCATGGCAGGGCAGTGGCTTTCCTCAGAACAAGCCATCAAGGAGACCAAGGTGAAAGCTACAATGCCTTTTATGACCTAATATTGGAATTTACACAATGTCACTTACACCACATTCTATTGGGGTCAGTCAGCTCTGATTCACTGAGAGGCAGCTACCTGGGCATGATTACCAGAAGGCCAGGGTTACTGGGGGCCTTCTGAGAAGAAAGCTACCGCAAGTGGGATGATGTTGTAGGAGAGATAACAGCCACCACCTGAGAAGGCTTCAGGAAAAGCAGTCTCCACAGGGGAAAGCCAGGTTTCAGTTAGAGCAAGGTGAAGAAGGACTTTAGAGAATTTTCAGAGAAAACTCAGAGAATTTAGGATATAGGGATTTTGTTAATGTCTGACCTTGAATTCCACAAACAGGAGCGTTGAAGAAATATAGGTCCTATCCAGAGCATAAACAGCCTTAGGGCCACCTCTTTATTCCATCCTATGGAAGCCCAAAGTCCAGCCTAGGAATGATACGATACTTTTGTCCTTTCACAAAGTGAAATTTTTGTGAAGTACTAGCTCTCTAACTTACATTACATGATTAGAAAGAACTTTAAGGCCTTTACAAACTTCACTCGAAGTTTTTAAATGTTCAGTATGACGAGTTTTAGTCCAGATGCTGAGAAAATGCCACTATTAATTTTTATCACTTTTTTCTAGTCCTGCTAACCCCTAAGTAGTGAGTTAATATATCTTTACATATGTATCTAATTTTGTTTTTCCTGAAACCCACAAAAACTGCAATAAGAAGAGTTGTGGACAAATGGAGAGTAGCAGAGGAGGCGAGAGCAAGGCCATTTTGTAAGCAGGAAAGCAGCGGGACAAACGGCAACTGATGTTTGAAACAGAGAAGGCCAAGCACCAAACAGACAGCGGGGACACCGAGGGCCAACCGGATTCACACCAGAGTCCTCAGAAAGTGTGCGGATTGGCAACACCAAAGTACCTCTGGAACTGTCGATAAATCAGGAGACGAGGGGTATAGAGTGTTAGCTAAAATAAGGAAGACTAGGGTCAAAGCTGTCTGGGAAGCAGTTACATCCCCGCGCCACCTCCTCACCTCCTGGCTAGTAGGCCATGTATAGCTTTCAGATATACCATGTTTCGAAAAATTTACCACTTACTCTGAGAACCAGCCTACTGGAGAAACTGCTCATTGAGAAGCCAATAAAGTCAAACTGTGGGATATGAAAAACAGGGAATGGAGCCATGAGGGACAAAAGGAATCCCCAAGAGAATGACGAAAGGTAGATCTCAGAATGACGGATGTGGACTAGATACAGAAGGCAACCAGACCAGAGCAGTGCAATTCAAGACAGATTGATCGAGCCCTGTCATCTCCAAGATCCCTGTTGTCATTTATTTAGCCTAAGACAGAACTCCCCCATGAGCCATGATCAGATTCTTTTCTGTACTTAACTTGTGAAGTTCCTATTCTCACTCGGTGTTCTGCAGCTTCACCCACAGATTTCTGAAGGCTGGAGGTAGGTAGCTATAATAGGTTTAGAGGCAGAAAACATGAAGCAGTCCACTCTCTGACCATGTTGACCAAACGTTCAGTAACTGGTCCAGGTGCTCAGACTATGGGGAGCCCTGTGCTTTCCAGGACTCCCTAAGGCCCTTGCCCACTGACTTCCCTAAAAGAGACTCTTACAAACTCTTGGGGAACCTGAAGCCAGATCATGACTTGCAGACTCTGATCAGTTTATTTTCCCCTAAAAGCCTTTATTTGATAATAGCAATGTTGCCCTGTCCTTACATAACCAAATTGGTGTTTGCTACTCAGCTTTTCTTTTTATTTTTAACAAAGGAATATATTATTTAGAGATACATATGTGGGTGATATATCTATAAATTAAAACAAAGCACTGATTAATACAAAAGTCATAGTAATGTTTATTTTGGGGAGGGAGGAAGATGGATGCGATTAGGGAGAGACACACAGAGGGCTTCTATGTCACTCCAATACTCTATTTCTTAATGTAAGTGATGGGTACATACACATTTACGTTATTTTTTTTAGTTGTCCATGTAAATACTATACATTTTTCTATATGCATGATACATACCACAATATCTTTAAGTAAAGAAACAATTAAAAGTAATTATCTTTTTATTTAAGTGCTGCTTACTGAACGTTGGATTGACAGATTTTTGTTTTGATTTAAATCATTTTTGTAAGATGAAAGTGGCTGAAACATATTTATAACATGATAGAAGAAAGCCAAAAGACAAAAAGAGGTTTAAAATAAGTTGGGGAGAAAAAAGGGTAAAATTTCCTGGGATAGTAGGATGAGATCCACTGGACAGAACAAACTTTATGGTTGGTAAATTAAGGTTATGTGTAAAGTAGAAGTTAGCATTGGGGTAAAAAGAGATAAGTGCAAGCTGATAGAGTTCCTAGATCATTTGTCAAGGAAATTTTGTTTCTAGATTCACATTTCATTAAACTGTGAATTATTTAAATCCACCTTGAGCCAATTTCTGAAAGGAGATACTACCTTTTATTATCTATTGTAGCACAGTAACCAATTGTGTTAAATAAATAAACACACCTAAATTTGACCTGCAATCTCTCGCCCCTCCCTTAACCCTTTGCCTCAGTGATGTCCATAAACCTCTTAATTTTATCATTGCCATTTTAAGTATAAATGCTTTGCCTTTACGAAGGTATGAGTGAATGTTTTCCAATAGACTATGGATAGTGTGATTAAATACCGAGATCACCAAACACATTGAAACAATGTTTACCTTTATGCAATACTCTTTCCAGAAATTAGACATTTTTAGAAACTACATTCTCTATTTCATTTTTTTTTTTTTTAAAGATGACCGGTAAGGGGATCTTAACCCTTGACTTGGTGTTGTCAGCACCACGCTCTCCCAAGTGAGCCAACCATCCATCTCTATATAGAGATCCGAACCCATGGCCTTGGTGTTATCAGCACCGCACTCTCCCAAGTGAGCCAACCATCCATCTCTATATAGAGATCCGAACCCATGGCCTTGGTGTTATCAGCACCGCACTCTCCCAAGTGAGCCACAGGCCGGCCCTTACATTCTCTATTTCATTGAATCTAACAGGCCACAGGTGTATTATTTAATAAAAATCTCTAGCGAGATCATTAGCAATTTAGCAGTTATAATTCATGGGTAAATATTAATTCTGCCTATTAAAAATAAAAATGGAAATTATGTTCATTATGATTAGAACCCCATGCTAAAAATATATGAAGTGTAAAAGGTGTAGTATTTTCTGTGTAGCTCTGTTTGTTGGAAATGTACAAGAGAATGCAAATATCAATGAGTATCTTACCTTATATCACACAATGGTGCATTAAAAAATGAGTACAACCCCTGGAAAACAGCATCTAGATGTGATTCATCGCTTAGAACAGAAGAAAGACATTGAAGAGAAAGATGTGAATTCGAATTCTCAGTTCTCAAAATGAAGGCTGTACATTGGAGAAGCTTTCTATAAAATGAAGCAAAATGCTCGATATGGGTCAGCATCTTAATAAAGACATACTACATCTTTGATACATCATATAAAGGCCTTCTTTTGGTGAGAGCTTCTCAGAAGAAGATGCTCCTCTGACCATAT
Organism: Galeopterus variegatus; assembly: GCF_000696425.1. Taxonomy (NCBI): domain Eukaryota; kingdom Metazoa; phylum Chordata; class Mammalia; order Dermoptera; family Cynocephalidae; genus Galeopterus; species Galeopterus variegatus. Next base: position 72,518 of record NW_007726195.1, on the reverse strand, counting down.
TCGATGTGACTGGAAAAATCATAGTTATTTCTGCTCAGTGAGAATTTCTGTGGAAGAAGAAAAAAAAAAGGGATTGTCTTCAGTTCGGTTCCCTAAAAGCTGAGCCTGAGAAAGAGATTCCTGTGAAGGGGACTTATTGAGGTGCTGCTGAGGTGAAACTTGAAAGGCAGTGAGGAAAGCAGGAGAGGGGAGGAGAAAAAGACACCGATATGGGCGCAACTGAAGTTTATCTTAAGCTTGATCCCACCAGGAACTCTGGGGGACGAATGTCATAACAGACTTGTGTCACCCTGAGGCAAGAGGGTTGGTCTTTGATATCCCTATATTGTCTTGGGACCAGTTGGGGGGGGGGCACGCAAGGGAGAACAGAGCTTTCAGGCATTGCCAGATGCAGCAGCTCCTGTTGGTTGAGGGCAAGTTTCATACAAATGTGCTGCTGTGAGTTCTTAGCAGCCAACATTCAATCAGAGGATGGGGTGAACATGTCAGGTAAGGGGGACGGGCAGTTCATCATCAGGGTCTACTACAGGTGATATTTTTATTTGTGTTCTTTTTTCTTTTAACCTAACACCTCATCATTAAGTTTGGTTACATATTTTGACTTCATAACATTTTTGGTAATAGCCATTATGTGTTAAAAATAAAACTGGATTCTAATATTTAAACACCTTTTTATTTAACATCTGTGTCCACTGTTATTTAATGTTTTTAAAAAGCAAAACAAAAAGATTAAATTAGTTTTCTTAATAGTCACTGAAAGTCTTCATTTTAAGTAAAGCTTATAGTTGGGTGGTTAAGGGAAGAGGGTTGAGTAAAATAACAGTGGATTTAAAACCTGGCTCCACTACTCACTAGCTGTACAATTATGTGCAAGCTATGTGCCTCATCTCCATCCGAAAAAAAGGAGAAATAATAACAGTAGCCCCTTAGAGTTGTTGTAAGGATTAAAGAAAACATGATAGAGTTCCATTTCTAGATCTGGTAATAGGTTTGGCCACGTGTTGGGACCAACCTTCCTACTAAGAATAACTAAAAATGTTTTATAGAAAGAAAGAAACAACAATCACTAGAATACATTGAACTTTCAGAAGGAGAGTTCAGAACTGTGGTTACTACAGGTGGGAAAGGGGAAGGAGGGTTAGCAAGAAATTGGTAAGTGGACACAAAGAATGATGATGTTTTGTAGTAATGAATATGCTAATTATCATGATTTGATCATTACACATTGTACACAGGTATTGATGTTCAACTGTGTACCCCCTAAATATGTATAATCTATTATGTTTCAATAAAAAAAGATTATGAGGCCAAGTCAAAAAATAAATAAATAAAAATACTTTATAAAATAGTTTTCTTTTCTTTTTTTTTTTTTTAAAGATGACCAATAAGGGGATCTCAACCATTGGCTTGGTGTTGTGAGCACCACGTTCAGCCAGTGAGCCAACCGGCCATCCCCATGTAGGATCCGAACCCGTGGCCTTGTTGTTATCAGCACCGCACTCTCCCGAGTGAGCCATGGGCCGGCCCATAAAATAGTTTTCAAAAATCTTCTGTAAACTGTCAAAGAGCTGACAAGACAGTAAGAATTACCAGGCCAATGTCTAAGAAGCCCAGAAATGCAAGTGAAGTAATGAAGCAATGAAGCTGCTTTTCCCCTGCATCTGGCCAAATCCTGAGGTTCAATTTTCAAGGCCTGGGGAGGTGACTGACAAAACACAAAATCCCACTGTGGATTGTCTAATGGGAAACTACCTTCCCACAAAGCTGGGAACAAACCCAAAGAAATCCCATCCCATGGGCTCTCAAGAGATTAAAAGGTAACAGTGGGAAGCACATACCTGAAAATTTGTAATTTGTAAACCAATCCTTATGCTGATTTGCAGACCATGTTCACACTACCTAGGTGATCCAAAGAAACTTTAAGCTATGAATTTAGGTTAAAGTCATCCTGGAAGTTCTTCTTTGTAAAAGAATTCCAGCTAATAAACAGAAAAAATGATAAAATTGGATATCACAAGTATGGAATGATGGATCTAGACTTTTGCTCTCCAGTGCAGTAACCATTAGCCACATGGTGCTATTTAAAATTAAATTAATTAAAAATAAATAAAATTCAATTCCTCAGTCACACTACCACATTGCAACAGCTCTATTGAGCAGCGGCTATCCTATTAACAGCACAGATTTAGCTCATTTCCATCACGGCAGAAAGTTCTGCTGGGCATCCCTGATCAAGCCAATGATTATCAATGGCTGCTAAAACCATTAGGTAAAGTATGAGGACATTAAAAGGGATGAATTTGGGGCCAACCCCGTGGCGCACTTGGGAGAGTGCAGTGCTGGGAGTGCGGCGGCGCTACCGCCGCGGGTTCGGATCCTATATAGGGATGGCCGGTGTGCTCACTGGCTGAGCGCGGTGCAGGTGACATCAAGCCAAGGGTTGCGATCCCCTTACCGGTCATGAAAAGGACAAAAAAAAAAAAAAAAAAGGGATGAATTTGGCTGACAACATCTACACTGATAACCAATTTTAGTTAACACACACACACAATTTTTGAAAACACATATAACCATCTTAGGATTTCGATCCATAATCTAAAATAAGTACAACTTCACAAGAAAAAGCAAGACAACCCAGTTTTAAAATGGGCAAAATATTTGAAAAAAAGTCCAAGAAACATGTGAAACAGTGTTCAGTCTTATTAAACATCAGAAAAAAATAAAAATTAAAACAATAAGATACCATCATCTACACACAGAATGGATTAGATTAAAAAGATTGACAATACCAAGTATTGATAGTGATGTGGAGAATTGGAACTCTCATACATTGCTGTTCAGAGGGTAAATTGGTCCAACCACTTGGAAAATTGTCAACATCTACTAAAGTTGAGCATAAGTATACATGACATAGCTTTGTCACGACTTGAATTATGCCCCAAAATATGCATTCAAATGTACAATAGAAGATGCACGTAACAACATTCATAGCAGTACTATTGCAATAGCCCCCAAATGAAGCCAACCCAAATATTTATCATCAGTAAGATTGATAAATAATCATATAGTCACACAATTGAATATATAGGTTGATGAAGATAAAATACTGCTACATGCAACAACATGGATGATTCCCACAAATATAATTCTGAATTAAGGAATACAGATAAACAGGAAACTTTCTTAAAATCCCAGTCATAAGAAATTCAAATATAGGTGCCATGTCATTAGACCTTAGTATTATAGTTACCTTTGGGGTAATTTAGTGGCTGGGAAGACCTTGTGGGTGCTATTAATGATGTAATTGTAGATCTGGTTGTTAGTTACACATAGTGTGTTCATTTAGTGAATATCCAAGCTGTATTGGATCTGTGGACTTTTCTGTTCATATATTATATTACAATAAAAAAGCCTATTTAAAGATATACTAACATGCAAAATATGAAGTGAGTAAAGGAAGAAATTAAATCAAACTATGAGGAAGCAATTAGATACAGAAAGTGGAATCTGCCCCTGGCAACCACCATTCTACTTTCCGTCTCTATGAATTTGACAACTCTAGATACCACATGTTGGTGGAATCATATAGTATTTGTCCTTTTGTGATTGAATGATTTCACTTAGCACAATATCTCCAAGGTTCATCCATGTTGTAGTATGTGTCCAAATTTCCATCCTTTTTAAGGCTAAATAATTTTCCATTGTATACACATACCACATTTTGTTAATCTATTCATCCATCAATGGATACTTGATTTGCTTCCACTTTTTGGCTATTGTGAATAATGCTGCTATAAACACGAGTGTACAAATATCTGTCCAAGTCCCTGCTACTTATGTAGGTCTTTAAAAAAACATTTTTGAGTAACTGAATAAATATGCATTTCTTATTAAAAAAAAATTAAGTGCTTAAGAATAAATCTAACAAGAGTTGTGCCAGGTCTTTAAAAAAATGTTATAAAGAAGATAAAAATAGAGAGATGTACTATGTTCATAGATTGGAATACTCAATATTTTTAAACTGTCAATTTTCCCCCAAATTTACATTTAATGTAATTCTAATTAAAATCACAATCTCGGGCTGGCCCGGTGGCGCACTGGAGAGTGCGCTGCTTGGGAGTGCGGCGGCGTTCCCGCCGAGGGTTCGGATCCCATGTGGAGACCAGTTCCCGCTCACTGACTGAGCGCGGTGTGGGAGCAACACCGAGGGTTGCGATCCCGTTGCCAGTCACAAAAAAAGACAAAAAGGAAAAAAAAAAAAATCACAATCTTGTTCTAAAATTTATATGGAATTGCAGAGAACAGCCAAGATAACCTTGAAGAACACAAAAGTCATAGAACTTGTGCTACTATATATGTCAAAATTTATTATAAAATTACAGTAATAAAGATAGAGTAGTAATAGCACAGAGATAGACAAATAAGACCAATGGAACAGAGTAGGGAACCCAGAAATTCCCCAGTTATATGAACACTTGATTTATGGCAGAAGTGGAACTGCATAACTACGGGAAAAGAAGGAACTTTTCAGTAACTGGTTCTGAGAATACTGGACATCCATGTGGAAAAATGAGATTGGATTCCTCTACCTTCCTTCACACCTAAGTGTGAAAGACAAACAATACAGATTTTAGAAGGTAATATTAGAGAATATTTTCATGAGCTCCAGGATTTTCAAAACAAGACAAAAAAAACCCACCAATCACGAAGGGAAAGATGGATATATTTGACTATATTAAAATTCAAAACTATTAATTAAAAAATACCATATGTAATGAAAAGATAAGCTTTGGAGTGGAAAATATTTACAACACAACACATATAACCATGAAAGGACAAGAAATCAACAAGAAAAATAACTCAATAGAAAAACAGACAAAGTACCTTGAACAGGTACTTCACAAAATAAAAAATATATGTATATCACCAATAAGCATATGAAAAGATGCTCAACCTATTAGTAATCAGGTAAATGCAATATAATATCACAGTGAGATATTAATAAACACCTGCCAGATTAGCAAGAATTAAAAATTTGTTAATAATTGTCAAGAATACAGAGCAACAAACCTCTCATACATTGCTGGTTTGAGGGCAGATTAGTGCAACGGCTTAAAGAAACAATTTGGTGTTTTTCTAATAAAGTTTTAAAGATATTCATACATGGTACACCTACAACCTAGCAATTACATCTCTGACATATTCTGTAGGAAAACACTTGAATTCAATTATGGAGAGACACGTACAAAAATGTCCTTTACACACAGGCAGCTAAAGCAAAAGTAGAAAACGGGACTACATCAAACTAAAAAGCTTCTGTGCTGTAAAGGACACAATAGAGTGAAGAGATAACCCACAGAATGGAAAAAAAATATTTTGCAAACTATGCATCTGACAAGGGGCTAATATCCAGAATGTACAAGGAACTCAAACGACTCAACAGCAAAAAACAAATAACTGAGTTAGAAAAAGGTCAAAGGACCTGAGCAAACCTTTCTTAAAAGAAAACATACAAATGGACAATAAGCACATGAGAAAATGCTCAACATCACTAATCATCAGGGAAATGCAAATTAAAACCACAATGAGATATCATTTCACTCCAGTTAGAATGGCTATTATGAAAAATACAGAAAAGAAACCAATGCTGGCCAGGATGTGGAGAAAAGGGAACTCTCATACATTGTTGGTGAGAATGTAAATTAATACAGCCACTATGGAAAATGGTATGGATGTTCCTCAAAAAACTAAAAATAGAACTACCTTATGGCCCAGCAATCCCTTTGGGTATAAATTACTGGATATATACCCAAAGGAAACGAAGGCATATGTCAAAGAGACACCTGCACTCGCATATTCATTGCAAAACTATTCACAATAGCCAAGAGATGGAATCAACCTAAATGCCCATCAACATGTAAATGGATAAAAAAACAAACTGTGGTATATATACACAATGGAATACTATTCCGCTATATATATATATATATATATAATGAAATCTTGTCATTTGCAGCAACATGGATGGAACTGGAGACCATCTAGTTAAGTGAAGTAAGCCAGGCACAAAAAGACAAATTCTACATGACCTCACTCATATGTGGAATCTAAAAAAAAATGGTTTTCATAAGAGTAGAGAGTAGAATAATGGTTACCAGAGGCCAGGAAGGGGAGTTAAGTGAAGTAAGCCAGGCACAAAAAGACAAATTCTACATGACCTCACTCATATGTGGAATCTAAAAAAAAAATGGTTTTCATAAGAGTAGAGAGTAGAATAATGGTTACCAGAGGCCAGGAAGGGAAGGGGAGCAGGTGAAAGAGGAAGAGGTAGATTACAGGTACAAAGTTACAGATAAATAGAAAGAATTAAGTTCTGATGTTTTAGGCTGACTAGAGCTAATAATATTTCTTAAGAGCTAAAAAGGAGGATCTTGACTGTAATCACCACAAAAAGAGAAATGTGTAGGTGATGGATATGCTATCTACCCTAAGTGAATCATTGTACAATACATGCATGTATTGAAACAATGCACTGTATTCCACAAATATGCACAATTAAAATTTCTTTAAATGTCCGTTGCAGCACTGTTGATAATATGCAAAAACTGGAAGCAACACAAATGTCAGTGAAGAGTAGAATGTAAAAATAAATTGTGGTATGTTTTTGTACAATAGAATACTGTACAGCAATGAGAATGAAAGAGTTGCAATTGCTGCACACATAACCTATATGAATCTCACAAATGCAATGTTGAACCAAAGTCATAAAAGAATATATACAGAATGATTCCATTAATACAAAGTTTTTTAAATGGGCAAAAAAACTACGTTGCTTAGTATTTATACCTAGGTGGTAAAGCAATAAATGAAGCAATGAAATTATTATAAGAAATCAATGTAATGGTTACTTTCGAGTGGTGGAAGGAAGATACCAAGTGGGGAATGGGTAGGACTTCTAGGTTATTGTACTGTTCTCTTTTCTTGGGTGATGGTTGCTTGCATGGGAGTTTGTCTTATAGTTATTGGGTAAACTGTACAAATACGTTTTACATACTCTTCTATATATTTTTTTAAATTAAAAAAATAATGCATAATAGAAATAATTGCTGCCAATTATTAAATGTTTACTATATGTCATTCAATAAATGTTAGCTAGGAAGTTTAAAACATTAAAATTATCAACAATTTCCTAATAATAAAAAGCTAGCTTTTGGTTACTAGTTGAAGTCCCTGATACCTTGTAGTTAATTAAAAATTAAATATAGCTTCCTCAGTCGTAACAACAGTCACGTTTTTGTTTTAAACAATTATCTTTTAAAGAAAATTTAAAATGATAAAATTTTCTTTATAATTGCCTACATATTTATAATTTCCAGTGCTATTTATTCTTGTATGAGAATACAATTCTCCATGTAGCATCATTTTTATTTTGTCTAAATGACTTCTTTTAGTATTTCTTGTAGAGCAGTTGTGCTGATGATGTATTTTCTTAACTTTTGATTGGTGGAAAAGTCTTTACTCTGCCTTCATTTTTGAAGGATAGTTTGGCTGGATATAGAATTACAGGTTGACAGGGTATTTTTCTTTTCTTCAGCACATTAAAAATATTGTATTATCTTCTGGCTTACATAGATTTTGTAAGAAAGCTGAGGTTATCCTTATCTTTGTTAATTTGTGTGTAATATGGTTTTTTTTTCTTTAGTTACCTTTAAGGTTTTCTATTTAATTGGTTTTCAGCAACTTGATTATAACGTGCCTTGGTGTAGTTGTGCTGTGTGTTTGTGTATGTGTTCATCCTGGCTATGTTTCATTGAACTTCTTGAATGTGTGAACTTTAAATTTTTATCAATTTGAAATTTTTCTGCTATTATTTCTTCATATTTTTCTGCCCTCCCTCCAGTGGAACTATAATTACGTGTATGTCAACCCAATGCCTAATTTTGATAACAAATATTTTTAATGTCCTTTTTATTATCCAGAAATGAAATTGATAATTTATGCACACATAATTTTTTATAATCATAATTTTTCAACTCTAATATAAGGAAGAAATAAAAGGAAAAGTACTTTGTCATAAAATAATATGCATTTCAATATATGAATATGAAACAGCACTGACTGCATTTGAAAACCCATATGCCTACGTGTAGAACTGTTTGGTCTGCATGTGGGAACAGGAAAAACAGCCCATAAGAGCTAGTCTTTATCATGTGTTTAGATTCCAGGAGCAGGGAGTGGGCAGGCGGCTGGGTACCCTGTGGTGGCTGAGCTGGCCATATGCGCCACAAGCTGTAGATTCCGGGAACTGAGACCTTACGGGGGTGCTAAATCTGGGAATTGACCCTGACCACAGAACCAAGAAAGCAACCTTGAGACACTGTAGTGGATTGAATTATGTTCCTCCAAAACTCACTGAAGCTTGAATTGTGTTCCTCAAGTTTTAGGTATTAGAAACTTAGCCCCCACTGTGACTGTTAAGAGGGTGGGAAATCCTATTATGGTCATTGAAAGGAGAGGCCTTGAAGAGGTGATTGGATTGTTGGACCACACAGTAGAGAATGGATTAAATATGGTGGTCATGGGCATGTTCTGAGGGCTTTAGAAAGAGAGTGAATGAAGAGGTTACTCTCTCCCTGCTCTCTCTGCTTCCACCATCTTGCAATGTGAGAGCCCTGAGTCACTGTCACCACCACCAGATGTGTTCCTTGCACTTTGGACTTCCCACACTCAGAAACTGTAAGAAATAAATGTTCTTTTCTTTATAAATTGCCCAGTTCTGTGTATTTTGTTATGAGCAACAGAAATGGACTAATACAGACACAATCTGGAACAGTATGATTAGTTTCAAGATAAGTGGCCAAAGACGGACTTGCTAACTCTGCATGTGATGATTAAACCCAGCCAGCTAACTTGCAGAAGTCCTTTCCCCTCTTCCCTCCTATTTAAATTCCCTGCCTGACCAAGACTTGAAAGGTGGTCTGTGGACTTCATTCTCCCATCTTCTCGGTAAGCCAGCTTTTCAAATAAACCCTTTTTCCTTGTCTCAACACCTTGCTCTCAACTTATTGGCTTGTTGTACTAGGAGCAGATGGACTTGGCTCTGGTAACAAATGTGCAGGTATTTCTACATTAGAAAACATAACTAAGTAGTCAGATACTTACATCTATAGTTAGAATCATCATGAACCTAATAGCCAATGTAAACTCACAGGTGTGTTGAAAAGGCGACTGAAATACTATGATCAATGATACCATTTTCCAAACTGGTGAACAACTCTTGAATGATTGCCCCCCAAAACAAGATATAGACTTCCCTTAATATGCATATTATTTGCATTCCTGAAAAATTTGGGGTATATTAACACCATGCAAAAAATACTGCATGTTCATATTCAATATGGGGTTCGGTTGTAGGCATAACTATAAACAAGTATTTAACCTATGAGTATGTCTAGCAGGATGTGAAATTCATGCAGGTTCCAGGATCATTCTTCATTCTTTCACATTTCAAAATATCTAGCATTCCTGACCCTGCCCACTAAATATCACTGGCAAAGAAATCCCTACCCAACACACACACACGCATGCATGCACACAAACACACACACACACACGCAGGCACACACACACACACACACATTCATTGTGACAAATTTTATTTTATTTTATTTTTTTTTAAAACGGATGACCGGTAAGGGGATCTCAACCCTTGGCTTGGTGTTGTCAGCACCACGCTCAGACAGTGAGCAAACCGGCCATCCCTATATAGGATCCGAACCCGGGGCCTTGGTGTTACCGAGTGAGCCACGGGCCGGCCTTCATTGTGACAAATTTTAAAACCTTCATAAATTTCCAAAACACCCCTTGGGGTGAAGCCACTATCATTGAGAAACCCTAATCTTTATCTTTGTATGTTGCTGCTTGGAATGAAGACTATATTTCCTTTGCAGATAGGTATGGCCTTGTAACTAAGCACTGGCCAATTGTATGTTAGTAGAAATATCCTTAAAGGGAAAAGAGATGTTCTTCCCTTTTGCTTCTTCCTGATGATTGGAATGTGGTATGTTGTCTTGATGGCAGGAGCTAAAGCAGCCATTTTGGACTTGATGGAGTACAGGACACACTACTTCAAAATATTTTAAGCTGAAGGAATTTGAGAAAACCACAGAAAGTTCTTTCTGACCTTCCCTTGACCTTCCTCTCTAAAGCAGGCCATAAAACCTCAGAAGGATTTTCTGACCTTCTGAAGCAGGTCATAAGACCCTCACTTGAGAGGTGCCTCTCTATATCTGGAGACAAAGGGTCACAGAGAAAAATCTGAATGAATAGGCCTTTTAAGTTTCCCCATTTATTACCATTAGGTCATATTTTTTCCTATCATATTTCTCCACTCAATCAATTCTAGCATAAAAATGTATGGGTTTAATTGTTTTTTCTGGTCTTCATTTACTTGTCAGGGCTCCTGTGTCATGGAAAACTTGTACTAAATACATTTTTTTGCTTTTCCCTTGTTAATCTGTCTTTTGTTACAGGCCCTCATCCATGAACCTAGAATGGGTACAGAAAAAGATATTTTTCCTCCTCTACAGACTAGAGGATGAAAGATGTGCTGAGGATAGAGAAGAACAAACAAACTTGGGTACCCGAAGATCATGTTCACCTCACCAGTCCAGGAATGCTTACACTCATGTGAAAGAAATAAACTTCAGTTTCGGTAAGGGGCCATAATAATCAACCACATTGTATATTGGCGAAATAAAATAAAATTTAAAATAAATAAATAAATAAACTTCGACCTTGTTTTAACCAAATTATTTTGAATTTTTTCACTTAGGCTGAACCTAATCCTAACTAAAACAGGTAGGTATTTTTATCATCCCTATTTGACAGTTGAGAAAACTGAGAGGTTAAGTTGATTGCTCAAGGTCACACAGCCAGAGGTGAGATTTGAAACTAGACAGTCTAATTTTAGAGCACGTGCTCTTACCCACCATGGTATTTTGTCCCTGGTATTAGATAAAGAGGAAAGCGCCTACTGGAAAAGAAGTGATTGATGATATTTTAAATACAAGATAATTTTTGGAACAAAGTTCTCAGGAGATGATGGGGATGGTAATGAAAACAGGTGTGTTTTAAAAAGCTCTAGAGGGCTCAGCTGGTCATAGTATGGTGTTGTAACACCAAGGTCAGGGGTTTGGATCCCTGTACCAGCCACACACACTCCCCCAAAATATTGCTTACACCTCAACCCAATTTGTTTTAAAATCAAGGCTCATGTTTTCCTTCTGCTCAAAATATAGACTCAATAGCTTGTGTTTCTGTTTGTGAAGTTTCTAGGGATTAGCTTAATTTTTTCACAAAAATAAATTTTGAGGATGTGGTATAGATGACTCTTGCTTGTGACATAGGTCATTTTCTATAGGCAAAGAACTGTAACTAAATTTATAATCTTCCCTGGTTGTCTAGTGGTTAGATTAAAAAAACAGATAAATAAACTTATCTAATGTCTGGTAAGATCAAATAAATTGGTCACTGAATTTGGGGTAATGTGACTTCAAATACAGGCAATATGGCATAAGCAAAATTCCCTTTGGGAAGCACAAGACACCACAAAGAGATAAAGCACCTGCAGAAGTACATTTGCAGCTGTGCTATTTCTTACTTAAGCAACTTTACAAATAACAGGGATTTGTTTATTTCGTTATAGTTAAAGATTCTCCTGAGTATCAAAAAAGAGCATAATACGAGTGAACCCTCAAAGCTTACTTGGCAGTACTTTAATTAAAGTAATACCAAAGAAAGAAATGAATTTAAAATGGTGTCTTGTCAGTTTATTCTATTTTTTTAGTTTTAATTTTTTGACGAGGCAACAATCATGTGATCAAAATATCAAGAGGGGCCGGCCCGTGGCTCACTCGGGAGAGTGTGGGGCTGATAACACCAAGGCCACGGGTTCGGATCCCACATAGGGATGGCCGGTTAGCTCACTGGGTGAGCGTGGTGCTGACAACACCAAGTCAAGGGTTAAGGTCCCCTTACCGGTCATCTTTAAAAAAAAAAAAGAAAAGAAAAGAAATACGTTCTATTAATTTTGAAGTAGTCACTCCCTGAAGAGTTCTGCATTTGATAAGGAGTTTCTATATAAAATCAGGCCAACGTTTAACTGGGATCCTTCTAACTGTATTTAGTAAGCACTTACATTTTAACTAATGCTGAAACAGTCAGTCCAGCTTTTAACTTATAAGCAGGTGGCTAAAATTTGTCATTTAAAGATTACCGTCATGATTTTTGCCATATCTTCTTTCTTCCTGTGATTTCATGTACTTACTATTTTCCTTTAAAAATGATTCACTTTAAAAAATTCTATAGTTTGGCCTGTTCCCTAGGTAAATCCTTGAAATCATAGATTTGAAGTTCTAAATGTATGCCTCTCTACATTAAAATATACTATTCATCTGTCTCTCTCCTAAGACCATTTCATGGACACAGAGATGCATCATGTAGATTTCCTTTTGAGGAAAGACTTGTTGCCCAGCTGTGAGGACTGTGGTCAGCAGACAGCCTCCAGCTGTTAGCTCCTTCCAGGTCTGCAGAAGTTGAGAGCCACCTAATCTGAGGTCTTATCCCCGCAGGCATCCTAAATCTGGGAGTCAAGAGAGGCAGAGGTTTAAAGACCTGGCCATTGTAGGCTGACGCATGTCAACTCTGGCAATGTTTATTCCAGAGCTTCCCACTAGGACTGGCCAAGTCTAAGTCAGGCCTGCTTTGCATTTTGTTTCTTCTCTGCCCAGCCCTGCTTTTGCCCCCTTCCTTTCTAAATTGTTGATTCATAATTAACAACTCAGTCTCCATCTCAGCATCTCCTTCTGAAGAACCCAAACTGTCAGAAGAACCCAAACTGTCATACCATGCTTAGGGAAATACTGTCCCAAACCACTTATTTTTTTTTTTAAGGGCATGTGTCTTAAGGGCTTTATAAATACTTTAAAATAAAGAATGCAATTTAAAAATAAAGGCCATGAATACATTTTGTTTTTGTTTTGGCAGCTGGCTGGTACAAGGATCAAACCCTGGATCTTGGTGTTATCAGCACCATGTTCTAACCAACTGAGCTAACCAGCCAGCCATATCCGATTTTATGTGATTGAAGGCAATTTGGGGCTTTTATACACTTAGTGCAATTTTAAGTCATCAAGTAAATGCTAAATGTACTAGTTATTTGGAAGTTGCAACAATACAAGACCTATTCAGATGATAGTTAAAAATCAAACTAAAATAAATATCTTAATGGATTAAATAAAAAGGAATTTTGAATCCCAGGAGAAATGCTATTTTTAAAAAATGGAACTAAATTATACTTTTATATTCATAAACTAAACCTGTGTATGCCAAAATTTAAATATGTTGCAAAACTTTTATTCCTTTTTAAAACCTCCTCGATCCTGTTTGAAATTCATAGGTATAACAACTATTACTGCTTAAATACAACAATTTAAGAAAATTTTGTCCCACTGCCAGGCTATTCCGAGTCTGAGTGAGTCAGAATACATCTGCATCAGGAGAGCACTGTTTAAGGCCAATACTAAGGGACATCTCAAAGCATAAATTGTTCAACGAAATCTTACAATGCTGATGGGCCGGCCCTGTGGCTCACTCGGGAGAGTGCGGTGCTGATAACACCAAGGCCATGGGTTCGGATCCTATATAGGGATGGCCGGTTGGCTCACTGGCTGAGCGTGGTGCTGACAACACCAAGCTAAGGGTTGAGATCCCTTTACCGGTCATCTTTTAGAAAAAAAAAAAAGAAATCTTACAATGCTGAGATTGTGATAAAACTAGTTGGGAGAACACTTGCATTGAATAAAGATATTTGTTTCCCAAACTTGCCCCATGGTTATAATTACCTGGGATGTTTGTTAAATTAATTCCCGTACTCTTTACCTAGACTAGAGATTACGATTTAAGTTTTTTGGGGCAGGACCTGAAAATCTGTGTTATCAATGCAATCCCATGTTTCTCATATTCAGATAAATTTGGGAAGCACCAGATTGAGATGTATAATTATTTAAAACATTAAACCTGCTTTTAACAGTCATCCATTGCTGATTTGAGGGCTGTGATATGTATTCATGGACACCTGAATACATATTTGAATGTGACTGGCTATAGCGCTGTGAATAACACAGCAGTTTATATATTCTATGACTGTGTGGTCTGGTTAGCTTTACTCTGTTCCAGAAACAGACTATTCCACAAATCCTGGTCAGCTATCTGATAGAGCAAGCTGTTGATTGCAAAGAAAATTAAAAGCTCCTGAAGTGCGAAATTCAAATCTATCACCACTGCTAGAAAGGCGCAAGTTTAAAAATCAAACACACAAAAACAAGATTATTTTATTATTAGGTCAGACCTAAAAATATTTTAAAACCATCAATATATATTTCTTAGTGAAAAACTACTTTAAATAGAAATCCCTTAAGTATATCATGACTTTTAAAAACTTATTATTGAAGTATGACATACATACAGAAGTGTTTGAAACGTGTGCAAATTTTTACAAAGTGAACACATCTGTTAGTAGGAACCCCATCAAGAACCAGAATATTACCGATACCCCACATCCCCGCTCTTATGCCACCCTCCTGTTATTAACATCCCCTTCTCCACCATGTATAGCTGCTTAAACACCATAGATTAGTTTTACATTTTTTAATTTTATATAAATGGAATCATACTGTATATATTTTTTGTCTAGCCTCTTTAAGTAAACATTGTTTGTGAGATTCATGCATGTTGCATTAACTCTTGTTTCTGTACAGTATTTCATTGCATGAATATTTCACAATTTACTTCAATTCTTACAAACTACCATTTATGTAGTTTCCAGTTTGGGGCTATTACAAATAGTGCTGCTTTGAACATTTTGGTACATGCCTTTTGGTGGACATATATGTATGCACTTCTTTTATGTACAGATCAAAGAATAGGATTCCTGGATCATTAGGTATTCCTTATTCAACTTTGTAGAGTCTATCAGAAGAGTTCTCCAAGGTAGTTGTACAAGTTTACACTCCCACCAAAAGTGTGACAGTCCCAGTTGCCCCACATCCTCACCAACACTTGGTATTCTCTGTCCTTTCCATTTTAGCCATCCTAGTGGGTATGAAGATGCATCACATTGTATTAATTTGCATTTCCCTGATACTAGAAGCTGAGCACTTTTAAAAATATAATTGGCCATTTTGTGAGATGACTGTGAGTCTTTTTATCCATTTATCTATTAAGACCTCTGCATTTTTTATTTGATTTGTACTTCTTTATATATTCTGGATACAGGTCCTTTGTGAGATATTTATTACTAATTGTTTATATTCTTGTTCCCTCTCTCTTTAAAGACCTCTATATAATTTTGGTAAAAATGGTTCTTACCTATTTCTAGGTTTATCCTTCTAAACTCTGGCTCAAACTCTAATAATTTCACAATCCCAATTTCTTTCTTAAAAATCAGTGAGTCATCACACTACCTATGTCCACCTTGTCTAGCCAGTAATTTCTCCCTACTTTTCCTCTGGTTACTTTACCTCACATTTATTCAGCACAACTCCTAGGTTCTGAATGAAAAGCACATACACAGGGAAAAAAATATACAGTATAATATAGTGTGAAGAGACACTAGAAATCAAGAGCCCTGAATTCTGATATTAAGTGGCTGTGTGACACTGGGCAAATCAGTTACCTCTCTGGACTTCAATTTCCTCTTCTATATATTGCGGGGGTTGGAACAAATGATCAAAATCCCCATTATAAGAAGCTGCTTTATTTTCAGGCCTTAAACTCCATGTCTGTATACTTATAACCAAAATTGGTGTGTGTTCTCTCTGTTCTTTAACATCTTTTCTCCCAAATCCTTTTTTCTCCCTTATCCTTTTATGTGGAGTTCCCTTATTTTGCAGAACAATGGGTTTTCAGTTACTGATCGAATGATTCTTTTTTTCCAGGGTTCATAAGAAGCCTGAAGCAGTTGCTAGTAGTGTCCCACCTTTATCTCTTCAGCATGACTGCCATTTCAGTGCACACTGGCCCAACCTCCCAACTGCCAGGATCTAAATTTCTCTGTAGAGGGTTTCTGTTTTTGCCAGTGCCTAATCTACCTGCATGCATGTGCTGGATATGAACTCTCCCTATCTTTGTGGAAACAGCTTTCAATGGAAAATTGACAGGAGCTGGCTGTTAATAAATGCCTGGTGGAAGTATCGTAGTTTCCTGCACCCAGGTGGGATAACTGAGTATGTGTGCTCTTTACTTGCTCCCAGAACTCTCCAGCAGGATTAATGCACAGTCCAAAGTGTTAACTTGCTTGATAATGAGCACTTTTTTTCCATTCTATCTCGATTCTCTACCCCCTTACTGTTGTTTCTTAAGATCATCTCCCAAATAAACTATCTAAACTCAAATATTTGTCTCAGAGCCAACTTTCGGGAGCGAAGGGAGGGAATCAAACTAACCTCTCGGAACAACTTCAACAGCATTTTATCACACCCTGCTTGAGACAGTTGGTTCCCTTCTTTGTGCTCTTATATTGCAGCAATACATTAAAACCAGTATGCAGAAGATATTGGGTTATTACCTAACGAACTAAAAATTACCCACTCTGTAATGAATAAGCCTTCGTATGAATTTTTAAGTATTTCTCTACGTAAACTTATCACTCAATAATAATACAGAGTTTTTCATTCTATACTGCTTTTTCAATCTTTTGGAAATTGTTAAAAAGACATCTAAGGAAATAAAATATATCCTATGTCACATATTGGATTACTGCAATGGATGGTATTACATTGCTACATTGTATCTCAAATCATTTGGTTTGCAAAATCATGAATTACAAGGCTTTAGTTCACTTGCCAAAAATTGAAATGAGTACCACCAATCTCCTTTCATTTAAATGTAGATTTTTAGAAATCATGCACTTTTTCAATGTAAAGTAATATTCAGAATGGGATGAAATTCTGTATACTATATTTCCAAACCATTGTGGGATACAGTTATAGGACTTCTTGCAGGCTATAGTGAAGGCCCTGATTCAATTTCATGATTTTAAGTAACAATCTATACACAAAGGAAGAAATAAGAAATTAAAAAGGTCATGCCAAGGGCCGGCCCCGTGGTGCACTCGGGAGAGTGCAGCGCTTGGGAGTGCAGCGGCACTCCTGCCGCAGGTTCAGATCCTGTATAAGGATGACTGGTACGCTCACTGGCTGAGCGCGGTGTGGGCGACACCAAGCCAAGGGTTGTGATCCCCTTACTGGCACAAATGCCTGTTTTAAAAACAGTATGGTTCCTAACAGTTTCCCATAAATATCCTGATTTATACTAAGGGAAGCAATGCATAATTGGAACATTAATCATTCATGTTTTTAAAAAGTAAGTATTTCCTGCAAAGCAGTTACTTAGCTGCAAATGATCTTACCACGTGGCATGTCTTCTAGCAGCTCTTGCCACAAAAGAAAAGAAAAAGATGTTCATTTAAATCCACTTTTTATTCTTTCATATATTTTAACAATTATACACAACTTTTAACATAAGATAAGTGAAATCTCAAGGATAAGGAGGCAGTATACATGGCCTGTTCTATTCGTTCTTCAGGATGGAAGGAAATTTCCAAAGGATACAGGGTGTAGGATTTAACACTGGAAGAATACATATGAAACTTGTTTAACTGGCTCCACTTAGGACCAGGAACAACACAATAAATATAGAACTGCATCATCTTTTTAAAAGATCATTGTAATTTTAACACATTCTTACTAAAGAAATATGATCAGTGACCAATCTGAAATTCTATAGTGCATGGGTGAAGTGACACTTACGATGAACATCTAAGCATAGTTTCTCTGCATCTTCACACTCATACATCAACATTCTTGAAAGGAGCAAGAACACGCATTTCAAATTCAGAACAACAAAAAAACTTGGTCAAACTTTCTTTATCATATCATTCATTACTATCACAATCCTAGTTTGCTGGCAGGTTTAAGGTAGGAATAGAAAGTTTTTGAAATTCTTTTGATTTCCACTAGTCTTAAGGCCTCTGGGTAGGAGACCACATTGGAAGCAAACTGATTAAGCAGCACCATTAAGTCCACATCTCAATAAATGGCTGCATAATTTTATCTGTCAATATTCTGAAAGGTTAAAAAAAGTTGTATGGAAGAATACCTTTTCTGAATAGCAGGCCACTGTAAAAACAGGCAATCTGCAAAGATTTAAACAAAACTATACCTGAATTCTCTACGGATTGCATCTTTCCTTAACAGACCAAAAGGAATGTATTACCTAAAAATTGAAACAATAGCATACTAAGGCATAAAACAAATACTTTATGCTATTACATATAGGTATTTGAGATTGTTAGACACGTTCACATACCCTTTCCTCTTCCCAAAGAGGAAGCAATGGTGCCCACACTATTAATCAGAAGACTTAATGGAGAACTTGCTCTCAGAGCTGTTTTGCAGTATGCATTATACAAACACAAAAATTATTATTTTTAAACATATACTTAAAAGACAAGATGAAATGGTCTTTTTCTCATAAGACCCAGAATCTGTTATCAGCAAATACAAGAATTAATTTCATCCCTATTAAATAGAATGGAAACTGTTATGCTGCTATGGCCACAGACATTCTGAGAAACCTTCTGAACCAGTGAATGAGAAACCAAGTAAAAGTATTATTTTCTATAATTGGTAAACTGGTTGTTCAAAAATTCAACAAGCAAACAAACATGTGAACATGTGACACGTTATTATTCTGTAAAAACATAATGCCACTCCGGCCCCAAGAACCACTATAGCCCAGCTGGTCCTTAAAGGTGCAAACAGCCTTTAACCACTACTAAATATCTCCCTTGTGGCATTTTACTGCCCATTACACTGCCACATGATTCTTAGATGTTTAGGCTTCTAAGATGTTTGAGGAAAAGAAAGAGGGTGTGACGTGGATCAAGTTTTTGGTGATTGTTTTATATGTAATTTTATAAATAATTTCCTAGTAATGCAGTATATAATAGTTCTTCATACTGAATTTTTCCTAGTGAAATAAAATATGCTTTAACAAGATGATGGTAATCTAAATTTGACCTTCTGGTTCTTTTCTCACTTTTTTGGAGGACACTGATTCATATATTGTGCTGAATCCCACAAATGCCTGTTTTAAAAACAGTATGGTTCCTAACAGTTTCCCATAAATATCCTGATTTATACTAAGGGAAGCAATGCATAATTGGAACATTAATCATTCATGTTTTTAAAAAGTAAGTATTTCCTGCAAAGCAGTTACTTAGCTGCAAATGATCTTACCACATAGATACTGAGTCATTTCACAAAGTACCTGTCAAAAGGTATACAAAACTGGCCCTCCATTCCAAATCCATTGCAAAAAGAACACATGCAGTAGCCCTGTCTACAATTTAATGAAGATAAGGAAAGGGCAAACCTAGGACAAGGAGCGTTGTCACCCTACATACAAGTTTACAGTAGTGTAGCCATTATATATCATATTTACTACATTCACCACTTTGGATAAAGGATCAAGGAGGCCCTTCATACATTGGAACAAAGGAATGTTTGTTTTATATAAGACCTACCAAATAAACAGGGAAACAAATGACAACATACGTAGGCACTAGTCTCAAAGCTGCACAATAAAGAAGGAAAGGGTTTGAGATGATAAATTTAGGAATACACACACATATGAGCTTGCTGAGGAAAAGGAGGAAAGAAATCACAGTACTAATCTTCAAGACTACGGAATGCATTCTGCATATCTTCAAGAAGTTGTGCATAGTCAGCCTTGATCTTTGCCTCACCATCTTTCACTGGATCCTGAAAAAAGACATTGCAAATTCAATTTACCTTTGGAAAATAATTTTCAGAATGTGTGGTAAGTTGCTTATATTTAATACATTTTGAGTACTAGGTTAAGTGAGGTACACTGGTAAACCAGTCAGGAGTCAAAACTATTTTCATTTTCCTTTTCTCTATAAGGGTAGAAATGTATATAAATGGAGTCTTACTACAACCAAACAGAAAGAAAACGAAATTTCAATTTTGTATTTTGCCTGTTAACTGCATTCAATGGCTGACAGATTTATCATCAACAATGTGGACAACAGTGGGAAATTATGCAACATCACATTTTAGATGCATATGAATGCATGTATATGATAATTAGAAATTAATTTAGTTAAAACAGAATTTACTGGGCCGGCCCGGTGGCGCACTGGATAGTGCGCCGCTTGGGAAGCGCGGTGGCGCTCCCGCCGAGGGTTCGGATCCCACATACAGACCGGTTCCCATTCACTGGCTGAGCAACACCGAGGGTTGCGATCCCGTTGCCGGTCCCCGGTCCGGTACGGGGGCAACACTGAGGGTTGCGATCCGTTGCCGGACACGGAAAAAGACAAAAAAGACAAAAAAAAAAAAAACAAAAAACAGAATTTACTATTCAAGGTATGGAATAAAGAAGCAAAATTTGGAAAATAATCTTAAAATGGACCATACTTAAAAACCTTGTGAGAAGCAACTTAACTGAGTTAACGGACGTTAATATGTTCAAGCTCTCTGACCCATTCCTTACATTTCTGGGAATATATACTAGTAAAATACACAAAACCAATTATATGAATAACTACATTATTGTCCATACCAATAACTGGAAATTTCCTAAATGCCTAAGAATACGAATACTCTCCATCCACAAAATAATGCTACTGAAGAAAATTTAATACCATTAAAAAATACCTGTGATGTTAATTTGATATAATGAGCATGTAAATGGAAAAAAGATATCACCTTTAATCACACTATCAGAAAGTATCACTATTATAGGTGTATTTCTTTTCCATCCTCTACATACATATATATATATAACTTTTTAAGACAAAATTAGGATCAAATTACAATATGGAATTTTTTTGTAACCTGATTTTTTTCACTCTATTTCACAGGCATTTCTCCATGTCTGTGGATATTAACTAGATGTTAATGCTTTCATAATATTCTATCTTATGGACATGCCATAATGTACTATTGGCTCTCTTCATTCTCGGATGACATTTAAACAACCTTTTACATATATCCATATCAAAAATCTCTTATTATTTCCTTGGTTTATACATATCTAAGTGGAATGACAGGGTCCAAAGGGTGTACACATTTTTTAATTCTCGATACAGTGAGTGTCTATTTGTACAGGCTTACTTTCTATTTATAGTGTAAACAAACACATAATATACATATAATTTTTAAGTTTTATATTACATGTACACTCAGAAAATGATCTTATACATTTGAGTTTCTACTAATAATTTCATTTAACTACCTATTTGTATCTTGTTTACTTCCAAAAGAACAAGAGGCCACTTAAAAGTTAAAAATGATGTTTAATAAATGTTATTTAAAAGAAGTAAACAGCAGACGTCATTTCAGAAGACCATGGGGGCTACATGTTAATAGGCACTTAAAGTAAGGTAATTGCTGCTCAGCAATGAATTTAGCCCTAAATTGCCTGGTAGCTAAGACAAAAGGAAAAACACATCAGCATTTCTTTTAGACATTACATCCTATAATTTTTATTATTAGAATTTCTCCTTGAACATAACTTTGAGGTCTGCTCTGGTTCATACAACCTGAGCATGTGTGAAATGATAAATCCAAGTTTCACATGCCAGGTTTGGGACTCAAATATTTAGAAAAATTAAAAAGAAACATTTCCTAGTAAAAAAGTTACAGCAGAAAGAAAACATACCTTGAATTTCATGGAGGAAAGTTTATAGAGGATTTCTCCCATGTGCTCACGGATAATGGACCATGTGATTTTATTGTCACTCTGGGCAGTGGTTTCAACAGCTCTACGTGCCATATCATAGAATGCAATCATATTGGACAGCATCCCTACTGTCTTGTAGAATGGGCAGAATCTAGAGCAAATGAAGGTCAAAAAAATTAACAAAAACCTACTCCAAACCAGGTTCATACTTTCTATAAAACTTTATCTATAAACTACCACAGCATAGCTTCTTTATTTAAATATGCAGACTGTTTCCAGTCATGTTTACTGGATGATATCTAGTGAAATAACTGAGTTTTAAAGACTCCCTGTGACAGTGGATTAAGGTTTAATGATTAATAAGAAAGCAGGAAATTGAAAGTTCCTAAAGCTTATAATAGCCCCTTTCCCTTTAATTATTCATTTTCATTTACCCATGCCTTTTAATAACAAAGACAGAGGGGCAAATATTCAACTTTAATAATATTCTACTTTGGTCACACGTGTTATCAACTTCCTGACATATTTAAACACATTTGCATACACAATTTCATGCATACTTCTACTACACCCTATCCAAAGAATTCTTTCCATGTTATCTTTGTGTGGGTGGTTCCTAGAGATTCTTAAGTTCCTGATATAGTAGATTTCAAAGACTTACTGATACATTGGCGTATTTTCTTGCTTGCTCTACATTCTGGTAATCCTTCTATTTGCTTGGTTCCCTCCTCAGTCTTATATGGAGCCAAATATGACTTGAGGGAGAAAAGCTAGCTTGTGATGAAATGGCTCAAACTCTCAAAGTTTAAAAAAAATGAGAATTTTAAACAAGCCTTGGTAGAAGCAGAGACAACAATGAAAAAAGAGCAAGCATTGGGCAGGAGTTGCAGGGGTTGGCAGGGGCATCACACAGGGACTCTGGTAGAAAGAAAGAAAAATAGGACTCTTGGGAAATAAGCAGAAAAGCAGAACATAATTATTTAGGAAAAGAGTAAAAGAGACATGGCAGGGGAAGGAAGTTGTGAAGCAAGCTTCCGAGGGAGGTTCTGCACACTAAGCTACAATTGAATCTAATTATAGATGGCTGTATGACTGAAAATACTGTCATAATTGGACAAGTGAGCAAATCAAGAAAAGCAGACATATTAGATCATTAGATGTCTGCTATGAATGAACAAAATAAATACATCGAGTCAGCGTGTCTGTATGAGGGGAAAAAAAGGTTTTTAATGCGTAGGCATCTCCTTTGCCAAAACACAATAGAAAATCCCCAAAAAAGGAAATCAGTATGGCTTACCTGTCATAAGGAGTATATCCATTTTGCTGTAAGAAGTCATCTTTGATAAGTTTTGCGACCTCCAGAGTGATTTTATCTGTTTCTGCTAAAGAAGCCTAAAAGAGAAAAGGATACACTTTCAGAAATTTACTTCTACAATGAGGGACTGACGGTGGCCATCAAATAACAAGCAGAAACTACATAAACACATAATCACCTATCATTAATAAATGTACTTCATAACTGCTTTTTGATTGATATTCTTTATTATATTGTGGTAAAAAGCCCATAACATAAAGTTTACCATCATAACCATTTTCAAGTATCCCATTCAGTAGTATTAAATATATTCACATTGTTGTAAAACAGACCTCCCAAACTTTTCCATCTTGCAAATCTGGAACTCTACGTCTATTAAACAGTAACTCCCCTTTCTCCCCTCCTCCCACTTTCTGTTCCTATAATTTTGATTACTTTAGCTACGTCATATAAGTGAAAACATATAGTACTTGTCTTGTGACTGGCTTATTTCATTTAGAATAATGTCCTCAAGGATCATCCATGTTGTAGCATGTGACATGATTTCCTTCCTTTTTAAGGGTGAATAGTATCCCATTGTAGGTATATACCACGTTTTGTCTACCCATTTATCTGCAGATGGACATTTGGGTTGCTTCCACTTTTTGGCTACTGTGACTGATGCTGCTATGAACATGGTTATGTTAAAAGATTGATGTTCTTTTCTGAAATACTTCATATCCTGGCTTGCTGTCTTAATTATTTGAATTCTCAGTCTTAAGTTTGTTTCACAGAAATCTATATAGCCGACAATGTTAAAATTTTTTAACATTACATGGTGTTGAGAACTATGAATTATAGCATGTACTTATCTATGTCCGAATGCTATTTAATTGGTATAGCTAAATTACAGAGCTTCATTCTTTAAATTTTACTGCCACAAAAGCTCTAACTTTTATAATCACCTATCAGCCTTGAGACATAATACCATTGTAGCTAGGATCACTTACAAGCAAAGGTTTCTTGAGAGTCGTGGGAAAGGGACAGGCCCAGTGAATTAATTGCATTCTTGTATTACTTATGTGCACTAAGCTCCTCAGGTAAGGATCAGACTGCACTCCACAAAGCCAGCACCAGATGATACGCACATCAAAAGTACACCAGTTCCTCTATCCTCACAACACTTGGCAATACGCAGCTTTCTAGTCTTTGCCGTTCTAACCAGTGTATCATGATATCTCATTGTTGTTTGAGCATTTCTAAGCAGACCTGTTAGTCTTTTGGGTTTCCTCTTCTATAAACTCTCTACTCTTTCCTTTAGCCACATTTCTGTTGCAGTTCCAGTCCAGTGAGCTTACAGGAGACCTTTGCACATTTTGAATATTAGTCCATCAGTTTTAGATGTCACAAACTTCTCCTAATCTGTCACTGGTCTTTTATTTTTATCTAAGGTAGGCCTTTGTGAATTTTTGTGACATGAAATGAATTTTGGAATTACTACTAATTTGTTCAGAAGTTTCAAATGGAAATTTGATTGGCATCACATTGAATTTATAGATTAAAGAGAAGTAGCATCTTTTTTTTTTAATAGGTCATCTCATTCTAGAGCATGAACTGTCTCTATTTTCAGATCACGTTCTGTTTCATTTATTAGTTTTTATGTAATCAAAAAATGGTTTGTTTTTGTTTTAATTCTGGTGCTTAAGGGGGCTGGTTTAAGAAATCTTTTTCCAACCCTAGATCAAAAAGCTATTCTCTTAACCTTTGTTTTCTATTAACCTGAAAGTCTTCCCTTTCACACTTAAATTGTTAATCTATCTGGAGTCTAACTTTTTAAGCAGAACTGGTTAGCAGTCCAGTTTTATTTTTCTCTAGCTAGTGAACAGTTTTCCATTATTGACTAAAACAATCCATCCTCCCCTCATTTGATTTGTAGTACCAGTTTTGCAATATCAAGGGTCCATATATATATAAGTCTATCCCTGTTCTGTTACCCAGGTCTATTTGTTATTTCACCAATATCACAGTGTTTTTTGCTATGGTCTTATATTAATATCTAATAGGCGGAAGCTCCTATTTTCCCCTATTACTAGTAATAAATTAATACTAATTATTAAAATTATTACTAATTATTAATAGTAAATAAGAATATTTACTATTCTTTTTTAAGTTTGTGAATTTTTGTGACATGAAATGAGTTTTGGAATTACTACTAATTTGTTCAGAAGTTTCAACTGGAAATTTGATGGGCATCACATTGAATTTATAGATCAAAGAGAAGTGACATCTTTTTTTATAAGTTATCTTATCCTAGAGCATGAACTGTCTCTATTTTCAGATCACCTTCTGTTTCACTTATTAGTTTGAAAATGTTTTCCATAGAAGAAATATACATTTCTGGTTAGTTCCTACATTCTAGTTTTTGTTGTAATTGTGAAATCTTATTTTTAGTTTTATTTTCTAATTGGTATTGCTAATGTAGAGAAATTCTCTTGATCTGCATTCCTGAGATAATCTTTACTTGATCGTGATGTATTATTTTATTATTTTTAAAACCCTACTGAATCTAGTAAGTTAATATTTAATTTAACGTTTTTATGCCTACATTCATAAAATGAGCCTACAATTTTGTTTTCTTACACTGCCTTTTCTGGGTTTGCAGGTCTTCTGTTTTTTACTCCTCTTATTGGGACATGGTATTCTATAAACATGAGTATTTAATACATGCTATACTTGTTAGCTATCTAATATTATCCTTTGTTGAAAAAAATTAGAAGGTGACTTTATAAGATATAATAAAAAGAATAAAACCAGACAGAGAACTCTGAGTCACTTGTTTAAGGTCACATAGATAATTATTGGGGGAACCAGAATCCAATCTTTCTGGTTCCTAGCCCCAGTGTTCCTACAAAAATGAATATTAACAGATCCTAATTCTACCACCTCTAATTTGGCTGGTGATGGGTACATTCCATTTTAAGAAATAATAATAAATCAAGTTGTTTCTTTCTCACCTATAATATACCCTATTAGTTTAAAAAATATTTAATATTCATCTTGCTAGGCAGGAATCTGCATAAGCAAGGTTCTATCTGTACTTATAACACTGTAACCCACTGAACTACCTTCCATGGGATTTAACGACTCACCTTTCCCACAAGCTGTACAATTTCTGCCAGGTCTTCTTCTTCCTGCAGAATCTCCTTAGCTTTGGTCCTCAGAGGAACAAACTCTGTGAAGTGCTTGTCATAGTACTCATCCAAGGCACGCATATACTTGCTGTAGCTGATGAGCCAATTGACAGAGGGGAAATGCTTGCGCTGAGCTAGTTTCTTATCTAAGCCCCAGAATACCTGATTTAAAAACAAACAAGCAAACAAAAAATAACAATATTTTTTCTTAAAAAAGTAAAAGATTAAAAAAAATTGAAGTTTAGCTGTTTATCCTAAAAATGCAGTTTTATAATTTATTAGCCAAATTATGTACCTTTTCAAGTGTAATTGAAACATAATGAAACTTGCAGAATATGTCAGTTAAAAAAATGTAGTTGTTTCATCTTCAGACTGGGTAATACCTACAGATCATATTTCAAGTTTATCTGAATTTCCTTAATAGTGTGTCAAATCTGATAGCAAAAAGAAAAATTAATTGACTATTTTGAAGATTACTACGGTACAATATACACAGATGAACCAGAAAAGGCTTACTGAGATGAAATAGACACTTCACTTTGATAAAAATCTAAATATTCTCATTAAATTCAGTTCCCTGTCATTAAAGGCCAATCCAATAAGATGTGACAGTCATTTTTCTGAGGCCAAACATTCACAGATATTTTATGTGCTCCTACCTTTGCTCCCTCTTTCCCCACAATTTAACACTCAAAAATAGAGCAAATGTTAAAGACTTTAAGAGTTACAACTCAAGTCTCTGCCATTTCCTTTAATCTGATACCGACAGAAATACTGGTAAATATTCTTTTTCCCACATGACTGATAATACATATACTTATGAATATATCAACTTTTTTTTACACTTATAGATCCAATTTGTACACATCTTTTATTTAGGCTTCTTTTAATGGCTAAACTGGCAAGCTATCCACTAAAATTCATGCCTTGTTACTGGGAAACAACTGCCTAAGCAGAAACTGCCTTTTCCAGCCTTGCTTTCATCTGGGTGTCACTAACAGAATGAATGGATTGACTGCCACTTTTGAGCCCAAAGTTACACAGTTTCTTCTGTGCCAGCCAGATGCAGATGATTATCAGGCTGGGTGGTGGAGCCACAAGATGGAAGGAGCCCCCGGATTCTAAATTATTACTGAATGGAAGAGAGCCAATCTCTGATAGTATAATCTGCCTTGTATCATACTTTGAGGAGAAAGGAACCTCTGGGTTTTTGCCATTATAGATTTTTGGATGTATAAAACTTTACTACCTAGATGTATTTTCCACATACAAATTATTAAGTTTATTATAAACCCCAGGTAAAGAGCTAAGAAAAAAACATAGTATTAAAGGCTCTCAGTCTCAGTGTTAAGAATGTTCCTAAAACAGACTTTACCATTGCCTCCTCTTTAGAGACTAAATTAAATACTTCATGATGATTTGGATAATATTAGAACAGCCTGGGGAGAGGCAGAGGGGAAAGGCTTGGAAGTTGACTACACTAGGAAAAAACATACCTGAACAATACCAAGAGTAGCAGATGTAACTGGATCAGAAAAATCACCACCAGGTGGAGAAACCCTAAAAAAGAAAGAAACAAACAAAAAAAACCCAGTCATTAGAAATGCTTATGGGCTGGCCCGGTGGCGCACTTGGTAGAGTGCGGTGCTTGGGAGCACGGCAGCGCTCCCGCTGAGGGTTCGGATCCCATATAGAGACTGGTCCGCTCACTGGCTGAGCGCGGTGAGGGCGTGACACCGAGGGTTGCGATCCCGTTACCGGTCACGAAAAAAAAAGACAAAAAGGGGGAAAAAAAAAAAAGAAATGCTTATGAAAAATAATTAATATATGAAAGTTCAACTTCCTTAAAAGTCAATTTTAATGTAAATAACTTTAGAAATGACCTTTGGAAAGAAAATTTACATAAAAATCTTAAATAAAAGTCAGTATTAAGTTGCAAATTAGAATGACAATTACTGAACATTTTCTAGGATGAGCAATGAGACAGATATTTTACTGTTTCATTATTCTTTTTTTTTTCCTTTTTGTCTTTTTTCGTGACCAGCAACGGATCGCAACCCTCAGTGTCGCGCCCGTACCGGACCGGGACTGGCAACGGGATCGCAACCCTCGGTGTTGCTCCCGCACCTTGCTCAGCCAGTGAGCGGCCAGTCTGTATGTGGGATCCGAGCCCTCGGCGGGAGCGCCGCCGCGCTCCTAAGCGGCGCACTGTAGCAGTGCGCCACCGGGCCGGCCCTATGTTTCATTATTCTAATCAAATAGATAAAGCAAAAAGGAAGGGAAAGCTCTAAGAACAAAGGGGCTTTATGTAGTGATCATGAATCTTCATTTTGTTTTTACCATGATGCAATCTCACCTTAAAATGTGTAAAATTTTCTGTTACTTCTAAGATATTGTGACTTGAATATAATAAATCAGTGAAGTCAAGCCAGAACATGCAGAGACGACCTATACATGTGCCTCTTCAAGGAGCTCCTTGGTTGACTCAGGAGTGTAATCTGGTTAAGAAACCATGCTTCCAGAGGAAGTTAAATATTTTCTTTTTAAAATAAATGACTTTTTTCCTTTTGAAAAGTAAATAATTTGGGTGCTTACGCTCCTACAATGCTGACACTCCCTTCTCTTTCAGGATTTCCAAGACATTTCACCCTGCCTGCTCGCTCATAGAAAGAGGCCAGACGGGCACCAAGATATGCAGGATATCCACTATCTGAAAAACAAAAGAAATGTAAAAAGAGAGGTTCTAGGCCAGCCCCCTACACCCTATAGCCTTGCTCACATGATAAGCAATATGAAGACATACCTGCAGGCATTTCGGCTAAACGACCTGAGATTTCTCTCAGGGCCTCAGCCCATCTAGAGGTAGAGTCAGCCATCATGCTGACATGATAGCCCATGTCACGGAAATATTCTGACAGCGTAATTCCTAAATTGGGAATAATATTATAAGTTATAATGTTAGAATACAAAAACCTGAGTTTTTCATCCTTAAGAAAACTTTTAACGCAATAAGTACATGAGGTAAAGTGTTAGCTTTTCCCCTAAATCCCTTCTTCCTTTTCCTCTGGGCATACAATTGCTAGAATACAAAAACCTGACTTTTTCATCCTTAAGAAAACTTTTAACGCAATAAGTACGTGAGGTAAAGTGTTAGCTTTTCCCCTAAATCCCTTCTTCCTTTTCCTCTGGGCATACAATTGAACTGTATTTCCTAACACCCTTTATATTTAAATATGGCCACGTAACTGACCTCTAACTAATAAATTTGAGTCAAAACAATGTGTCCCATGGCCAGGCAAGTCACATACTCTTCTATATTTTTTCCTCTTTCTGGCCTATTGAGATGGAGAGAAGTTCCAGGAGCCCTGGAATCCATGTGTTGAACATGGAAGATCCCTACTCAGCCTGGGCCTTAACCCAAAATGACAAAGTAAAGAGGCCCCTAGCCACCTGAAATAAACATCAATTATATTCAACAATTGTATGTTTGCAAGTACTTGATGCCATAGCCTAGCCTACCCTAATATAATAAACATTTTAAAAAGCAGAAACAGACTTTTTCCCTACTCTTTGTAGAAATAATTGCCAAAAATTTGCAAATGTAACTTTTGTCTACATAACTCACACACACATGCATGCATGCATTAAAAAACCTTTGTTTAGTTATTTTTCAAAAGTAACAAATGTTATTAGCGTAAGTAACATCTCAATATCCAGATCATTCTACTATGCAGATCAGGTCCTGTCCTATAAATTCACACACAGTAAACCACAAGAGGCTAATATATAGGAAGAAGTCTGGGGTTCTAGTTCCTGTTCTGTCATTAACCTTAGCAAAATAACTTGATTTCTCAGTGCAGTTTCCTAATCTGTTCAAATGAAATAACCCTTGCCCTATATACTTGCTGGTAGAACTCGACAAAGAGCTAGATGAAAAACAAAACATAGAAATGTAGGTTTCGTTGGGAGCAATACGAAGAATAAACACCATTTATCCTGTGAACAAATAGACAAAAGGCTAAATAAAAAGGATTAGAGAGGAAATAATACATATCGAAAACAATACAGGAGATCCAGCATGTCTAGTTGTTATGTTTGAAAAAGACAGCCATAATGGAAGAGAAAATATCTCATAGACAATTATCAAAAATTTTCCAAAATAAAAGACATATTCATAGATTGAAAGGGTATACTACATCTCAGGAAAAATTTATCAATACTGGGATATAATCTAATAAAGTTATGAGACTTCAAATTTAAAGAGAAATTCCTTGGGGAAAAAAGAAAAATCACCTATAAAAAGAAAAAAGCAGGCCAGCTTCAGATCTTTCCCCCAGTATTTAATGCTAGAATTCTCAAGGAAAGAAATACTGATCCAAAAATTTTATACTCAGCCAAACTACTCTTAAAGTTTAAACACAGTAGAAAAAACAAACAACAAACATGAAGAAATAAGAATTCAGGGAATACAGTTTCCAATTAAGAAATGAATGGAGAAATTGTAGCCAAAGTACTGTCAGTGAACATTAACCTTGTTTTATTGTAGGTCTATAGCTAAATCAAATATTAGATTTATGGTTCCAGAACAGAATGCAAATTTTATAAATCCTGAAAATGTAGAAATAAAAGTACTGAAAGCTGGGATAAAAGTGGCAGCAAAGATGGAAGGTAATATATAAACACACTAATTATGTTCTTTTATATCCCCAGTCAAAATATAACAATTCAAAGCTGGTTGATTATGTTATAGATACGAGTAAATGTGAAGACAGATCAATGATAAAACATGTAATGAAAAAAAAGTAGAAGATACATCATTTTATAGTTATTAAAAACACTGGGGCAGCTCTGTGAACATCTTATTCTCAAAATGTAACAAGCAAAATATTTTTTACAAGCTAGGAATATGATTATATGTATGGAGGTATTTTAGAATGAAAGTTCCTTGAAAAAGAAAAAGTTTGGTGCGAGCTTTAAACTTAAGAACAGTTGTCAATTGCTTTCATTCCAATTCATATACTCACCAGTATAAATAGAGGCTTCTCTAGCAGCAACAGGCATATTGGAGGTATTGGCTACCAAAGCTGTCCTCTTCATAATTGACTCCACCTTACCATCAACTTCCATCGTGAGCTAGAGGTAAAAAAATCTATTAGTGATCCTCCCTCCTCCCATTTCTAGATGTAACATTTTATTCCCCCCCCCCTTTTTTTTACTATTTGTCCATTTTTAATCCCTCTCATAACCAGTGTTCCCAAAGGATTAGTCCCCATCACTCCAACCTTTCCTCCCTGCTCTGCAATACTGTGAAGACAGGCATTATTTCCATTTCATAAATAAAATCCCCTTTTTTTTACTATTTGTCCATTTTTAATCCCTCTCATAACCAGTGTTCCCAAAGGATTAGTCCCCATCACTCCAACATTTCCTCCCTGCTCTGCAATACTGTGAAGACAGGCATTATTTCCATTTCATAAATAAAATCCATTATTTTGCCAAATGAATATTACTACACTAACTTAGTAGATCATAAGCCAGTTCATATCTATAGATGTTTTGTTTATTTTATCTCTCTCCCAGTAAGTGAAAACCATCAGACCACAGAGAGAAACTTTCAAGTGTTTGACTTTGAAAAATTCAAATTCCCTTCCTTAAATATACAAATTTCATCACAAACATAATTTTAAAATTCCTTAAAAGATCCTTGACAAATGAGAGCATTTGTTCAAGACCCAACACAAAGGGTTATTAATTACTAATGAAAGTTGATTAGTGGTATTTTCTCTAGAATATTAATTATTTGAAGCATTTATATATACAGACCTCCGGGAAGTCCCGGAGAACCTCAGACATCTCGTTTCCTCTTTCTCCACATCCTACATAGATGATTACATCACTGTTGGAATACTTGGACAGAGACTGTGATATCACTGTCTTTCCACAGCCAAAAGCCCCAGGGATAGCAGTAGTTCCTCCCTGTACACATCTAAACAAAGAAAATAAAGTGTGGATTATTTTATTTGCTAATAAATACTAATGAATAAAGTAGGTAAGTGATACAAAAATATAAGATGAAGAAAGCAGACCGTCTGAAATATTTTCATTTATACATACACCTACAAAGATACACATAGATATAATAATTGTTCCACTAGTTTGTATCTATAATAGCATATATTTTTATTATCATTAGACATCCCTATTATCTTTAATAGCTGAAAGGTACCATAAAGTACCTGGGGAAGAGGAATATAAAAATAATAAGATAAATAAAATAGTACTAATGATATTCTGAATGCTTATATAAATTAGTTCACGAAAAGACAATATAGGAATTAAAGTTAAAAGAAAAATATAAACAACTCTTGAAAGTTGTCTCCTGAGGCAAAAAATAAGACATAGGAAATTCATATCTTGCTATAAAGTTTAATGAATAAAGAACTTTATTAAGGTGCTAAGTCAATTCCCTTTTATTCATTCAATAACTATTTACTGAGTACTTCTTTTTTTTGTGACCGGTAAGGGGATCGTAACCCTTGGCTTGGTGTCGTCCACACCGTGCTCAGCCAGTGAGCGCACCGGCCATCCCTATATAGGATCCGAACCTGCGACCTTGGTGCTCCCAGCGCAGCACTCACCCGAGTGAGCCACGGGGTCGGCCCTACTGAGTACTTCTTAGGTACTAAAAACTGTGCTTGGAGGTGTGAGAGAGACAAACAGTAAACAAGAAGCAATGTTTCTGTACTCACAAAGCTCAGATTTCAGTAGGAAAAACTGGAGTGTCAACTGGTGATTACAGTACCATTTAGCAGTCACTTTCAAACTTTCCCTAAAAAGCGGCAGTGGAGAGTGAAATACCATTCAGGGAAGATGAATGTGGATGTTGTTCTGTGTGTGTGCGTGCATGCATATGTGTTCCCACAACTGAGTGTATACGGTAGGTGAGGGTATGAGCAGAAGGAATGGAATGGAATGTTAAGGGAAATCTCTTTGTAATATTGTGTTTTACCATAAAAATCCACAGAAACATTACATCCTTAATCACAGTATCATATTTTTTTTCACTATAAAACTAATACACATTAAAAATTTTTCTCTTCCAAATCTTTCAGTGTATTTGATAAACTAAGAAGGTGTGTCACATTTCTCCTATGGCTCTATAAAACTCTGCCAAATCCCTTTCAACCTGGGGTGGGTGCTCCAGTTTGGAAATTCAGCAATCCAATGTAAAAACTGCTATCACAGAGAATACCCACAGAGCTGTGGGAATACACAGAAAGGGGTGCAAAGTCTAGCGCTGGATTGAAGTGGGGTTAGGAAATTCTTGCTGAAAGTAGATAAGACCTAGAAGGAAATAGAAATTAGCCAGACAAAGGGAGATAACACTCCAAGCACAGGGTATAGCATGCCCAAAGGTCTGGGGGCAAGAGAGACAATTGCTTGAGGAGTTAAAAATCCTTCAATATGCCTGATAAGGAATATGGCATATAAGGAAGTAGTAGGGCAGTCAAGTGGCTGAGAAAATAGTGGAAAGTAAGCAATGGCCAGATCATGGTTGGCTTTGTAAGGAGTTAAGGATTGTGCATTTGTTTTAAGAGCAATGAAGAGTATCTTAGGGTTTCGAGCAAAACGGTGTAGGATCAACTATATGTTTTAAATGTAGTATGGACAACCACTTAGAAGAAAAGCAAGACTGAAGATAGGAAGTCTGATCAAATGTGATTATTGCAGGAATCAGGGCAAGACCTTTAATTAGGATCATGGAGTAGGGAATAAAGATGTAGATAAAAAATATTTAGAGAACAGAATAAAAGCACTTCCCGAACAATTAGATGTGTGAGATTAAGAACAATCCTTGAGAGAAGTCAGAATTTAGATTAGGCACCCACTGTACAGATGATAATGATAATTGTGGAAAGAAGCAACAAAGAAAGGTAAACAAGTTTCCAAGAAGGGAGTGGTGATTAAGATGATGATTTTAATTTTGAACATGCTGACTCTGAGGCACTTGTAGGATATTAGGAAGCAGAGGTATGACTGGAAATGGATCTATGGGTCTAGAGCTCAGGAGAGATCTGGGGTGAAGATACAGATCTAAGGGTCATTATATACAGCTGAATATTTAAGTCAGGAGAGTGATGATGTCATTCACAGATAGGGTAAGATATGGAATGAGGAGAGAAGTGTCCTTAGAAGAGGAAAAAACTCCAAGAAATGCCAAAATATAAGGGAGAAGGAGCCTGCAACAGAGAACAAGAACTTGTAGACAGAAACTATCAGGAAAAACAAAGAGGGTGTTTCAAGGAAAGAGAGGAAAGCAATATTAGTAGAGATTAAGAAGACACTAAAACTTCAGCAGTAGAGAGCAAGGAAAAACATTTTTAAAAATACTAAAACTTATTTCTCGAATTCGTCAGTATGGGAGTGATTGATGACATTAGTGATAGTAGTTTCAAGGGAGTGGTAAAGCCAAAGGCAGAATGTAGTGAATTAGAAGAGAAGAAGTGGAGACAACTAATTTATTCTTTGAAAAGCTTTTACTGTGAAGATGAGGAGAAAAACAGCGGGAGGTGAATAGGAAAAAAGGGTAGAGGGTGCATTTTTTTCTTGTCATTAGATGGCAGAGAGAGGGAGGATCGCTAATAGAGAGAGATTCTTGAGGAGACATGAAGTAGGATAAGCTCTAGAAAGAGGAAAGGAAGAAGGAATGAATGAGAATGCATGTTAAGTGAGTCTAGTAGTAGAAAACTGAAGGAGTTCCAAATCTCACAGCCTCTAATTTCTGTGAAGGATCTAGCATGATCACTTGTTGAGAAAGAGGAAGAAAGAAGGGTAGAGCTGAAGATCTGATGGAAATGGAGCAGTCTGAAGTAGCTGTTGAGGAGAACAGGAGAGAATGATAACTAGGGAAATGAAGAAGGATGGCTACACAGTAGTGAGGTTAGACACCAATTGGCACTGACAATTTGATTTTCTCAGCAGCCTTCGCATAGACTGGGGAGGAAGAGATAGCTGGACTGAATCATAGTTGGAATTTTCTAGGTGGCTGTGATAGAACACAAAAGAACAAGAAAATGTATTATACTGGCAAATATTCCTAAGAATGATAGACTGTGGAGTCTAAGCTGGATAGTAAAGAATATGGAAATAGGAGGTGCTGACTAAAAAAAGAGTCAAAGGATGAAGATCTTAATGAGAGTAATAGGGAGAGCAACTTGGAGGGCAGGATTGAAGAGGAAGAGATTACATTAAGAGTGGGACATGTATGGATTGGGTAGTCAGAGACTGAGGGAGTTCCCGCCTTGTGACTTCAGTCTTTTCTGTGAATTAAATGAAGCCATTTGTTGAAAGTAAAGCAGGATATGGTGAAGCCTGAGATTTAAAGAAAAAAAGACAAGAGTTTTAAGCAGTGGAAAAAAATGAAAGAGTAGACTACAAATTAAGAAAAATTGCTAGGCAGCATAGATAAAACCAGTTGATTTTAGGAATCATCAATTTATAGTGATACCAATCTACTAATTCTAGGATAACTTAAGAAAAATATTCATATTGTTTTGGCACATATTTTCTTCTGGAAATTTAATTTTTTCAGAAAGTTTTAGAAATAATACTTTGTTTGCAACTATGAAAAAATAAATCTTCAATGGTTTGACTTATTTACAATAAGTGCTGGCAATAGATAAATATATTTAATTCATCGTTATTAATCTAGGTAAAATTTATTATAGAATATCTACAAAAATAATGAAAAGATAAATACATATAATAACTGAGGAAAAAGTGTTGGACACATCTCACTTACGGAAAAAGGGCATCAAGGACTCTTTGGCCAGTCAACAAAGGATGATTGGCTGGCAACTTCTCAGTGACAGGCCGAACTTGACGCACAGGCCATACTTGGACCATGCTGAACTTCTCCTTTACACCTTCAAATTCAAGTTCCAAGACCACATCCTGTAACAATGCAGCACAATTTTAAGTATAGTCAAATCTGTGGATGCTCCTTACTCCAAAATCAAAGTAATCCCAGGTTCTTCTTGGGGATAGGATGGTGGTACATAGAAGTGAGGAGGGAGATATATACCTTTTGTTGTAAACCTTTACGTATGGTCCTAATTATTTTCTTAACCAAGTGTATTTATTATTGTTTTAATGGTTAAACAAAAGTATAGTAGTTTTTAAAGAAAGGGGCATTCAGGCAATAGAGGAATAATTATATAAATTATATGTAAATGCATAGGGAAAAGTCTTAAAGGGTACACAAGATACTCTTGGGACTGGAAGAAGAGAGAAGTGAAAGCTTTCATAATTGACTTTCCATTCTCTATTTTGTTTATTTTACTATAATGATCTTCTACTGCTTTAATAAAAAATACCTGTTAAGAACCCAAAAATATTTAATAAAATATTTTAAAATATTTATAAAAGGTA
Organism: Galeopterus variegatus; assembly: GCF_000696425.1. Lineage (NCBI taxonomy): Eukaryota > Metazoa > Chordata > Mammalia > Dermoptera > Cynocephalidae > Galeopterus > Galeopterus variegatus. The sequence continues at coordinate 35,771 of NW_007726195.1, read as the reverse complement.
ATAAGTACCTACCATTTATGAACAGTGAGGTTGGTTAAACTATTTACAAACAACTCCAAAGTCCATGGACCTACAGAAATCTGTAATTTTGTTGATACATGAATTTGAATTGCCTTATGTTTCCAAACCCATGTGGAGTGAGTGAATCTATAAGCTGGTGAGGAAATCTAGCTGACTGCCCAGAATCCCAATCTTAACTCAACTCTTGTTCTCTATACATTGTAGAACACAGACTTATTCTTGTGAAATGATTAAAACATTGTTATCTCATCACATTTTATTTGTTATTTCATCACATTTTATTGGGAGAAAATTATATGTTACAATGGTTTTCTCAATAAAGTTATCTTCATACCCATAAAGACTATTATGGATCTATTGTATTTGAAATTATGTGACTATAAATAACATTAAAGGACTAAGTTTTTGTTTAAATTTAATTAATTAATTATTTTTTTGGCGGGGGGGGGCAGCTGGCCAGTAATAGGGATCAAATCTTGGAACTTGGTGTTATCAATACCATGCTCTAACCAACTGACCTAACATGCCAGGACAAAAAAACTAAGTTTCAAATCGTTTACCCAAAATAAAGTCACATAATCCACTACACAATTCATTATGTGAATACTGATTGACAATTAAAATTAGACTCTATTCTATGTCTAAAGAATCAGGGCTTTAAATAAATGTAGTATCTGGGCCGGCCTGTGGTTCACTCGGAAGAGTGTGGTGCTGATAACACCAAGGCCACGGGTTCGGATCCCATATACGGATGGCCGGTTTGCTCACTGGGTGAGCGTGGTGCTGACAACACCAAGTCAAGGGTTAAGATCCCCTTACCGGTCATCTTTAAAAAAAATAAAAATAAAAATAAATAAATAAATAAATGTAGTATCGGTTAAGAAGGTAGGAAAATGTTACACTTCTTAAAAAAGAAACAATATGTTTGTATTCTCAAGCCTAAGTCAAAAGCCCAAAAAACCCTTAAAAATTAAGGGACTTACTCAAAACCTATATATTAAATGGTTAAGAAGGTAGGAAAATGTTACACTTCTTAAAAAAGAAACAATATGTTTGTATTCTCAAGCCAAAGTCAAAAGCCCAAAAAACCCTTAAAAATTAAGGGACTTACTCAAAACCTATATATTAAATATCAATTCTTTAACTATCTAGTGCACTAATACTGGTCAACTATATATAAAGAGGGCCCCTTTGTGGGATAAAGTTTAAATGATACTTACAGAGGTATCATAATTCCCAGGTGGAGCAATGTAAGTAACAGTTCCTCTGTTTCGCGGGGGTAACATGATTTTGTGTTTGATGAGTGAGTTCTCATTAACAATTCCATAAATATCTCCACCAGTAATATGACTACCAATCTACAGAACAAATAAATGCATTTGCTGTTTAATATTCAAATAAATGCCGAGTAGACTCATCTCTGCTGCTATAGTTTAAATCATTTGCCTCACTTATCAATAAAACATATTATTTGTATAATCCTACCAGTGGATTTAAGAAAAAAATTAAACTATGGTTCTGTAGTCTATTTTAATTTGGACTAAGAGTACAAAATAGTTCACTAAACATTAATTTCACATTCTTTCATCAATTTTAGAAATTCTTGGTTACACAGACATACCCGTAGGTTTTTGCAAGGTGTAAAATCCCATTTGATATCTCTGCTAAGAGCAGACACATTTACTCCTCTGGGGATGTAAATGCTTTGGGTCTGACTGCTGATATCTGACAATGGTCTTTGAATACCATCAAAAATGGCTCCCATAATGCCAGGACCAAGCTCTACAGATAATGGTTTACCAGTGCGGAGAACAGGATCTCCAACAGACACACCAGCTAGGAACAGTTGTTAAGGAAAACTTACTATGAAAGTTTAAAGATATTATTAACAGGAAACCATAGTTTGACAGAGAAATGACATTTAAGGAACTAAAACAGGTTGCCAAACTTTCTCCATTCACAGCATCCTTGGTGTTTCAGTAATTTTTTCATGGTGTCCTAGGAGAAAAGATATACCTAACAATTCCATTCATTAAATAGTACAACCACTATTCTTATGAATGGGATGTATGTAGCTGTTGGGTACTATACAATTTTCAAACTTTGCAATCAGATTGGAAACCTACTCCATACTGATTTTCACAAGCTAAAAAGCAAGTATGATAGCCACTGCCAAAAACTCAGCTTCACAAAGATACAACATCATTGACAAGAATGTAGCGCAGCATAATAATAAAATTGTTTACTACCTTAGGCTACTAGTACACATGATATCTGACAAGATGTCTAATACTTCTGTGTTAACCTCAAAAATTAAAAATATCCTGGGCACATGAGTTTGTTGCAGCCTAGAGTGCTTTAGCACACAATTCGGCAATGACAGGGCTTTAAAATAGGAGCAAAAGCCTTTATTATTAATACTTTGTTTCAAAAACACTACTGAGAAATATCAGTCCCTAAAATGGATACTAGAACCCAGACAAAAACTTAAAATCCAACAATTAATGAAGTGATTCTGAGAAAAGTAAAATAATTAAAACTTCAAATAAGCATAGCGAATTCACCTTGTTCTCATATATTTGTTGACAGGAATAAAATCAGTAAAACTTTTATTGAGAGCAATTTACTAATACAATTTGATATTAAAAATGGATAAGCCTTGATCTAGGAATCCAAATTCTGTGAATTCATACTATAGTTACACTGTAGCACTGTTTATAACAGCAAAGACTAGAAACAACCAAAATTTCTATCATTAAGAGATTGATTAATAAATTATGGTAAATCCATATGATGAAATAGTATATAGCTGTAAAAAAAAAGAATACAAGCTTCTATGAATTGCTCTAGAAAGAGCTCCGAAACATTCTTTTTCATTCCTAATATTTGATTATGAAAAATTTCCAAATTACAACAAAGTTGAAAGAAATTGAGAGTGAACTCCCCTATCTCCACCATCTAGATTCTACTATTAACATTTTACTATATTTGTCACACATCTATGCATCTTCTACAATACATATATTTTTAAATGGGAAAAAGACAAAATGCAGGACAGTGCATATGATATGCTATCTTGTGGGGAAAAAAGGGAGTAAAAACATATTATTGTTAATTGCTAATATATGCAATTAAGAAACTAGAAGGATAAACAAGAAGAAGAACTAGTAAAGGTGGTTGGTTGCATATGTGTTTGTGTGTTTTGAAAATTGGCCAGATACAGGATGACAAAGGGAGGGAGGATTGTCACTGTATATGCTTTCATTTATTTTAAATCTTCAAACAATGTAAAAGATTAAATAAAAGATAAAGGTAACAACAGAAAAAAAATTTTGGATTAGTCATGATTTTACAGCTACAAGGACTTGTAATTTTTTATTTAAATTCTTCAGATGATTTTGTTTTAAATTAGCACCCAGTAGTTGTACAGAGAGACCAGATACCCACGAGCATGCATTTTAGAATGGCAAAAATGTTGTACCAAATAAATTTTGATTACATACCCAAAGAATTAATGTCAAACTTGAAAGTCAAACTAAGTAAAAGACATACATGAACCCCTAAAATGAAGTGATTCTTCTTCACAAGACTTACCCTTTATCTCTTTTTCACAGAAAATTGAAAATAAATACCATGTTTAAAAGCCAAAATTATGATAACCAAATAGTAAAGATTTCCTAGTGCTAAAGCTGTAATGTAACATTTCACCCAGTGCTATTCATTAGAATAAAGATAGTGAGTGTTGACTTATTCATGGATTTATTATTTTAAACAGAAATTGATTGGAGAATTTTAACAAAACAAATAAATTGTTATTCCATTTATGCTTTCTTTTATAATATGAGTCCCTCCAAAGAAAAATTCCAATTGGTTTCCCCTTTAGTTTGTGAACTACTGAAACATTAAGAACCATGGGGGGAGGGGGTGGTTAGGGAGGTAGGAGGGACAATAAAGGTTGGTAGAGTGGTACGAAGTTACAGTTAGATAGGAAGAATAAGTTCTGGTCCTCTAGGGTGACAACAGCTAATAATACTGCATTGCATATTTCGAGGTGGACAGAAAAGAGGATCTTGAATGTTATAACCACAAAGAAATGATAAATGTTTAGGTGACAGACATTCTAACTATTCTGATTGGATCACTATACAATAATGCATGTACAGAAACAACAAACTGGATCCCATACACATGTACAATGAAAAAAAAAACCCAACAATGAAACTTCAGAAGAACTAATTCCTTAAAATAAAAGCACTAATTCTTCCCAGTACCCTTCTTCAATATACTACCATATAAACCAGGTCTTTTCACAGTACCAACATTTTGTGCTTCTAATATCATTGATTGCTGCTGCTTCTACCTTTGGCTTAAATCCTTAAATTTGGACATACAGAAAGTGGTAGGAAATTGAACCAAAAAGGATCCAAGTTTCTTCATACACTTGAATAGTAGCCATGTCACCCTCCAATCGAATAATCTCTCCGACCAGCTCACTGTGGCCCACTCTCACCAGCTCATACATGGCTGCACCTGCCATGTCACAGGCTGTAACCACTAAAGAGAACAAAAGACCGTTTTGATGATTTAAGACTCTAGTGCTCTGTGAATAGTTACACATAATTAAAACATCTAACAAATCCAATAACATGCCTCTCTCAAACATTCACAAGAAAGATAAAACACCCATTATGGAACATATGTGCAGTTTCACATAAGGATGTATTTTTAGTACATGATATAAACAGGTAAACAAAATTAATTTGTTAGGTTAAAGATGAAATAATCTTTACACAAGTTTTGTGAAAACTACTTCCAAATGTTTGACATTCTATATGGCAAACACTTACCTGCTAGCACTGAGGCAGGTTCTGATCAACCCAGGTTGCTATAATGCATGTAATGATGGTTTTTGGAACAATAAAAAAAAGACTTTAAAACTAAAAATTGGCATAAGTGCTTTAGCTAGTAATATGATAGAATGCCATGTAATTATCAGTTTGCTGTGCTGTCACCATTCCCCTTAAGAGAAAATACCTAAAAAAAACATTTTAACTTTCTAATACTTTATACCAGTGGTTCTTAAAACTCTCCTGGGACATGGATTCTTTTGATAAACTAATGATAGCACTACCTAGGAAAAACTCATACATGCACCCACAAAATTTTTTCATAGACCATAAGGATATTTATAATTAGTGACCACCATTGGGTAAAGTCCTGATTAAGAACCTCTGTTTCTTATAAATACTGAGCCACAATTTGCACTTACTATATTGGACCATGTTGTCTAGTAAGCAAAAATTACTTTTCTGGCAGCGGGGGACAGTTGCCACATTTTCAGATATGTATAAGAATAAATCCATTTTTAATATTTAGCCTTCTGATACAGATGATTACAACTACATAATAGGTAATATTTCAGTAGAAACTATTAAAGTATTAATATTTAATTAACCTGTGTTAGAATGAAGATTTATTCATTCCATAAATATTTACCTCTATACCTATGTAAGAATAAAGATGCATTGAAATATCAGAAATAAAAATTTAAAATCATAATTAATAAGCCAAAAGGATGCCATTTGTCTGTTATCTTATTAAGTATTTAAGAATTAAAAATTGGGGGCCGGCCCGTGGCTCACTCGGGAGAGTGCGGTGCTGATAACACCAAGGCCCCGGGTTCGGATCCCATATAGGGATGGCCGGTTAGCTCACTGGCTGAGCGTGGTGCTGACAACACCAAGTCAAGGATTAAGATCCCCTTACTGGTCATCTTTTAAAAAAAAAAAAAAAAGAATTAAAAATTGGTTCTAGAAGCAGTGTACTACACATTTCCACAGAATATTTTCACCTAAATTCTTTGATGTTGTTTTTTTGCCTTTCCTCTAAAAGTTCTTATATTTAGCCTGTCTGTCCTAAGGACCCTTATGATTATCAAGGGGAAAATTGTTTCCGTGAACAGCAAGAGATTGAAAACAACAAAACATATAACCTTCTTATTACTTGTCAATGAGTTTAAGCTCAAATGCCATGTTCTTGGGGAGAAAAAAGACACAGTGACTGACAGCCTTCATTCACATAAACGCCAGAAAAGTGTCATCATCTCTAATGTGACTGAGCAAGAAAAAGACTATAGCATGAGGTTTACAGAAAGACATAATGAAAAATGAACTTCCATGGCTAAGGATAATAATCAAAGAGGACATTTTATCTAGCGAAACTATAAATGAGATTTATTGTTAAAAAAGCAGTACCCCAAGTTTTGGCAGAATGCACACAACGTTTAAAACTGCTTTGCAGCTGGCCAGTTAGCTCAGTCAGAGTGAGATGCTAACAACAAGGTCACGGGTTCCTGTGGAGTATACATAAAGCAAATGTATTTTACAGAGCCTGGTTTTACAAAGCCTTGCAGCTTCAAATGTTAACCTTGCAAGAGACAGGAAATTTTCCCCAGGCTATAGTCTCTTTTGTAAGATAAAGAACTGTAACACAGCAAGGCTGCTGGCTCAAAAACAGACAGGTTACTGATTGATATGTAAGGATACAGGGAAATTGCTGTAAGAAGAGAATGTTTGCTAAAATCAAGCTTTTGTTGGTGGATCGACTTAACTTCTTGCAAATTGCATTATAGAATGTCACCTTGCTTGTCTTACTGAATGTTATCAGCTTCTGTTGTTAAACTTGTTAAACTATACTTAGCAAAACCCCCACTATGTTCTCTTCCTGAAACTTCCTGGTCTGGAGAATAAATGTGGAAAGAGAACCCCAATTCATGGTTAACTTCCCAAATGGAAGGGATGCCTCGCTCTTGAGGGTCCAGGAGATTGACCTCTTTTGGGGCTTCTCACTGCTCAGAAGAGATGGGCTTTGAGTAATCTTTGGTGGCTCTGTCACCCAGGGGAAAAGGGGTGACAAATCCATGGAAGGCAAAGCAACAGGTTCAGATCCCCATATTGGCCAGCCACAAAAAAACAAAACGAAACAACAATAACAACAAAACTGCTTTTCATTATCACTATCAGGTCATAAGACTTCTTTTCCAAAGGTATATAGCTTTTTTACCTCAAATTTAACAAAAAAATTAAGACATACAGGTAAAACTGGTTTTACATTTATATAACAGATAAATATAAACAGGATATCACAAAGTAGCACCTCAATAATGATCAAATTTAGAAAATCAATGTTAGATGAGCCCTTATAATGGAGATATTACTTCAGTCTTATAGCTACTCTGAGATCTTTTAAGGACAAATAGGATTTATGTAGTTGAACAGAAACTTGTATATTTCTACCCAAAACATCTTCAGACATTAATCAAAGTTAGAAATCCTTACTCTTGAGATTTTTATGTATTACTTACCAGGTCCTGAGACCCCATGCACATAACCAAATGTACTTTCTTTATCTTCATTGAGTATTTTGGGCAGCTTGGAAAAATCCATCATGTTGATATACCTATGGTTAAAAAAAAAAAAAGTTATAATTACAAACCCTAAAGGAATCGACTCTCATCTTTGGTGTACTGACTTATTACACCTCTTCAAAGTAAAATATAATAAAAAATTCTTAAAATTTAGTTAAAAGTACCTCGTTCCTGTATGCTCTGTGGTTATATATTATAATTAATGAATTATATCTCTATGTAAGGTATCCCATGGGATATATCAAGGAGTATAACAAAAACATGAAGTCTTTCCAATGACTTATCCAGCCCTACAACACCTCTCTCCCCAATTATCCCCCTGACTTCCGGTCCCACTACTCTTTCCCTTAATCATCCTGCATGTATACACTGAACTCTTTGCCCCTTCTCAAAAACACAGGCACATTCTGCCTCAGGGCCTTTGTATAGGTTGTTCCCTGTACCTGGAGTGTTCTCTCAGCTATCTGCTCCTATACCTCCTTGAAGTCTTTACTCAAAAGTCACCTTCTCCATGAGACTTTTCTGCCCATTTATTTAAAGTTGCAACATATCTCCCTCCTTCCCTGATTCATTTTTCACCATAACACTTTTCACAATGTAACAAATTACATCTTTTACATTTTAAAAGTTTTCATTTATTATCTGTCCTTAAAACTTATCTGGGAGTGTTTTTTCCCTTTTTTCTCTTTTTAGTAGCACAAGGAATGTTTTATGAAATGCTATTCAACCTCTTACTTTATAGACGTACCATATGAAAAACTCAATGAACTATCCAAGTACACATAGAAAACTAGTGACAGATCCCAAAGTAAAAAGCTTATTTTTGACTGCTGGTCTAACTTAATAATTATTGATGATTTAGTAAGAAAGATGAAATACATGTACATATAAAAAGCTAAATAATATCCCAAAACAACCATAAAGGAAGAATCATAGATCAATAAGTGATAAAGTACAGAATAATATACGCTTATTTACTAAAAGCTCAAAGATCAGATAGAATGTTTAGTGACGACCTCTGAAGATCAGGCAGAATTTGCATAAGCTATGAAAGGATGGGAAGCAAAGGCATCCAGGTGAGGCAATAACAAAAGAATGTAGACAAAATATTCAGGACCAGCCAGACTGGTATAAAAGGTTTCTATTAGGGCAACAGTGAGAAATAAGAATGCAAAGATAGAGTAATTTGTAGGTCTTGAACTGAATGCCAAGATAAGAAGTAGATTTTACCCTATAAACAAAAGAAAATCACTGAAGATTGAGAGAGCTGCTATAAAAAGAATGGTATTCAATTACTCTAACAGATTAAAGTAGGGGAGGGAATGCAGGCAAGATGAGAAGTTGAAAAAAGCTCTGGAAATAGTTAAAGCTTGAATGTCAATGGAATTCAATTTATAAAATGTTTACTGACCTACCAAGGGAAAGGCACTGTGTTAAGCTTAGGGAATAAGAGCTCAGATTAAAACACGTGGCTATCTTCAAAGAGCTTTTGCTGGCTTTAAACAACTGCACAGTAAAACAAAATGACCCAAGTGCTCAATTGAGGCGCAAACAACACATTTGGAATAGAGGAGAAACTGATTCCAAAGTGGGAGGAAAAGTGTAGACCAATGTGGATGAAGTATAGTGAACAGATAGCTGTAAAGTAAGTTTTGAGACTGAGTTGAATACAGTTGAGTCCAGATAAAAGAATACAGAAAGAGAGGAAAACCGAACTTTGAACCTTGAGGATTAATTGAGGCAGGGTTGAGAACAAAGATTAAAACAAAGATTAAAAACTATACAGAGATATAGGAAGCCTTACAGAAGAGAACATGACTATGGGGAAGAACAAGTGTCAAGAACATAGAGATGGTATTGGTGATAAGGTACAGACTACCAGTAGGTTGGTAGTTGGTTCATAAAGATGAAGGTAACCTATAAGTAACTGAAAATAACGGAAAGGAATTAGAAAGAAAAAAAAAAAAAAAACACAAAAATCCAGACACTACAGTCATTAATGTCACAATAAAGGAAACAAAGACTTTGGTGTCTTCCAAAAGAAAATTAAATTGGGAGAAGGGGAGTTAAGGGAAAAAGTAAAGAGGAAATTGATTTATTAGAATTTTTGGCTTCCTTAAGATGCAGCAGAAGAAGCCATTTAGTAAGAGCAGGTATAGGGCTGCAAAAGACTGGCATATAAAGAGACAGAACAAGATTTTCTAAAAACTACTAGATAATAAGTCAGAGGAGAACTTAACAATCACAGAGTCTAATTTCCTCCTCAAATGTGGGTATTTCCTATATAGCATTCATGATACATGGTCACCTGCCTATTAAAGTGGAAACAGCACAAGATCTTGAGTCAGCAGACTTGGGATCACATTCTGATTCTACCAGAGACATCCTGCAGGACATCTTGGACAAATCCAAATCTCTTAATATCTTCATATGAAGAACAGGAATGATGATACCAGCCATCCCAAAGTTATGATTCAATTACAAATTTGTTTAAATGTTCCTTGTGAAATGTAAAATGCTTACAAAAAAATTCCTCAGTAATACTATTAAAACAGAGCCTGAATTCTGAAATAGCTATTCTATTTTCCGAAATCTCCTCATAGAGAGCTCTGTCTCCTACACAACCTAAAACTACATCCCCATAACTTCTATATCATCTGGCCCCGTTTCTTCCAACTACTGGAGCCACACACAGTATGCTCCCTCTCCAAGCAAATTCTCTTTAGTGCTTTCTATTCTCCCTCAAAAATAATCTTTTTCAGATCACTCTGAAGGCTACCCTTTTTTGGAAGTATTTCATGATGTCAATATTTCTTTTAAAATAGAGCAAACAAAATTAAAAACAATATTCTAGATATTGTATGAGTAAGTACTAAAGAGTATCATTTCATCTATTCTTAATTCTTCTTTTTATTGAAAGACAGAGACCAAGGCTGAGTCAGGCAGACTGAGTGTGAATTTATAAGTTGAATCCTTGGGCAAATCAAATTCTTTCATCCTATCGAGCCTTGGTTTTGTCAGTAAAATCTAAGGAGGTTGTTGTGAGGCAGGTAACAGTATGAATAACAGAAAATACTGATGACTGCTAATTTTATTCGTTAATGTAAGCTACGATCACCTAATTTCTAAAAAGTGTCTAATGTATTCTTGTTATTTGAACCAAATCTACTCACTTAGCTAGTTTTTTTCTAGCTATTATTCACATTTTGCCATAACTTATTTTCTAAAACCAAATAGATTAGATTTTTTTAAGTATTGATGATATTCCAGCTGCTATATTATGGGCAGAAAATATAATGGAGTAAGATACAATCTTTCCCCCAAGAATCTTCTGACATGTTGGGATAAAAAGACAAAAAGGTAGTTACAATAAGGTAATACATGTGCTCTCATGGGAGCAGTACAGGCTGACTTAGAAGAGTATGAAGCAAAGGTATCTAACCTAGACTTGGGCAGGATGGAAGTGATTTAGAGGAGGTTAACCTGAGACTAGAAAGGTAAACAAGGAGGCATTAGAGTATATAGTAAAACTTCCTTACAGATGGCTCAAAACTGGGGTTCAGGAAGGTGTTCTAGAGAGATCATGAGGCAACGCAGGATGGAAGTGATTTAGAGGAGGTTAAGCTGAGACTAGAAAGGTAAACAAGGAGGCATTAGAGTATATAGTAAAGCTTCCTTACAGATGGCTCAAAACTGGGGTTCAGGAAGGTGTTCTAGAGAGATCATGAGGCAATAATGGTGTCTGTTCTGATTTTTAAAAGTAAATATTTACAAACTTTCCCTTTAAAATTGAACAGTAAAAGCCTCCAAATGTATGAGCAATGATTAGTGGAAATCAAATGGGTTTGTTCATGATTCAGCTATCTTGTGAGTTTATCAGTCAGATGGGACCAAGTTAGCAAAATCTGCTGTTATGACTTCTATATAATCCTTCAGTCCTTCTAGTGGAAGCGCTAATGACAGAAATGGTCAAAAAGGCAATTGTAAGCTAATAAAGATAACATTGGGATCTATTAATAAATGATAAAGTCCATCAATAGTAGTTATAGACTCATAAGAGTCTGTTTCATTTCTAAAGTACTATTTTGCGATAGAGTTGGAAAATGTTTTCCTAGGTCCAAGAGTTTTAAGCTCCAACCTCTTAACAGTTAAATACTGCAAGAAACTTCCAATATTGGTCCAAGATAACAGGCCCTCTTAAAGCATTAAAATTTGCAATTCCCACAGCACTGATATAAGGGTTTCTCTTGTACTTCTCAAGCTTTTTCACCAAAGCACTCCAACTGGAGAAAAACAAGTAAACACTAAAGTGAATAGATAACTTCTCCCCCAGTCCCCACAACCACCCCAGAATTTGGACAAAGACTATAGCAATCTACTTGTAAACAGGGAAATTTCTTTGTATGCACTTGTATATTCTCTTAAATTCAAACAAGTTTTGTATTCTACTCCATTACACACAATATCTGTTTTATAAGAAAAATATGAAAATGCTTCCTTTCTACAAATAAAATAAAATTATTCATTAGGTAGACATGTTATAGTGACTTGATGACTGAATAGGGCTAAACATACAGCAGTTTGATAAGCACAGACATACAACATACTAATTTGTTAATTATCTTCGTTATTAGCTGTGAAAAGAGCCAAAATAAAAATGCCCCATTAAAATCTTCGGTTCACTATCAAATGCTTATGCCTCTATGTGAAAAAGTATAGGCTTTTTAAAATGTTAAGAAAGCAACCTGGTAAAACATTGACTTTCAATAAGCATGGTATATTTCAAGTTAGATTATATTGAATCATCTCAAGTGTATATGATATGATATGATTTAATGCTACATAAAATAGTTTTTATGGGCTACTTAATAACTCCTTCTTACTATAAGATACAGCTATTTGTGTTCTCAATCATTTAAAAAATAAAAGCATAAATACCTACAACATACTTTCATGAAAAGTGTAATATACATAGCTGCAATCATAGAAAAATCAACTCAGTAATTACATAAAAAATTTGCCTTTAGCTGTTTGACTCCTACTTTGCTTAAGGATAAAAAGTAAATGCAATTTACCACAAAGACTTCCTTAGTCACAGATTATAGGGTTCCCCCAGTGTTTGCGAAAGATTAAAAAAAAAAAAAATCATGCTATAAAAGAGGAAAAATCCAGAAAGGCAGTACAGGCAACCATCTGAGCTAATGAGTCATCAGTCTCTCTCCAACAGGCAATACAGAACACTGCAGTGGCAAATAATGCTAGAGCCCCACCTTTTTCCCCTTCCATTTTAAATGGTCCACTCCAAATTGCCACTGGTTAATGCACTATACTGGGTAATTTCATTATTCCAGAAATAATTCTTTTTACTACCAAGTCTTAGATGATCTGACTGTTGGGGGCAAGAAGAAGGTGACACACAAAAGTTAAATACTAGGGTTGCAAGACAATATTTACTCACATACAAAATCCTGGGGGCACTTCATTCATAATGTAACACTTGAAAAAGTACATTCTATCTAACTGATTAAAGACTATCTTTGGAAATCACAGATTTTTTTTTTTTTAAAGATGAAGAATCTAGTAAATTATAATCAAATGCTTATTTTCATACACAGTTTACCTTCTTAGAGAAAGTCATCCTAAATATGTTTAATGTTTATTCTTGGTCAAAAAGCTATAGAATAGGTAGAATTCCAGTTAATAACATTACCTGATTTTAATACTAGTCATTTTGTGAAGCACTTTCCTATGTCTTTTATTTAATCCACTTACCTAGCAACCCTATCAAAAAGGCTTATGTGGCAGGTTTACTTCACTACGCATTCCAGTTCCCCATTTTTTTCCTTGCCAACCAAACCCCAACTTTGTTCAAATTTGGTAAGCCTATCATGGTAATTCCAGTTTCCTTGCCAATGACTGTTTTGGAAATGCGCACATAATGAATGATGTTCTGACCAACAAGAGATAAGGCAAAAATTTGTTGGAAAGCTTCTGGAAATGATTTTTTTGCTCTTTTAAAAGACACAAGCTATGAGAAACATCACTCTTTCTCCCTGGGGATTTGGTCATCTGCATGGGATGTCTGGAACTGTGGCAGCCATCTGAGGACCTTGAAGGGAACTAATTTAAACAGGCAAGCCACCTTGCTAAGGATGACAAAATAGAAAGAAAGCACCTGAGTCCTTGTTGCCTTTATTGGCTCACTGAATTAACCAACATAAAAAAGGAGAGAGTTTCAAGAATAAATATTTTAATAATATAATGGAGTATTATAGTGCTATTAAAGTGCTATTAAATATAGTGCTATTACAGTGCTATTAAAAATGAATAGATCAAAAGGTTAAGAATAAAGGCAAATACAACGTCATTAGTAAAATAGTTTATAAAAATTACTGAGGTGGACTACAAGGAAATGTGCATACAAAAGTGGGAATCGAACAGAAAACTACAGCAAAATTACAGATGGCAAACTGGATTGATGGAATCAGGAAAAATTGATTCCTATCGAAATAAAATTTTTTGAGGGGAGATACACACATGCAGATACCCTCGTCTTTCAACTTATATCAAAACAAAGTCATTTCTGGAAAAGAAATAGTGAAGATAAAAGCTAGGGTGGACACTTAAACTGGGAATAAAACTCTAATTTTATCAGCTAAATATGCTCAAGATTTGTCGACAGGCTTGTCTATAAACAATTTTTATAGCATTTCTAGAAATAGTCATAGATCCTTTTCCCTTCAAATTTTTATAAATAAAATTGTGAAATGCTAAGTGTAAAAATCCAAAGTTTTAATCAGAGTAACAAAATTTAGTTTATAAGTTTCACAATATTGACTTATAGGATAGAAGCTATCAATGGTAAAACTGTTATATGTAGATTCAAGTATTTATCATTTTCCTACTCCTTCCCCTCCACATAGCATAGTGCCTTGCACAGCAGTAACTCAATACAATGTTCTGAAATTTAAAAGTTACCTAAAATTAAAAACTTATTATCGATTACTATGTGTTAAGCCCATACCACACTCCAGACATTATATTAAAAAATTAACACATCTCTCCAATCTTTAACAACAGTTCTATGAGGTAGGTATTGCTTGATTAGGAAGTAAGTTTTGAGACCCAAGCAACCTGATCAAGATGACAGAGCTATAGAGTCTGGTCTATACAAATGCCCAGATCTGGTCTATACATTTAACATGTAATTCAAAAGACCTTATTTTACTCAGTAGCTTTAATTTTTTTCTACCTTTTTCTGTGTCCTCCAAAATTCATATGTTGAAATCCTAACCCTCAATGTGATGGTATTAGGAGGTGGAGCCTTTGGGCTGTAATTAGATCATGAGGGTGCAACCCTTACGAATGGGATTAGTGCCCTTATAAAAGTGGAGAAAGATGATCTCTGCTCTCTGCTAAATGAGAATACAAGAAGAAGATGGCTCTCTACAAACCAGTAAGTGGGCCCTCACCAGACACAAGATCTATTGGCACCTTGGCCTTGGACTTCCCAGATTCCAGAACTCCAGAACTATGAGAAATAAATGTGTTTTTTTAAGCCACCGAGTCTATGGAAATTTGTTACAGCGGCCAAATTGACTAAGAAACCAGAGATGCTTCTTTTCCATTATTTACTGACTCTGTGTTAGAATGATAAAGGACAATATGCAAGCAAAAGGGAGAAGAAAAAGTGACATAACAGATTGTTCACAAAATACGTAGAACAAAAAGAACTGACTATTCCTAAATTACCCATCTCCTAAAGAACAAAGATTTTTAAAGAATGTAATGCTGTATTTTACCAATGTCTTGCTTTATAACACTAACATAACAAACTGATTATATTCGCCAAAAAAAAAAAAAAAAAAAAAAAAGTAAAATATCAATGTAACTGCAAAGTAAATGGGCATATCTAAGAAGAAAATGGGCATATTGGGGGCTAATAAGGATAATAATGTTGTTGGGACTATAAATTAGTGCAGCCATTATGGAAAATGGTATGGAGGTTCCTCAGACACTAGACAGAAATGTCATATGACCCAGCAATTCCATTGCTGTGTATATACCCAAAGGAATGGAAATCATGTTGAAGGAATACCTGCACTTCCGTGTTTATTGCAGCTCTATTTACAATAGCCAAGAGTTGAAATCAACCTAAATGTCCATTGACAGATGACTGGATAAGGAAAATGTGGTGTATGTACACAATGGACTACTATTCTGCCACTAAAAAAAAAAAAAAAGAAATTCTGTAATATACAGCAACATGGTTGAACTTAGAGAAAATTATGTTAATAAGCCAGGCACGGAAAGAGAAATACCACATGTCCTCACTCACGAGTGGGACCTAAAAGAAAGAAAGAAAGAAAGTAAGAAAGAATAATAATGAAAACAGACCCCAAACAATTTTGCTACTATTGTTAAAAACAGGGAATAGTAGTGGAAAATTTCTGGTTAATAGACTGTCATAAATTGGAAACAAGATATCTAAGATAGTATCTGGGTGAGAAATTCCTCTTATCTTTCTTATTTCTTAAATAAAACCTGATAAACTGGGCTGGCTAGTTAGTTCATTTGGTTAGAGCGTGGTGTTGATAATACCAAGATCCAGGGTTCAATCCCTGTTACCGGCCAGCCACATAAATAAATACATAAATAAAACTTGATAAACTGAAGTGTAAAAAGTTACAGTGATGCTAATGTTAATATCCTATAAGACTTCTGTTTGAATTTTTCTTGATTTCAGGTTAAAAAAAAAAATGAGACATCAAAAAAGTTTCCTTTGATTGATATCTTCACTTACCAAAGATGTAAATAGCCAAGATAGGCAATGATATAAACAATATAGTAAGCACTGTCACATACCTGTCTTTAAAATTTTTCAGAAACAATATGCTTATAATTTCAAAAATACCCAAGGCAAAGTCTCACTACTTAAGTATTATTGACTTTGTTATTGTTTCCTCAGAAACGATTTTGTTTTACATAATTATAATCAATACTGTAATACAACTTGACATATTATTTCACTCCAATTTTTCCATGTGCTACACAGTCTTCACAAGCATCATCTTATACTGTATACTATTCCATTAAATGGATACCATACTTTACTTAATAATAACTCTTCATTGGGTACCTAGACTGCTTCCCCTTTATTGCTGTTTTTATTTTTTACATTTTGCTAGTATACTTTTATTCATTTTAACTTATTGAATAGGTGATGCCAGGGGATGGCTTCATACTATGGATCCATACTGTGGATACTCTTATGCTGATGTCTCACAAGAGCAATTCTTGCACATGCACACACATGTACACACACACTCCCCTACCTAGAAGTAATAC
This sequence comes from Galeopterus variegatus, assembly GCF_000696425.1. NCBI lineage: Eukaryota > Metazoa > Chordata > Mammalia > Dermoptera > Cynocephalidae > Galeopterus > Galeopterus variegatus. The sequence continues at coordinate 18,976 of NW_007726195.1, read as the reverse complement.
CATTATTTCATCTAATCTAACATCAATTGTAATAAACTTGTTTGATGTACTACTAAGGAAAAAAACCTGACAAATTAAACTAGGCACTGTAGAAACTGCAGAACAGACATGAATTTCAGAGCTGTTAAAAATGTGGGAATATAAAATGGTACTGGAACTAAACACAGTACAATAGTATTTACATATAGGGAAGAACAGGTTTGCCAACCTTTACTGGAATACAGTCAAGACCTAAGAAACAGAAAAACAAAAGATGTCTGAACTGGTGGAATGACAGTCCTAAAGTTTCTGCACATTGCAAGAGACCTTCGTACAGCCTTGACTCACCTTATGCACAAATAAAAATTATTACCTAGTATTTTAGACCACTGCAGACTTAAAGGAACAAATCATTAGAAAGCTACACTCTAACAATAAATAGAAGGTAAACAAAAAAAGAGGTTGTGAATTGATTAATGGTCATAAGAACGACCCATACCATCAAGAAAAGGTTTATTTGAATATAGTATTTTTTAAGAAATATAGGAAGAAATGTGGCAATTATGCAACTGTGATAAAGATGTTCAAGTCCTTTGATACAAAAATTGTATTTCTGGAAATATATTTGACATGTGGATAAGGATTTATTTATATATGTGTTTACTGTTAACATTGCAATAAGTGGAAAACTAGAAATAGCTTTAAAATTCAGTGATGATAACAAAATGAATTATTAGTTTACTTGAAATCCTACAGTCTCTTCCCCCCCAAATTTATTGAATAATAATAATAAAAATATCTTCTGTTAAACAGTCTGTAACTCCAAGTTCATAGTGCCAAGGGCTGTCATCAGGAAAGCTATGAGAGGATACTCAACCTTTATGTCATCTTAGCACTGCAATGGCTGTTTGACTTTTGGATAGGTTGTCAGATAAACTGCCTATAAAGTGACTTTACCAGTTAAAAAAATGCAGGTAATAATGCACGAGAATTATCTCCTTCAAAAGTAGTTAACCTTGAAATTGAACGGCATTAAAAAAAATCAGTGGAGAAAGTATATTGCCTTTTCAACAAGTGGTGGTAGAACAAGGGAATGTGTAAATGAAAAAAAAAAAAGGTACTTCAATCTATATCTTGCACTATATACAAAAATTAACTGAAAATGAATGGTAAACCTAAATGTAAAACCGGAAGCTATAAAAATTCCTTTGTAACCTTGGATTAGGTAGATTTATTAGATGCAATATTGAAAGCACAATCCATAAAAGAACATATTGATAAATTGGACTTAATAAAAATTTAAAACTTCTGCTCTTCCCATTGTTTCGGTGAAAAGACAAGTTACGGGGCCGAGCCGGTGGCGCACTCGGGAGAGTGCGGCGCTGGGAGCGCAGCGGCGCTCCCGCCGCGGGTTCAGATCCTATATAGAGATGACCGGTGCCCTCACAGCGCTCACTGGCTGAGCGTGGTGCGGCTGGTCTCAAAAAGGACAAAAAAGAAAAGACAAGTTACGGACTGGGAGAAAATATTTACAAAGCATAAAACTGCTAAAGGACTTATATATAAAGAACTCTCAAAACTCAATAATAAGAAAATTCAATTAAAACATGCAAAAGATTTGACCATAAACTTCAGCAAAGAAGATATATGGATGGCAAATAACGACATAAAAAGATGCTTACAATCATTAGGTACTAGGAAAATGCAAATTAAAACCACAGTGAAATTACACTCCACACCTATTAGAATGGCTAAAATCTTAAAAAACTGACCAAAAGAAGGGTTAGTAACTCTCATACTGCTGGTAGGAATGTAAAACAGTACAACAACTTTGGACAACAGTTTGGTGGTTTCTTAAAAAGTTAAACCTATACCTATCATATGGTTCAGCCATTGTATTCCTTGGTATTTTCCTATGAGAAATGAAAGCTAAGGTCCAAATGACTTTTATATGTATGTTCTTAGAAGCTTTATTCATAATGGCCCCAAAGTAGAAACACAACCCAAATATCCATCAACCGGTGAATGGAAGAACAAATTGTGGTATACCCATAAAATGGAGTAATACTCAGCGATAAAAAGAAATAAATCATCGATACATGTAACAACCTGGAAGAATCTCAAAATAACTTTGCTGAGTGAAAGGCAAACAAAACAAAGATGGTCTGATGTATGCAAAATTCTTTAAAATGCAAACCAAATTGTAGTAATAGAAAACAGATCAGTGGTTGCATGAGGATGGGGGGTGGGGAGGTATGGAAGAAAGGGATTACAAAGAAGTATAAGGAAACTTCTTTTATGCAGTGATGGATATGGTCACTATATTGATTGTAGTGATGGCTTCATGGTTGTAGACATACATCAAAACTTATCAAAATCATACACTTTAAATATGTGCAAGTGTGTCAATTTTACCTCAGTAAAACTAATTTTAAAAAATCACAAAGAATTGGCAGCATGACTCCTGTAAGGGCACAAGGCTTACGCAGAATACATAGTCACTTTTGGTTTTACTTGTCAATAGAGTACAATCAGCCCTCCATATTCATGAGTTCCATACAGTGGATTCAACCAACTGAAGACAAAAGTAGTCAAAAAAAGAAACAAAAAATAACAACACAGCAACAAAAATTAATACAAATAAAAAATATAGTATAACAACTATTTACATAGTATTTACATTGCTTTAGGTACTATACGTAATCTAGAGATGATTTAATGTATAAGTTACTTTAGGATGTGCACAGGTTACGTGCAAATACTATGCCATTTTATACAAGGGACTTGAGTGTCCACCAATACAATCTGCAGGGGGTCAGGGGGGTGGGATGGGGGGTGTTCTGGAACCAATCCCCCGCAGATACTGAGTGACAACTGTAGTTATAAAGACCTGTGAAAACCTTAGAACGTGATAAGACAACCTTAACCCTGGTAACATTCTAATTACAGATGAAAACTTAACCATACTGGTTCGTCTGTTTATTTAGAATGAATGTATGTGACTCCTGATAAGGCTGTGTTGGCACCCTGTCAAGTTTAGCAAATCTTGGGAATTTCCACAGTCCCTTAACAACCCAGGACTACAGAAGTGAGATATGCCTCTTAAGTACTCATTACTCTATGAGTATGTTCAAAACAGGACTTAATGGCATATCAGTTTCTAATGTCTTGGGTGAGGATCTGGGAAAATCTTAATCCTATTTTGAATGAACTTTTGTGCCATGAAGCATAAAAGGGTTTGTCTTCCAAGAGTCAGGCTAAACCATAATATTTTGGATATCAAAGGTGATATGGTTCCATGGCTCATTTGGAGGATGGAGGTAGAGGGAGAGTTATATTTCTGTTATTTTACACTGGTCTAATTTCAGGTAGAATTACTTCACCATAAAGAATTATCACCGACAGACTGTTTATGTCTACTTACAGCTTCCCCAACTCTCCCTATCTCCCATAAAGTATCTTTGGGAGGATGAGATAATATTTAAAATACATACACACACACAATTGAACAATAGCAGGTACTATAAATCCACATTCATGTACTACAGGTTTACTAGGTAGGAACCTGAGCTGATTCTGTACTTGAACTGTCTGCTCTGAATCACATGGAAGAGTTTGGTGTCGGCCAGCCTACTTTTTTGGTTCATGATAAGGGAGATTTTTTCCTCTCTTGAAACAAATGAAAAGTATGTTATACTAGAAATAATCTGTAGATTTTTATTTATTTATTTATTTATTTATTTATTTAAAAGATGACTGGTAAGGGGATCTTAACCCTTCACTTTGTGTTGTCAGCACCACACTCACCCAGTGAGCTAACTGGCGAGCCCTATACGGGATCCGAACCCGTGGCCTTGGTGTTATCAGCACCATACTCTCCCGAGTGAGCCACAGGCCGGCCCAATCTGTAGATTTTTAAAGTCACCTGGGTAAAGCACCTCACTGCCTAATTAGTCCTTACACTAGGACTAATGGATTAATGAAAATTCATTTTTCACAAGAAAGGATATAGTTATTCATATATTTAGCTAGCTATAATATTCTTAATGTTCATTTTAATTGGCAATCTGATTCCCTATTTAACTATTTAAAAGCTCTTACATAATTGTTTTGGTTCATAAAATCAGCAATTTTCACAATTATTAACAATTGTAGCACTTTACTCTTTGAATAATATACATTCAAACTTCAATTGATAGAGTTTCAACGTACAAGTCACATAAGGAGCATTTCAAGTTAATAGCTAAAATACTTACTGTCACTTGAAAGTAAAAAGAAGTCCAAATGTCATGACATTATTCCACTGATTCCACATGATGGTAATACATGCTATCACATGATGGTAGATCACACACAATTCAGGGATGCTAGAAATGTTAAAGACATTCAGCTATTCAGCCTTCTGAAGACTCAAGCTAAATGGCAGATTTTGGCAAATTACTGAAGACAAAGCTGAACTTCTGTGCATCCCTCAATTGCAAAACAATTTGGCAATACCTACCAGAATTCAAAATGTACTTATCTTTAACCCAGCTATTCCATTTCCAGGAATTTGCGGTATATGTACAAAATGTTCTATCACTAAAATATTCATTACTGCATGCTTCTTAAGCAAAAGGTTAGAATGTCCATTGATATGGAGACTAGTTAACTTGTGGTAGCATGAGAGGCTGTATGCTTAGCGGTACTAAGACAGCAATCTCTGGGAAGAGATTCCCTGGGTTCAAATCCTTACCAGCTGTGTGGCATCTCTGGACATTTAAACACCCCATGCCTAATTTTCCTCATTTGTTAAATGGGGATTAAAATAGTACCTATGTCATAAGGTTTGTTGTGAGGCTTTCATGAGTTAATACAATTAAAGTATTAAGAAAAGTGTCTGGATCAGGAGTAAGCTCTCAACGAATATTCCACATGACTATGATGGTATATTAGTACAAGTGAATACTAAGCTATTATTAAAAACAAGGAGGCAGCTTTAACTGTATCAGTGTGGAAAGATCTCCAAGATAACATTAAGTGAAAAATATAAGGTCCCAAATAATATGAAGAGGTGGTACCACTTGTGGACAAATAAATAGGAGAAAAAAGAATAAGAATGGGAGAAAGAAAACACCTATATGAATATATAATTTTTACCATACTTATACAGGTATATTACTTATTCAGCTTAATTAAAAATATTATTGAATAATTCAATGAACTCTAAAACAATTGAGCCAAGTACTAAAACTACTAAATATACTTAATTAACTAAGCAAAATGGCAAATATTCATATAGGTCTTATGTGCCAGTTATTATTTTTAACCACTTTTTAAATATTACTCATTTAATCCTCATAACACTCAATGAATAAGTTGAATTATTAAATAATTGAATGAATAAATACTCCCTTATTTTAAAGCTGAGAAAATGCAATACAGAAAGATAAAAGTAATTTCCCCAAAGTCACACCACTGGGAAACAGAAGAGCCAGGATTTGACCCACACACTCTGGTGCCAGTACTTTGTGCCCTTATCCTCCTTACTACGTCGCCTCTTAATATTATTCTAAAATGACTTTTTATTTACATACATCCCAACTCTTTTCAAAAGGAATTTGTACAGCTTACAATAAAGAACATATATACAATTAAGTTAAAATAAAATTGGTAATGAAAAGGGAAAAACAAAAAATAGCAACATGAGAAACAAATACAGCTAGTTTATGCAAGAAATCTGACTCTAAAGCATTTTCTGTTATGGCTTTGAATGATGTATGAACTTCAGATTCTTTTAAAAGGAGGAACTCAAGTATTAATAATTTAAGTACTTTTAATTTTGCTTCTTTAAATTCTTATTTGATGTTTTCTTAAGGAAAGTTAATCTTGTAATCTAGTTTTTTTAATCTGCCAAAGCCCAAATGTAGACTTTTCTTTTCTTTTTTTTTTTTTTCCTTTTTGTCTTTTTTCATGTCCGGCAACGGATTGCAACCCTCAGGAGTTTTTTTAATCTGCCAAAGCCCAAATGTAGACTTTTCTTTTCTTTTTTTTTTCCTTTTTGTCTTTTTTCATGTCCGGCAACGGATTGCAACCCTCAGTATGATTAAGTCAGATGACAGATCCTATACTTGTGCAATATGCTTTATATCTCCCAGGCTAAAAGCATTCCTGGAGCATTTAATGTCCACACCAAAAATAAAAATGTTAATTGGTATTCCTATCTGGTAATGACCATTATTTCCTGGTACATTTTTAATGACAAGTTCCTATTGGATGTCCAAGGGTTATCACATACATAAAATTAAGGAGAATTTATGGAGTTATTAGGATAATTTATATACTTTCCCCTCAGATACCTAAGTGATTAAGACAAAAACAAATTTCAGATAACTATCCCTCTCTGGCCCTTTCAAATATTTTTCTGTTAATTCCTTCTTTGACCTACCTAGTCTTCTACTTCTTTTTCAAAATGAAAACAGATTTGCTTTTTCTAATTAAACACTACATGTTCATTATAAAAATAAAAACACATAAAAGTGTAAGCAAGAAAGTAAAAATTACCTGAAATGCCGATCCAACCACTCTGAGGTAACCACTAAACATTTTGATTACCATCCTTTCCTGGAATTCACCTTGCACACAGACATGCACAAACGTGTAGTTTTATATGCATATGTTATTGTGGATACTCTGCTTCTTTTCTTTCTCTTTCTTTTTCTGCTTATTTCCTCCTTCGAATGTTGACAACCACATATGCACATACAAATCTCACGGTGTTTTTCAACTGGTTTTGTAAAAATGGGATCTCATTATATACATTTCTCTATACTTTGCATTTCTCATATATGACAGAAATCCTTTCAGAATGTGTTTGGAAATTCTCCCAAGTCACCAGTATAGATTTAACTCCTACCATTTAATGACCTCACAACATTCCTTATTATGTTTGTGCCATAATTTATATAACAATACCTCTATTGACAGGCATTCCCTTTGCTTGCAGATTTTTGCCACTACAGACATTGTTGCAATCAACATAAATACTTGCTTACTTACTGGTATTTTATTTTAAAGAAAAAGATCCATGGAGTGGGAATAACAATACCTCTATTGACAGGCATTCCCTTTGCTTGCAGATTTTTGCCACTACAGACATTGTTGCAATTAACATAAATACTTGCTTACTTACTGGTATTTTATTTTAAAGAAAAAGATCCATGGAGTGGGATTGATAGATGGAATATATGTATTTTCGATACTGACAGATACTACCTGATTGTTTACTAAAAAAAGTTTAACAGTTCAATTCCACTAGCATTTTATGAGAAAATCCTTCCCCGCACATCCCTGCTAGCAGTAGGTTAACCACTTAATTCTTGTTAGCCAGAGAAGTAATATTTCATTGTTAGTATATTAATACTAAGGTTACACATCTTTTCATGTTTGTTGCATGCTTGGATTTCTCTTCTGTGAACTTCTGGTTACATGCTTTATATATGTTTCTATTGGGTAGACTTATAAGAGTTCTTAAAAATATTAACTCCATCTATTATATACACTTCAAATATTCTTTTTTTCAATCTTGAAACTTTAGGAGATGAATATTTTAAATACTTTCCGATTTACATTTAAGCCTTTAATCCACCTGAAATCAGTTTTCGCCTGTGTTACAAAGTACTGGCTCAATTAACTTTCTTCTAGATGGACAAGTTGTATCAGTCATATTTACAATATGTATGTGTCTTTTCTCCCCACTGGATTGAAATATCACTTTGTTATGTAGTAATTCCCTTATATTCTTATATACTGGGATTTATGTCTGCTTTTCAGAATTCCGCTGCACTTATACTTAAGCCTAAAAGTGTATCTATACCTATAAAATTAAATAACCTACTTAGTTATCTGGCTAAGTCAAAACATTTTCACTTAAGATATCCAAGTAATTAAGATGAAAGAATTAAGATGTCTTAATTTTCCATATCAAATGAAAAAAATGTTGCAAAGCTTACTGATTGTAGGAACTTAAATATATACAGAAGGTATAGTAATAAATTTTAAATCTTCCTTTAATGTCCTAATCTAGAGATATCTACTTGTTTTGGTGCATTTCCTTCCAATTTTTTCCATATGTATAGACAATCACTACTACACACATGTCCCTTCTTCAATTTTACAGAAATTTGCTGATTTAATTCGAAAATTATTTTTTAATCTTCTCTATAAACATTTTTTTAAAATATTAAAATAATTAAAACAAAACTTATAAAGTCTGGTTGCTTTTCATTGCTCAGGTTCACCTGGAGGTCTTCTGCATCATATCATGTACCACTCACTTTATTTTCAATGAACTGAACTTAATTATTTTCCATGTTGTGGGTATAATGTTTAAAAAGGTTTATCACCAAAAGAGTAATAGTTCCTACAAATAGCACTAATATTTAAAACTGAAAATTTTATTATAGTTAGTCATAATAATGATGCCAAAAATAACAACAGAAAATCACGGGTATAATAATGAAAGTGTTTCTTTTTAAAATTTAAATCTACAAATATTTATGATATACATCAATTTTTTAAAATGTCTAATTGCAGTTGTGAAATTTATTAAGTAGAGCTTACTCCAAAAAAAACACAGAAAGGAAAGTTTCAAATAAATTAATCATTAGATAATTTTATTCACAGTAGTAACTAATTTCAAAGATCATTTTAATAGTTTCAGGTAAAAATAAAGATGTTATTATGAAGATATACAATCCATTTTGGCTGTCTTATATTCTTTTTTTGGCAGCTGGCCAGAAGGGATCCAAACCCTTGATCTTGGTGTTAATAGCATCATGTTCTATCAAGTGAGGACCCAGCAAGCCCTTGGTTGTCTCTATATACATACACGGTACATATATTTTATATACATATTTTACTTTATATACAGTATATATGTAATGTGTATACAGTATTTATAAAATAATAAATTTATATAAACCAAAGTCTCTTTCATTTCACAATAGGAAAAATAGAGACTAGCAAAACTTTCGGTACATATATTTTATATACATATTTTACTTTATATACAGTATATATGTAATGTGTATACAGTATTTATAAAATAATACATTTATATAAACCAAAGTCTCTTTCATTTCACAATAGGAAAAATAGAGACTAGCAAAACTTTTACAGTTTCTACAGAAATTAAATGGAAAACATTCTTTTTGGTCACAATTTATTTATAATAGCTTATGTCTTATAAATAAATGAATAATAAATAAGTTCATCCATGAATGACATTTCAATTATTATAATACAGAATTGACATTAAAGAGATATTCAATTATCTCTTAATAAAATCTTTCCTTAAAACAAATAATAATTTTTTTCAGGATTAAAATGAAACATAAACTCAGGATAGCTATATTTCAATTATTGTTTAAAGTGGTGTTATTTTCCATTGCAGAACCACTAATCCTTGTGAATCATCAATTTAGGAAGGGAAAAATTTTACTCAGGTCATGTCTCCATCATGTTCCTTACATTCCTATGTCCATTTCATATAAGGTTAAAAATAAAATAAAAAACCATTTAAATAATTTCAAAAGGGAAAACTTCTAAACTTACAAGCTTTAACTCAAAAGTCCCTGCTCTACAGCCTGTACAATTGTAACATTTCTATAATCCATTGTAGAGATAAAAAATTAGAAATAGAAGAACTGCCTCCTTAAATTGATTCCACATACTAATAATCACAAGCTTTGGAAAATCTTTACACAGAAAATATTAAGTCACTGCAGTTGCCAAAATAAGGGTCTTTATGTTGATATTTCTCAGCTCTTATTAATAAATGTGTTTTAAAATCTTTGCTAAAAGTACATTTTTCTTCCTCCCCTATTTTTTTTTTTTTTTTTTTGGTAATAGCCTCATCTCAAATTCTACTCCCTTCTCCATACCCCAAACGTGATGCCCCCAAACGGGGTGCTAGTCAATTTTGTGGGATGTCTTAAGTCTCCTTTAGAAATTCAGTATATAAAATCAAAGTATGAGTAAAGTTAATAAAAAAAAATTTACAAAGCATGTACTAGGCACTGTACATTCATGACCTAATTTAATATCATCTATGGAATAGATTTAAACACGAGGAAACAACCTTAAGTAAACTGCCCAAGGTCACTGAGCTAATCAGGCCAGAACTTGAACCCAGGTTTTTATGACTGGGAAATCTATTCACATATAATCTGCATTATATTGCTTTACATTCACTTACCACTTAGTTTTTAAAATATTTTAACATAGATTATCTAGGGTTTATCTCACTGAAACTCACAATACCCTTGAGAAGAAGGTTCATAAGAATCACCTCCACTCCCAACTTTATTTAAAATGGAATGTAACTTTAGTGGCAGAGCTAAATGAATACCCTCTTTTAGTCTCAGGCTAAATCACCCTACCTGTAGCTCACGAAGAGCCACTTTTTTCTTTTCTTTTTTTTTGGAGGCAGGCTGGTACAGGGATCTGAACCCATAACCTTGGGGTTATAAGGTTGCATTCTAACCAAGTGACAGAGCCACTTTTTTCACTTAGTACAACTTACTCCTCTTCCCTTCCCTCCCATATTTGGATGATAATCATAACTAGTGGTAATGTACATGCTGCGAAAATAAGTTGGTTACTGCATTAATAAAGTCCATTTGAGGTTTATGTCCATTCTATTGACCATGATTTGGAAGATTATATTTGAAAGCTAATGCCTAGTCTACAACCTTAGATGCTGCAAGAGTTAAAGTGGTTTAATCTCATTGTCTAACTGTCCAACACCCATTCAATAATCAATTTACTGAGTACTTATAAGGTACCTCAGCATCCTGGTGCTGGAGACACAGCAGTAGAGACACAGTCCTTTTTTTTTTTTTTTTTTTTCTAGTAAGGGGATCGCAA